>NC_143550.1:156396250-156707656 GCF_054136105.1 Typopeltis vanoorti | reverse complement strand
TCTGCTATGTATACGGAGAAGAGTAAAGGAGATAGCAAAGAACAATGAGGGACTCTAGCCGTTACTCTTCTTTCAGCTGATCTGATTCCATTGATTTTTATCTTAAATTTTCTGTTGTTCAGATGTGATTTGATGAGTAGAACTAGTGGTAATGGAATTCCTACTTGGTGTAGCTTGAAAATTAGTCCATAATGCTAAATTCTGTCAAATGCTTCTGTTATGTCCAGGAAGACTGCGCCAAAGTGTTGGTGCCATTCATATCCTTGGGTGATGTATTCAATTATTCTACAGATTTGGAGAGTTATAGAATGCTGTTTCCTAAAGCCAAATTGTTCGTCTTGTATGACATAGTCGTATTTTTTCTGGGTTTTGGAATTAGGAAGACATTTGCAAGTTTCCATCATTCGGGAAAGTAATTTAGCATTGTTAATGACCACTAGATGCATAATAGCTTTACATGGGAGTAGCTTGAGCGCCTTGTTTGTGATTCCAGCTGGACCCGGTTCCTTTTTGTTATTTAATTTTCTAGAAGACAGAACTCCAAATCAACAGATCCCTACAAGAACGCAGGTTCTCCCAACAAATCATGGTCTCCACAACCAACAGAAGGACGTACGCTGAAGTAGCAAGACCAACCTACCTAAAGAACCCAAAGCCAAAACCAAACCAGTCACAACAAACTAACCTCCACAACGTAACAAGCTGCATAGGAGAAATACTCGCAGAAGAACTCCGGCAAACCATCCCAACTCAAGAAGCCAAAGATATCATCCTAAGACACACACACAGTCACTGTACTCTAAAATCCTTAATGGATAACTCCAAAGTAAACCCTCTTCCCTACATATCGTCAACTGGAATGCCAACTACCTACCTAACAAAATACAAACTCTACAGAAGTTTGCAGTAGAAACCTAAGCAGACATCATTCTCCTAAACGAAATATACCTTTGTCCAAGTGACAAGATCAGAATCAGCAATTATATTACATAACCACACAGACAGAATCTATGCAAGAGGAGGCACTGCCATCTTTATCAAAAGAAGCATGAAACATAACACAATAGCCGAGCTCCAAACAGAACTCATGGAAACTACAGGAAGAGAAATACATATACATTATTCGTGACACAAGCAGTATCACGATCTTCGCAGCTTACAACCCCCCCCCCCCCGAATAAAAAAATCCTAGAATTAGACCTAGATGAGATATTAAATCAGGTAGAATAATAATCATAGCTAGAGATTTTAATGCTAAACATTCCATCTGTAACATAGAAACGCAAATATCAACGGCAGAATACTCAATTCATATACTACTACAAGAAACACGACAGTAATAAGACCCAAAGAATCCACACACTGCGGAGCAACCGACCATCCAGATGTACTCGATATTGCATTACTAAAAAGATATAGCGCATAGCTATCAAATACAAGCAATTCACGGCTTGAGTTCTGATAAAAACTCAATCATATTGCAACTAGGCACAATATAAAATCTAACTGAAAACACCACCACCTTTACTAACTGGAAACAACTCCCCTCAGCCTTCCAGGAAAACCTTGGCCCCCCAGTACCACATATAACATCCACTGGAGAAATAGAAAAGGCAGTGTGACAACCCTTGAAAAGCAAATACTAACAGCAATATCACAGGTAACAAATACAACCACACGCGCGCCGCCAAATAGATTCCCAGAGGACATAAAACATCTTATCCGAGAAAAACACAGGTTACGAAAACAATATCATAGAACAATGGATCCGGCAGATAACAGAGCAACGAACCAGGTTCGGTATGCACTAAAAGATCACCAAAACCAAATTTGGAAACACAGAAGATCACTCATTATGGAAAATTATGAGATCGCTTCGCTCAAAACATAACATAACACACTCCCTCTAATTCAAGGTGAATGTAGAATTGCCTACAAACATTAAGAAAAAGCAGAAACATTTGCAGACAGTTTAGAAAGACAATGCAGCCCCAATTATGCCCCAATTATGATATATACAGTATATATATATATATATATATATATATATATTTAATATTTAATTCCTAATAACTATTAATATTATCAAAAGGAATGATTTTTCCAAATGATGTATTGCACGAAAGGCAGATGACTATAATTTAGTATTTGCGAAACGTCAATATAACTTAAGCCACTGCAAATTGTTGACCATCTGTTGGAAAAACTTCAGTACAAGGATTTGGAAGAGAATTCCAAGTATGGTTTTTTCCATGTTAAGTGATATTAACATTATGTTCGATACGATCGAACAGATGCCTAAGGTGTTTGTATTGTTCGCATCGTTCCTGTGCAGCGAAGTTTCTAGCGTCATTAAAACAGTGAAATAGTATTTTGATTTATTTTTTCATCTATATCTTTTCGATATGTTATTATGCAGCCTAAACAATTAAACTTGATTTATTCTTTAATTTTCTATGCCTATTTTTGATCTAACATGTTCTCGAACTTTTGTGAAAATTTAAATTCTATTGTTGGCTTATTTTGTTTAATTCATAAACTAATTTTTTTGGAGGTCATCTTCATTGTCTTGTAATGTAATCTTCTGATCTGCATACAGCATTATGTTGATAACAGTTCTTCTGGTTAACCAGATACCTTGTTTTATTGTCGTTTTCCATATTTTAATAATCTGATCAATATGTATATTGAATAGAGTTAGAGATAAGCTACATCCATGTCCAACACCTTGATTTATTTCAATCTATTTTGTTAATTATTACCTAACTGTATTTTTGTATCTTCATATAAACTTTGCATAGTTTGCACCAAATATAATGAATATTTTTGTTTTTACATTATATTCCATAGTTTTTCTCTGTGTATTTTATCAAAAGCTTTCTCGTAATCTATAAAAACCATATGAGTCTCTGAATTAAATTCTCATCTTTTTTCAATAATTTGTTTTAACAGATAAATATTGTCTCTACGAGTGCATCTTTCATGTCTGAAACCATTTGGTTCTTCTAAGAGTAGGTTGTTTGCAGGGCCGGCGTTACCATTTAGCTGCAAACTAGGCAACCGCCTAGGGCGCAAGCCATGAAGGGGCGCAAAACTTTCACAATTTTGCAAAATTGAAGGCAAGAAAAATTAAAATTTGATTTTCATATATTATACATATTGTATATTACTTTGTATATTATTAATAAAGCATACCAAAATAATTTTTATTTTTTATATTTAAAATTTCATTTTAAAAAATATCCAACTTGGGAAATAAGGGGCGCACTTGTAAACTTTGCCTAGGGCGCAAAATAACCTGGCACCGACAGTAGTTGTTTGCAATATTTCTAAGTATTTTATTCGGGATTTTACTGTAACTTTTTAACCCGTATTTAATAAACTTATTCCTCTGTAATTTCCACAATCATCTCTGTCTTCTTTCTTAAATATATATATATATATATATATTTAAGAAAGATAACCTTTGCTTTTGACCAATCTGATGGAACTTCACGTTTCCTCCAACAGTTATTTATTCAATTTAAGAATCTGATGTAAATATTCTCCACCGTATTTCCAATGCTCTGTATTTATGTCATCAAATCCGGTTGATTTTCTATTTTTTGATATCTTTGTTGCTTCTTTTAGTTCTTTCAGTTTTATTCGTTCTATGTCAGCATTGCTTTTTTTCATTATTATTTTCTGTTATTAAATTTGGGTCGTATCATAAATTCTTATTATATTCTATCCATTGTTTCTTTGCGTTGATATGATATCTTTCTTCATTGTCTAATTTCCTCAGTATTTTGTAGCCTATGTTTTGTCTTCTATGTATGCCTTCTATTTTATTAATAAATCTGTCCCAAGAATCTTGGTGAGCTTTCCCTACTATGGTTTTAGCTATATTTGTTGTTTCCTTTGTATCGTTTTGAAGGAGTGATTTGTATACCATTTGTTTTTCTTTTATTGCATTTTCTATATTTGTGTTCTAAAATTTTAATTTTAGAACACAAATATAGAAAATATTTGTGTTCTAAAGAACCAAAATATTAGACTACTAAATAATGATCTGAAAAAAATTCACTTCCACTGTAAACATGTAATTTTCTCACACATGAAACTAGTTTCTGATTAGTAATGATATAATCAATTATAGCTCTTGTTTCTCTTGCCATTCCAAGTATATTTATTTATATTCTTTTTTTTTTGAAAAAAGTATTGGCTATTTTAAAATTATTGAAAGTACAGAAGTCTAATAGTTCTTGACCGTTGTCATTCATGCAAAGTTCTCCATATTTGGGATTGGATTATTTCCAATCCTAGCATTAAGTTTTCCTGCTATTAATATGTAGTCATTTTTATTAGATTCATTTAACGGCTTTCGTAGTTCCTCATAAAACCTGTTCAGAGTCCTTTTCCCCACCTTCTTCGGAAGCATATACTCCAATGATATTTAAGTAGCTTCTGTTTTTGTTTTTAATTTAACTGTTATAATTCGATCATTTACAAAATCGTACTTTCGTATTCTATTTTTCCATATAGTATCGATTAAAATGGCCACTCCATTAGAAGCTCTGATATGTTGATCTACTCCATTATATAACATAATAGAACCATCTATATCTTTAGTTCCCTGTAATTTTTTTTTTTTTAAATCACGGTTACTTTTACCACGTGGCTACTTTTAAAATATCCGAGATTCCTAATTCTTTACCTTTATCCTTGCTTGGTCGTTTTCCATTGTTTCTGTTCGATGAATTTTCCAGTTGAAGTGTCTCAATTGTAAAAATTTTTTATTTGGTAAGGTAACCAGTCATACTCAAAACCGCAACCTGGAGGACCAGGGTATCTCTCTTAGACTGGCCCTGCCTCTCAACCTGTCCAGCTAGGAAGGTCCTACCAGCAGCTTAGCTACCGTTGGCATAACTCTTGGGGTTATTGGTGCGCGCAAGTCTCCTTATCGCGTCAAGGTAGAGATGCCATTAAGGAAATGTTACTGTTATTGATATTATTACTATCAGATTTAGACGCATAAATTCTCCACAATTTTCCTACGGTCTCAAATCTTAAGTTTTATCCAAATTGGTTCATCTGTTTTCGATTGAGGTGGATTCAAAAATAAATTCGCTAGCTGCTGAAAGGTGCGTATTAAAATATTTGAATTTTTTATTCACAATTGGCAACCAGTAACTTAAAATTGTAACCGCATGCAGAAAACAAAGAATACAACAGACAAGACAAGACAAATCGAAAATATATAACAACATTTCCTTTCGGGGTTTTAAAATTCATTTCCGAACTTCAGCAAAATTAGGCTTATGACTCATGTCGAAAGAGGGAGGTTGGGAGGAACAAGATTCCTGCTTCTCTGTATACAGAGGATTTGACCTAACTAAAATTTCCTTGAACTATACCCGTCGTAGTATAATATAAAATGTACCCCAGCGACATGTGGTGTCTCCGCTGGTATAATTACTTAGATAAACAGTTAGTTGTTTGTTTTAGGCATCTCTTCTCCTGTGACCTCCAAAGCGTTATTCAGATGGGAACTGGTTACTAGATAAATTCTTAAACACTAACGTTTATAGCTCAATAGAAAGACACACAGATGAAATGGAGATGAATTCAGTTTATCTCATACGGTGTGGTGGTTAGCTGTTTACAAGGAAATGCATTGAGTAGAAGTAAACGTTGATTAATTTGCAGAGATATATTGAATGATAAAGATCCAGTAATTCGCCATTACAAAAATAATTTTTGAAAAAATATTTTACTTTTTAGTGTAAGGGATTATTAGGCACTATTCTTTGATTTAATAATCAAATTCAACATCGATATACAAAACCAAGAGTATTTTTTAAAAAATCGCATCATTGATCTATTCCTCGCTAGCCTTGCCATTTCCCATAATTCCCGTATTAGTAAGTGACTATGGATTCCAACAGCGATTCAATAATTATACATTATATATATTTTAATTTCATCGTTAATTCCGCAATGATATTTTTACTGCATCTGCCTGAGTATGTATTCATTTGGTTTGAAGTAGGAATATTCGACTTTAGGTTTCAATCACGGACTACAAGATTATTTTTTGAAAATTCGGATGAGAGTTAGTCGATCTCTTTCAGTACACTTTTTTTTTTCGAAAAGTGTACTGAAACTTGAGTGTTTAACGGAAATTGCATTAAAAATTTAATTTGGTTGACAGTTGTAGAGTTTGCAGACAAGGGCTTCCATAGCTCACAGACTATACAGATAGGATTAACAGCCCTATGAAGAGTATTAATTAGCTTTCTATTAAGCTGAGTTACTTGATTGTGACAGGTCATTGATATAAGGAAGGATTACGAGAATCTTGGAAAGGCACTCTATTATAAATGCATAGGAGTTCTCTGATAGGTTCAGATTCCAGATAAGGAGTTAATTTTTCAATGTCTTTGGTGATATTACTTATATGAAATTCTTAAAAAAAAATCATTATCTGCTGAAATGAACTCTGCGTGAAGTTAAAGCAAAGTTATTGATAATTAATTGGGTATGTCTCTAGGTATGGCATTGAACCTCCGTAGTTCAGTTGGTATCGTCGATACCAACTGAACTACGGACTGCCAACTAGGTCGGGAAGAATCTTTCTAAGAGCTTTTCATTTGAAAGTAAGTTTGGATGTCTCATACAGAGATGAGCGTTTTCTCTCCCAGAAACTCGGCAACAAACTCCAGAAAAGCACACGCAAATTAGAGGCGAAATATACTGAACAGGAATGATAATAACCAATTTATCCTAAAAATTAAAGAAACGAAGCCAAGGGCGCTCGGCAACTTGTAGGCTTAAAACCAAAATAGAGAAGTCATCACTGATAGTGATGATCTTACTGTAACCCATATACACTGCTTGGAAAGAAGTCAATGGACACCATAGTGCAAGGAACAAGCAGCTATGGTGCCCACCTTAATAAGATGCAGGACCTCCTTTCGCTGCGATGATTACAACAATCCTACGGAGCATACATTCCATAAGCGTACGATAGCGATGAATAGGAATTTTCGACCATTCTTCCTGGAAGAATGTAATGAAGTCCTGGAAGGTTGTGAGGGCGGACGTCTCTTGACCTCACTCGGCGCTCCAGTTCATATATTCGAAAGAGTTCAGATCAGGACTCTGTGAGGCCAGTCAAGTGTGGTGGTGACGTTCATGTCCACAAACTACGCAGTTGGCAGCAGCCTTATGACACGGTGCATTGTCTTGCTTAAAGAGACAATAGTCAGTTCTGTAGAAACGCCATACTGTAGAATATTCTGGACGCATTGTCAAGAATGTTCAGATTCCTGTCGTAGTTCAATTTTCGTGGCGCCACAAACAGAGGTCTGAGGCCAAATAAGGAAAAACAGGACCATATCATCACACCGCCACCTCCAAATTTCATCGTTGGGGGTTACCCACTCTAGTAAGAGACATCACCGGGCATCTGTCACACCCACAACGTCCATCTGCTCGGTAGAGGGTGTAGCATGATTCGTCGCTCCACAACACAGCTTTCTAAGTTTCTAGACGACGCTGCATGTTGGTTTGAGTAATGTGGGGCTTGCATATTGTTTGTAAATACAAGGGGTTTCCGAAAAGCAAGGTAACACGTTTTTATCGAGGATATTTAATAATAGGAAGTTGAAATTCTACACCAAGAAGTAAGTGAATATGCACTACTTCTCTACAAAGTCTCCAAATTTATTGATGCATTTGTCAAAACAATAGATCAGTTTATCCATACCAGTACTGAAGAAGTTCATGCTCACATCCAGTAATCAACAACGCATCGTACCGCTTGATGTACTTCCGGAAAGGTGTTTCTTGAGGAGGAACAACAAATGAAGTCTGTAGGCGCTAAGTCTGGGCTGTAGGGGGAGATGTGTAAAAGTTTCCCAACAATTACAGCGCAACCACTCACGAGCAGTATGTGTGTGTGTGTGGAGTAGCGTTGTTATGCACCAAAAATACGCCACACAGGAGTCCTAGTCGTTTGCATCGAATGTTGGCTTTCAGTTTGTCCAACGTTGCACAATAAAGCTCTGCATTGATTGTTCCTCCCTTCGGCAAGAACGCCTTGGGAACCCCAGAACACTGTGACCATGACATTTCGGAGAGTGGGAACAATGTTTTAACTTTTTTTTTTTTTTTTTTTTTTTTGCGATTGTGGATGTTTCCAAGTCATGAAGCCTTGTTTACTCTCCTGGGTAAAGTGATGAACGTTTTGGGCTCCTGTGACCAGGCGAGCGAGAAAATCCTCGCCTATATCGCCACAGATTCTCCAGACATCCCCATGAGCGTTGCCTTGTGCTCATCTCAAAATTGTCGGAGGAGGAATGTGCACTTTAGCAAGAGCACACTTTTCAAAAGCAAGGATAGCGAACAATTTCGCCAACAGCGGCCTCACTCAAGTTCACCACTTGCCCAATTTCATGCGGTATCACTGGCCAGTCTTCAAGAACAATGCCGTTAATGCTCGAAATGTTGTGTCTTCTGTCTTGCTCAATGAAGGCATGTCCGCCCCGATATCGATCTTCAATGTCACCGCTTTAAATTCATTGCACCAAATTCTTTGATATTATCTTTTCGCCATACACAGCAACTAGTTCACGGTGAATGTCATTTGGTGAAGCCTCTCTGCTGGCAAAAAACGAATAACTTCACGGATACCCGTTTTGGACTACACTCGCACGGTAGCCGCCATCTGTCTGTCAACTGTAATTAGCTGTGAGACAACAGTAGCTCCACACTGCAATGGCGGTCTTTTTGAACTTTATTAAAGGGTCTATCTGTCCACCGTGTTTTATCCCATTCTCTTTCACCATTATTAAGGGGAAAAAATGTACTATCTTACTTTTCGAAAAGCCCTCGTATATGTATATATATATCCGCTCCCCAACCAACAGGCAGCAGGTTCAAATCCCAGCATGGACTCGAAATCAAGAACTCATCGAGAGAAGCCACATCGAGGGAGACAAAATGACTTCCTCATCCTTACATACCAATGTTCATTTCATTATTGCAATTATCCTCTGAGCTGTATTTGCAATCTTTGCTACATGGTCCTTAAACTTCAACTTCCTATCTACTAAAAGTCCAATATCCCTGGCCTCATCACTTTCTTCTAACATAATTCCACCAATATATTAATCCATTAGATATCTTATTACATCATGCGTAGCTTTACATTTACTAACGTTAAATTGCCATCCATTTTCCTATGCCCACAGTTCCAGCCTGTTCAAATCATTCTTCAAGTACTGCATCTTAGCTGCATTTCTGATCATCCCACACCTATCTTTGCATCATCATCATCAGTATTTGACATTTGAATGATTTGACAGGTGACAAACGTCTGTTTGTCACCTGTCAAATCATTCGAAATGTCATAATGTGTAATACTCGAATTTATCTTTTATGAATTTCGAAATGAAATAGAATACAGTATTGAAAATTAATTATATAAAAAAAAGAAAAAGAAACGTAACGAATACTACAAGCTAGTAATATATCGATTATGAATACAGATCTGTATCCTCGCTGTTGAAATGAAAGTAAAAATAATTAGAAATATTTATTATTCTATTTTACTTTATAGCTCTTAATTGGTCATAACAATAATAATAAAAATAGTTTTATTACAAAATTTCAGTACATTTTTTTTTATTATTGGGTGTATTAAAATTAGCATTATTGTAATAATATGATTCCTCATATTAAATTATACAATAAAATTATACAATAATGTTAGAATTCTTTACTGGGAATCTGTGTGTGTGAGGGGGGGGGGGAGTATTCATCGATGTACCATAAAGAAATCCGCATCAGAAGCTATAGCAATGTATTAACTTTTGTCTGCTAATTAAAGGAATTTAAATAATTTTAATTATATTTAATATTTTTAAATTTATCGAAATGTGAAGCTACCAAAATAAACTAATTACATTTGCAAAAAACATAAAATTTTATTTAATTAATATTATTTCTGTTCGATGTGATGGCAAAAATATGCTGTTCGCCAAGAGGTCTCACTTTTTTATTATCAAAATTCCATTATTCGTTTTGGGTTTTTTTTTTTTGGGGGGGGAGGTAACATGGATTCTATCGATCATTCTTTGGTTTCTGTTGTCTGTTACATGCCATCAGACTTATCTGTGCATTCTAATCAGATTTTGAATCACTAGTTCCCCCTCTAAATGCTGTTATGGCGAATGATATGAAAGAGCGGTAACTTTAATGTTTCTTCCCTGTAGCGTTTCCATGACAAAAAATGAAATAGATTTTGAATTAGAAATTAGTCAAACAGGATAACAAAAACGAAAGTTTTTTTTTTTTTTTTTACTTTTTTTTTAAAGTAACGTATGTGGCTAAATGTCGCCTTGGGGACTTAATCGAATAACTGATGATGAGTTTTCAGTCCAGCATCGTATTACCGCTGCCATTTTTTTTTTTTTTTATTATGTCAGTTGTTAATGGTGATTTTTTTTTTTATATTTTAGACTTGTTCTTTTTTATTTTTTAAGTTCATCTTAATGGAAGCTTTTTTCAATGACAAGCTCATACACAGAAAAAAAAGGATGTAGTACTAATTTTGTGTGGATGAGTTCCAAGTTATAAAGAAAGAAGTAAAATGATATTTGAATTTGAATTTGAATATCCGTATCATAGGAAATTCGGATTAAGGAGGATAATACAAAATAATAGAAGAATGAATGAAAAGAAAAGAAAGTTAATTTCAATGGGGTCGTTAGAATTCTGATTAGCGACAAATTATCACGATAACACAAATTCAACTACTCCTTTCTCCATCTCGCATATTCCTAGAATTTTTTCCTGACTAAATCTTAGGCTTCTAACTACAGTTATAGCCCAAAGATCTGTTAAATTGTCTACCCCACCCCCTTAATTAAGGGACCGAACCCGTCTAAGGACGGATGAGAATTGGATGGAGGAAGTAATTATCATGCTTTTCAATTATAACAGCAATAATATATATATAATTCTTTCTATGTATAATTTATTAAGTGTCTCTGGGATAGAGTTAGTGGAAGAACAACAGGACATTGCGCCCCCTTCAACTGGAAAAAGATGAGTTTGATTTTCATCATGAAGAGAATCCTTTATATGAATTTGTTCAGTTGAAGGAAAGTAAGCCGGTAATGGGAAAAATACTATTAGTGGACGGCAGAAGATTAAGTAGCATAGATAGTGGGTTGTGAGGTGAGTGCCCTCTCACAATCCACTCCTTAGAGGTGTTACGCAATGATAATTTTTTTTAGTTTTTGAATATATAACAATAATAAATATGATCTTTAAATATACATTTCTCTATACACACACATAAACACCAAAAAATTCTATGCATAATCAATCAAATATCAAATAGGTGATTTAGAAATTAGCCTTCTCTGGGAATTTTATATAACCTGTCATTAAATTAGCGATGTCCCTTAATTTATATAAAAACGTTTTTAATAAATTAAAATACATTAATCAAAGTAGTCGAGACTGTAATTAAATTGCCGTGCTATTTTATATCGATCTATTTCATAAGATTTATGAAATAGATTAATATAAATGTCATCAATAAATCTTTGGAAGATTTATTGATGACTACGATTTTTATCAATGACACAATTAATATATTTATAACTAACATGGTCTTGCATTTTTCCTGCAAAACAAAATATTTTGTGTCTCGTTTCTTTTATCTACTCCCAACACAATTATAGCAAGTGCATTTATGACACAGAAGTACTAGTCTTGGGATCAGTTACAACTTGGAAAAATGATCTCTCTCTCTCTCTCTCTCTCTCTCTCTGTGTGTGTGTGTGTGTGTGTGAGAGAGAGAGAGAGAGAGAGAGAGAGAGAGAGAGAGAGAGAGAGAGAGTATTCTACAGTACAGGGCCTCCTTCTCCCATTGGCGCCTCTTTCTTTGCATCATTTAAGACCCTTAGCATGCATCAGCATACAATTTAAATTCGAATAAATCGTGTGTATGTGTGTGGTGTGTGTGTATAATGACTTTTTTTTTAATTTATTTTCATGTGACAGAGAAGGATAACGAACTTTCTTTTATGGAAAAAAAAAAAATTTGGAACATTGAAATTTGGAAATATATATATATATATATTATCTTTGTGTTGTTTCTTTACCATGTCTACTTCCAACACAATTATAGCATGGAACTTTTTTCAAGAACTCACTTCGTTAATGAGACGCCTGGAAACGGAAGTATGTTATTTATAATCTT
Organism: Typopeltis vanoorti; assembly: GCF_054136105.1. Taxonomy (NCBI): domain Eukaryota; kingdom Metazoa; phylum Arthropoda; class Arachnida; order Uropygi; family Thelyphonidae; genus Typopeltis; species Typopeltis vanoorti. The sequence goes on along the minus strand of NC_143550.1, from coordinate 156,695,397 downwards.
AAAAAAAAAAAAAAAAAAACGTGAGTTTCTAGGTGATTACCACCCATGAAAGATTTTTGTAAACCTATCGTACAGTCGGAAGGATAGGGATTTTTGTAGTTTTTATCAGTTTTATATATTTTATGTATTTTTTACATAACTCGGAAACTTGCTCTAGAGACCAAACATGGAACTTTTTCAATCCACTTCAGGCCTCCAATGAGCAGGGTGCTGGTCTCACACGTGACGATGAACTACATTTCCCACCTAAAGACAATCACAAGCATTCCTGTCCAGGACGGAGATTCAAACTCACAGCTTATTGGTTGGAAAGAGGATATGCCAACCCCTCGGCCTTCTAAGCCGGCAAATTATTAATGAATATCAATGGCAACTGAGAGCAGCAGTGGATCCAAATTACTTTTTTGGAGGACCAGTTGACATAGTAGAGCGATTGATAAATGTTTTTGGGGTTCTTTTTTCACAATTTTTTAAATTATAGAACATTTTTCTAATATTTAATCTATATTCCAATTACTGCCGGCCTGGTTGACCGAGTGTTTAGTGCATCCGCTCTCAAGCCAAAAAGGCTGCGGATGGAATCCCGCCGTGGGCATGGATGTTTGTGATTGTCTGTGAAAACACTGGTGGTGGCGGCGGCTTGTAGATTGCGTTGATGTAGTTGCAGTTCGGTGTAGTTGGTGGGTTGAGTGGTGGAGATAGAGAGTTGTAGAGTAGGTGTTCTCCTTCGATGAGTCTTTGGACTCCCTGGAGGTGTGACGTAATAATAATAATTACAAACGTATATAAATTATTTCTTTTATCTTTTTTCAAATAAAAATTCACAATATTATTTTGTTCAGATCCATCACTGATTGAAAGTGGGTTGTTAAATATATATAACTAACACCAGGGGCGAATGCTGGTCTTGAAATTCACGCTTGCTCTTGTTATCATTCAGGGAGTGAGAGGTGTGATTGAAGTCTGATTAGCGGAATAATGAATTACTGACAGTTTAAAACTATATATTTAGAAATTTATGTACATTTAATCATACAAATACAACATTCATTTTACAAATGATATTCTATCTTTTTAGTTTAGCTACCTGAATACAAATTCTACCCTACGGTTCTTCTTTATGAACTGGTCAATAACATCGTCATAAAAAGTTGGTTGTAACTTAATTTTCCCAAGCAACACGCACACTTGTAAAGGCTGGCCGAAGCTCACTGGCAAGAGCTACGTTGACTGCGTACGGCCTGTGTTTAAGCAACAGAGTGAGACGACGTGAAATGGCTATACGAAATCATGAAATCACAGTGCTGATACGAGGAGCTAGAAGCTCCTACAACCGAGCAAGCCAAGGTAGTTTTGACTAGACAAGCAAACATCGGCCTTCGATACACAACGCAAAGCTCAATTATTGCCGCGCAAGCAGCTTAAGACGTTTCTGTCTACAAAAATAAAAGCCTAAACAGAATGCTTATAAGTGCATGCATGTATTAACAAATAAACATCACTTCTTTCTCAATTAATGAGCTTGCGCAGCAAGCATGGAGAATTCACACCTGACTAACACTCAATACTCACGCACACAATTTATTATCCCTTAGGAATATAAGGTAACATAGATTTTACCTTTGAAAACCTCCTGGATGCACTACTTGAAAGATTTCTAGAAATCCGTTCCTCTACCAAGTAATTTTCACAAGGTGAAAAATTCTATCCGTAAAATTATACTTCAAAAACCAAGCATTATCTTTAGAAAGAAAGAAAAAAAAAAAACAGCAAGGAATAAAATATTACATAAAAGGCTAAAAAGCTGTCTACTTCCTTCGTTTTTTTTTTTTTTTTACGTAATGACGTCGAAGTTTTCTAGTAAATTTACATTTACATTTTTTTTTTTAATATCATTGGTACATAATTATTACCATTTCTGAATATCGGTCTGATCGCTGCTTTTTAAGGATTTTATTTTACCTCCAAGTTTCAAATGAATGTATAGGAACACTTATACTAGAACTGTTGTTCGACGGTTATTGCAGCTGAGCGCCTACATGCATAAATATTTACATTCTTGCGTTGGTCTGCACCAATTATGATGGCCTAACCGTCAAAAGCATAATTTATATGACTAGGTGGGTGTTAAAGAATCGGGTCTTGTGAACTCTAAATTTTTGAATAACATCCTGTTAGGAGGGGAAAAAAAAGAAAAGGAAAAACAAGTTGTGTGAACGGCTTCATCTCAGTACCTAAGATAATATATGCACACACACACAAACAAAAAAATGATTAATACTGCAAAAATCTCAACTGTGTACTCCTCCCATCGGAACTCCTCATTCCAATATTATGAAGGTTCATAAATCGTCTCCGTGGTAGGTCGCATTAATGCGACCTACCACAGGGAGGGAAGAGAGAAAGGTAGATGTATTACAAATGTTTTGTCTAGTTGCTATTTGATTAAACTAACTAATTTGGAGTAGGGTAGCAGTTAACGATATTACTAGAGAGAGAATGACAGAGAAATAAATAAAGAATGATAGGAAATGAGAAAAATCCATATCTTATCGACATTATATATCGAAAAATATATCTACATTTGAGAATAAAGCCAAACGTATTCATCATTTACATGTATGTTGGGCACATCAGTAAGACAGATAACCATCGCCGAGTTTTACGATGCAACTGTTTAATAATATTTAGTGGACGACCCCATATATACTCAAAATGACTGTAGGAAACACTATGAATCCCAAAAGGCTTAAGCTGTTAGGCAAATTACTCGCTGTTCGTGCAATATCCTTTGTTAATAGAATTATATATAAATTATTCTTCATATTTGATTCAATTATTAAAAATACTAAAGGAAACTAACTACACCAAAATAAATTAACTATAAGTCAAATATAACATGGAATTTTATATAAAAAAATAAAAATGTCTTTTATGACACTCAAATGACATCGTTCACTTTATAGGGAATGATATTGACTGGTGTATTACACTTTGAATTAGTTTGATAAATTGGACTGGCCTAAAAATTAACCAACACCAATGAATGCTAGAAATGAGCAACGCTTATAGGACCCCTCCCCACCCACATTCTAGTAAATATCTTAGGTTTATGGTTCCATAATGTATAACAACAACACGGATAAATCGTGGAGAAATACCGAAGAAATCTACGTTACAAAAATATCATAGGATTTGAATTGGATTACACGCTAAAAAGCCATATAAATAAACAGTATATACTGAACTGCCAAAAGGCAACCGATTGAAAATGTGCCATGCAATGCTGGGCGTACAACACAAAGGTGGTTCACAGAGGTGGCCATTAAGCTGCTCCCTTGTCCCGATTTGAACCATTGAAGTGATGTGGGATATTCTGGAGCTCCGCATAGGCCTGTGCAAGCCACATGTCCTGTTATTGATGGAGCATATGTTGCAGCGGCTATTTCTGCAAAGGGTGGTCCAACATATTATCGACTGTATCCATCATGTACGGCCTGCCAGACAAGTGGTGTCCGGATACAGTTAGATCATTTGTGGTGGCAAAATAAAGAAAAACAATACTACATTTCTGTCGTGCATCTATAGTTCTGTTCTTTACACAACAAGTTTCTCGAGTCAACCCCTCTTTTAACTGTAAATACGCATAGTTACTACTGTGGCAATTTTCGCGGAGATGCCAGAAATGTGGACAATCACAAACTCAAGAGATCAGTTTTATATTAATTTTTATATTAATTTTAAACAGTATCTTACGTAAATAATTAAAAGAGAATGCCAGGTTGTGGGATTCATTAATTGGACATGTAGATACGTTTTCAGTATAGTGATTTTAATTTTTCAACCACCTTTAATTAGCTCCAAGACTTGTTCCTCAAAGATTATTTTTATTTTTGGTATAATTCCGTTTTTCTTTTAATTATATGTATTATATTATATTATATATAATTTCCTCAGTTGAATCGATTTTGTTAGCAAACTGATTCGAGATATTAATTCCTCACCATCACCACAATGGAATGCAAGTTTGCATTAAAATTAAAATTTGTCGGATCATTTCAAATGGGCCATTCTAATTACAAAATTATTATTATTATTATTATTATTATTATTATTATTATTATTATTACGCTGAATGGAGTTCTAGAACTCATCGTGAAAGATACTCTGCACTACATAACCCCGCCAGTCACTATCCAAACTACGTCATCTTCCAACCACTAATAGTATTTTTATCTATGAATTGTTTGTTTTCTCTATCTGATTTTCCCGCGTGGGATGAAAACTCCAATTTTCTTATTAAAAAAAAAACAAAAAAACTTCCCACCTTCATCCGAAATCGGCTAACTTATTTTCAATGGAAAAAGTTCAATACTGACCTATAAAGATTCATTTTTTATGGAAAACAATATTATGCCTGTATACTACACTCATTTTTAGTGTCATCATTGTCGAGATAAATGGTGTTATTATAAAATAAATAATACGAAAGTAATTCTCATGGTATTTAAGTATTTCTCATGGTCATAGGTTCTTCGGTTCGTGGGCCTTAGTTGCTTAATCCAAAACTGTAGACATATACTTCGTTTTGCCTAATTTTGCTGCTACAAATGGTGTGCTTAAAACCAAACGACTTGAAAAAATTTTAACAAAGATTCAAAAAAGAGTAAATTTCATTCTATTCGTCCAGCTAGTGTGAGATCCATTTCGAATCGTTTTGCTAATTTAAAAAAAAAAAAAAAAAAAGATTGGATAATGAAAACTGAACCATATTTATAAACCCCCTTGTACACATCCTAAATTTCATCAAGTCAGACAGGAGTAATTGTAATATATAAATTTTGGCACATTTACGTCGCTGTATGTGATCTCCAATTGAAACAAATTTTTGTAAAAATTCTAAATACCAAATTTCAATAAAATATGGCCACTCTTTTCCGGCCTGATTAGCCAAGTAGCGTATTCGCTTTCCATCCATCAAGCTGTGGGTTCAAAAAAAGATTGAACTCAAAAAAAGATCAAATCCTGCCATGGCATGGATGTATGTGAATGTCTTTAGGCTGATATGAATTTCATCGACCGATATGAGACCACACCACTTATTGGAGGCCTGAAGTGGCTTGAAAAAGTTTTAAAAAACGCTTAGATCTCCCACGCTACACGTCCAATAATTCTTACATCTTTTTTGTGGGTGGATATCACATTAAAAAAAAAAAAGTCTCGTAACTTGTACACAAATGTATACGGCAATAAACATGGTTCTTCTAGGTTAGTACTGACCTATAATTATCAACGGTTGGCACCTGAGGTTGGGCAACGTCGCATTTATATTGAACGATGTGGAGAAGACTGGTTTTTCACTGGAATGTGTAAAAAATCGCGACCACATTGGTGTTATTTCTTCAAAGCTCGTTAAGTTACTAATGGCTACTTTAGTAAACACTTTTATCTCCTAACTTTGATCGTTCGTAGAATGGCGTATGTATGAATATTTATGGGAGATGAATGTTGGTGTGTGTGTGTGTAGGGGGGGGGGGACTATTGCTGAACGATAGGAAGTAAAGCAATACAAGTTAAGGAAAAATATTAGGCATAAATCTACCGCTAAAACCATTCTAGCGTGAAGAATCCATCTTGAAAGTTCAACAAGGAAGAGCATTGCATCGTGATATATGAGTTACTCCACCAGTGCAGTGAGGAAATGGGAGAGGGTAGAATATGAACCTACAATGGGACATTACTATATACAGAACTTTTTTCTGGTGATGCACAACTATGTGGAGCGTCTATTTTTCATAAAATAAAAAAATGCAAATAAATAAATAAAACATCTGGTAATAATCACTTTTTAACGTTAATATTTTCATTCTTAATGGCACTTTTCTAAAAAGTGCTAAATCTTGAAATTATTATTATTTTTATCATCATTATCATTACGTGATGACATCTCTGGGGAGTCCAAGGACTCATCGCGGGAGGACACTCTACTGTACTTCACTAAATACATCTACCACTCACCCTCTCCACTATTACTTAATTATCCTACTACGACCTACACCATCAACGGCCCATAATCACTAACAACAGGATTTTTTGTCTGTAAATTGCGTGTGTGCTGAAGACCGATTTGTCTGTGCGCAGGATGGAAAATCCGAGTTTCCGGGTTTTCCATCCCGAGGCAAAAACTCTGCTCTTTCGTATGAGATGGATAACTTCTATTCACATAATTTTTTTGATTAGCATATTTTTAAAAGCTTAAAAATCTAAAATTAAAAAAAAACGTAAAAATTATTTTAATATAAAACTATTTTTATTTTTAAAGAACATAATTTTTAAAAAAGAAACGTACAAAGTTTATTTTGAACGATTAAAAACTAAAAATACTGTTCAGTATAAAAAGAAATTACCTGAATTTCAAAAAAGTATAGTTAATAAAATTTATTGTAGTTATTAAATAATTATAGCGAACTAATTACCGAAGTTCAAAAAAAAAAATTGGAAATTTATCTGAAAGTGTGTGTGTGTGTTTAAGCTTTCTTGGTTGTAAAACACTGATTAAAAAAAAAAATTAATTATTTTCATCAGTTTAAAGGAGATTTAGTTTCCTTTTTCTATCAGGAACTACATCAAGTAGAAATATACAGGGGAAAAAAGTCTTAGAAATACAATGGCTAACTGGTATTTATACTCTAAAAAAGAATTGTAATTCGAGGAAAATTCTGATTTAATATTTAATTAAATCAAATATCTACATGTTGCTAATAATAGCATTTTTAGGAAGTTGACTGACTAACATTTCTCTAGTATTTGCGCTTTTTTTTTTTTTTTCCTCCACGTGCTCTTAAATTTTCATGGCTCTTTCTCGGGCCTCCATAATGTCGTCTATGGACCCTTCCGTTGCGCTACTAAACGCGATACAGATATACAACCTGCCCTCTATTGTTCCAAAATGACTTTAATAATAATTTACTGGAGGCAGACGACTTCCGCTGCAGTCTGAAAAATAAATAATTCCGCTTCTTTTCAATGTGTCATATCGCGCTTGTAGTTGAAAACAACTTTGACCATTCAGCGTATGATATTTTTATAAACTAGCCGCAAATAGGTTCACAGTTTAGTGTGAAGTGGTGATTGTTCTCTTTTCCTGCTAGTGAAAACCACGTTCGCCTACATAAATAAACACCAATACCATTGTGCGTGTGTGTCATCTCCTCTCTCTTTCTCATCTGCTGGATATGTCTATGATTATGGTGTGTATGTGTGTGTGTGTGTGTGTGTGTGTGTGTGTGTGTGTGTGTGTGTGTGTGTGTGTGTGTGTTTTAATTCTATTTTCTAGAACATGACTCAGTTCACTTTCCAAGAGAGAGAATAGTGTGATAATCAGCAGCTGCTTTCACTTTTTTTTTCCCCTTCTTCTTCTGCAAAAATGTTTATCTTACTGAGCAATCAGAATGTTACTCACAGAGGAAGACGTTGAATATCTAGTTAAATAGGCGACATCCTACTCCGATTAGCTTATATTATTTAATACGAGATCATATTTTAATGTACAACGATAACACACATCTCGAAGCAAAATTATTCTTAAAAAATAATATCGACTGAACGATCTCTAGAAATATGTATATTCAAATACTTAAAGTAAGAAATTTTTATTAATTTAATTAATTAATTAAAACAGATTTAAATAACTTTTTCGGTTTCTTTTTAAGGGCATCAGATTGTTCTTATTATTAGCAATGGCGCTTGAAACAAAAATTCTATTACGAAAGGCAATTTTTTATTATCGTCTGCAAGTAGTTTTTTTTTTTTTTTTAGATACGAGTCAGATAAACATAATATTAATTTTACATTTTAAGGTGAAAATTAAGTCTTATTAACAGCATAAGCTGAGTTTGAAATTAATAACTGCACAAGCTGACCGTATATTTATTATGTGGATTATAACTTTGTTTACAATGATCGGATTAAATAAATAAATATGTATATATAGATAGATGGCGCTCCATTGAACAGCGTTAATTCCTATGCTTTTAATTATTTTCTGCAAAAGATTTTGATTAACTGTTTACAAAACAAGCCTTCAATAATGAAGTTAAGATTTTATTATACTGTACTTGTTTATTTTATTATTCATTTTTTTATGTTACTTCCACACTCGAAAGGCAGAGGGGTGTATAGGAAATAAATGGCGTGTGTGCGTGTGTGTGTGTGTGTGTGTGTGTGTGTGTGTGTGTGCGCGCGCGCAAATATATTTAAGGAATTATTTATTTATTCATTTTATATAATAAATTGAATATATTTTTAAGTTTTATTACATAATACTTTCACACTCTATAAAAATACGTTATCGTGATATTTCTTCTGCTAATCACGGGGCCCCTTAAGGAGTGTACGTAAGTTACCTGGTAACTTAAAAATTTACTACGAGCCACTGGAGCATCCTATCAGGTCATACTTTCGTTTTGCGGCCGTTGTCACTGACCTTGCAAAAGAATGGTGGACAATTTCGAGACAAAAAAAAAAAAAAATGGTGAAAGCCCTGAAGGGAATGAGATTATAAGTGCCGCCAAAGGTTTACAATTTAGTCGCTGAACCACGATGTCGAAATAATTTCGCTACGGTAAAGTATTCTAAATCTTTCAGACAGGTTTATCTGGAGTGAGACTGAAAAAAATAAGATTTGAATTAGTAAGTCACTTTTCATGTTCCTAATTTCGCGCTTCGTTAATGAAATGTTCCATAAATGATTTTAAAATTCGAATGCTAGACAGAGACGAAGTGTTTTCATCTGAAAGTGCAGCCATGAAACGAACAAACACAGTAAAATGCGAAGATAATGCTATAAATGTCAGGCTAGGAGACATTTATGAATAGCTCTGCTTGTTACTTGAAATGCAACGAGTTTACTGGCAAAACATGCAATGGGGTGGTGACTCCCAAAACTGGAAGGGAAATAAAGAAGGAAGGAATGAGAAATTGGGCAGTTCTTTAACTCTTATTGTTATGTACACATCACAAAGTCTGCATCCTTCAACTCCTCGTGTCAGAACGAGCTGACATAAACATATGCGCTATTCTTAATGACCTTCGCCTGCAAACAGGTGAGCAGTAACAACAATAAAAAATGCGATCGGAAGCAGTTGAAAGCTTTTTTTTTTTCCTGTCATTCAAATAGTAATTGGTCAACTACATAATGGTTTTCAGGCACGTTGGTGGGAAACCTGCTTGCCCACTATTATCGCAAGGAAGTGACCTTAAAATGAACTCCACACACATTGGGGAACAGAATGGATGTGGATGAGTCCCAAAGTCATATATAAACTCATCCGTTAGTTTGTTATGAACTAAATGGGGATGTCAATAATGTTCTGTTTTTATGATATCGTGGATTAATTCTGCTATTAAATCTTCTGGGATTAGCATACTGCTCCAGATCAAATCTAATGGTAGCGCATTTCAAGTTTCGCTAATTCGATGGTGAATAATCTCGAACACAACAAATTCTCTACTATATTTGCGTAGCGGAGTTGACCGCAGTTGTACTGAGACATCATTTGGGCCAGTTCAGCAAGTTGGTTCTATGCAACAATGTTCTTCACTCTCCTTCAGCCAAGAATAAATTACTTTCTGAACGCACAATTGTCTGTGAGCCACCATTCTTAGTAAATCTCTAATTGCTGTTGGTGAACATCCTATTATGGACGTGGCAAGTCGTACAAGTCCTCGCTATTCTGAATAGCTTTGCTAAACTTTACATCATCTGTAAATGAACAAGATATTCTTATTATTATTACGTGACACCTCCAGGGAGTCCAAAGACTCATCGAGGGAGGGCACATACTCTACACCTCTCCATCTCCAACGCATCGTTTGTACCAACGTCATTTGCTGCCCACCACCACCATTTTCACAGACAATCACAAACACCCATGTCCCGCACGGGATTCGAACCCGCAGCCTTTTGGCTGGAGAGTGGATACGCTAACCACTCGACCAAAATGTTTGAATGTTATATTTATTTGCTTAATAAAGTCTGTATGCTACCACGGGCAGTATCTCCCCGTATACTAGTCGCAAAATCATTAACCTACAATTCGAATAGTAACAGCACAAAGGCAGAAAACCCTGTGTGACCCTACCTCTGAGATATAGTTCCTTCAAACGCAATTAACTATTAAACGTATTAACTATTCAATCTCTTATTATCCAAACTAAACTGCCATATATGTTGCATGACTCTAAATGTTGCTTTAGAAGATTTTTTCTGCAAGAAATCATTCAGCAGCTTATTGTTGAAGAAAACTAAAGTAAAGAATCAACATACTGTGTGTGCAAATAGTCATTAACTGCTTAGTTTCTGACTACAACCCTAACCAGTAATCGAATGCTTATTAGCATTGAAATTCTATGCATATGATCAAAAATATGCACCTGCTAGATTAAAATTCTCCATTAATCTTTAAGTATTTGTACTTTATATCATTAAATCAACAAGTTTTCACCTGTGCTTTTTTTTTTTTTTGACCGAGATTAATTAGCCATAGACCACCTGACGATACTATCAGATATTTAGCTCCCAAATTAACAATGCAATGAATGCATAAAACGCACCTGCTGTCAAGCCACGGTACTAATCCGTCACGTGATTTCTGACCAGTTTGACAGAAGACAAGAATGTGGAGTAGAGCACTTATATAATCACTTGGATGAGATCGTGATAATAAACATCTGTTTGCGTGCGAGGGTTCTATCGGTAATACAGGCTGCAATATTTTATTGTTATATAACAGAGCACAGAAATCGGTTGAATGACCATGTTTACATAACGCTAATAGCGTGACTGTTGAACTCGCATTCTGACAATGTTCATCCCGCAACTCAGTCACTTACAGATGCGTGTACCACGCTCCCATAGATATTGATTAAAATAAAGACGGACTGTAGATACTTAAGTTTGTAAGGGTGTTTTTTTTTCATTCCTTTTTATTATCGGAATGTCAAAATAAATCACAGACTTAATGTTGTAAACCTGTATCAGGAACCAGCTCTGTTCTGAGTTTTTTGGAAGCTTCATTTTGAAAGCCAAACGTACCTTGACAGCAAAACGTATTTTGGGGGTCAATTCTAAGCACGCGTGCAAAAAAAAAAAAAAAACTGCTTTTAAAACAAGTACTGCAACCCACGACGTTTGGCATGCAGACTAGCTTATAAATGCACCAATAATGATGAGAGAAGGTTGAAACAAGAACGTTTGCATTTCTATCGTTTTTATTATTGCATTTTTTCAAGTTAAAATATTTATCACTGACGGCATTTTCACCTCCTGTTCGGCAAACGTTTGATACCCAGTGGGTGTCACTTAAATAAATTGACAATTGTGCTTGTGAAACTAAGCCTTACATTTCCCTTCTGGTGTCGTCTGCGATGCAACACGTGCTGTGACGTCATCAGTCATATTTCGCATCGCTTAACATTCCAGATGTAGTAGTTCGCTTGACATACCACAGTAAAGTGCAATATTTATGATTTTAAGTACACGAAAAAACTTCCCGTCATATAAAATATTTATAAAAACCATAACTACATATTACTAGAATTATAATAATTACGTCACAAAAATAATATTTTTTTAAGTAGTTACTGTTTTTAATTATTATTTCCAATTAAACTTGATTCTACTGGCACACTTTATTCATTCGAGTTTTACCTTGTTTTGTTTTGTTTTTTAAATTAAACAAATAGAAAAGCACAAAGTCACATATAAGTAATGCCCTTGAACAAAAGTGGGTTGTCGAAACAGCTTCGCTCGCTAGATAAACATATGTGGTTATTAAAGCATTCTCAAGAGGTTTTCTGTGTAGTTAAATGCTGAGAAAAAATCATTAAAATACTTCTAGGCATACGTATTATTTATTTGTAAGCACACTATAGCCGTAGTAAACTAATGGTAATGTAGGTATGTAATTAAAGTAGTTTTAAGAAGGAAAACAGATTTCTTTGGATTTAATTTTAAATAATAATACCTCCAAACACGAGGACAACAGCTGAAATGTAACTTGTCCATTATTTTGAGAATTCCATGACATTTTAAGATGTGTATTCATAACTCGCAAAAACTGTCACAGTTAACCCCGCTTCCAGAGCACCAGGGTGGACTGCGCATGTGCAAACGTATGTGTATATTTTTTGTAATTAAATAATGAAAAAATTAAGTGACACTTACACAATACAAGAAAATAGATCGGGAAAACATTAAATCAGAAAAACAATACAAAAAAATAGACAATTTATATCATGGACACAAGAAAAGAAAAGAAAAAAAAAAGACAAGCATATAAGATATAATCACCAATCAAGTATGCGTGTCTCTTTCTTGTGTCCATGATATAAATGGCGCATTTTTTTTTTTTCGTTTGTATTTCTTTCTACTGAATACACAAAAAACTTTATACCACAATTTTTATTTAATAAATAATTTAATAATTAATAAACTTTATATTTACTTTATATAAATATAATGAGGCCTATTTTCACTTTGAACATCTGGAGTTAAAATACTAAGTGTGGGTCTTTGAACTTTCTTAGTATTGCCTTCCGTAATAATAGATGATGTTATATGCGGGCCACGCGCCTTGTTTTTCTTTTCTAGTAAAACTGGTATGCACTATGATCTTTACTTCCGGTTGTATCCTGATCTCTCTGTCAGAAAACTAAAGAATGGTAAAATGTTTTTGGCAATTTCTTCGAACACCTGTTTAGTCGAAAGTATTGAGAAGAGGGGGGGGGGGTCAAATACTTGTTATGATTCATACATCATTATTTGAAGAACTTGATGTGAAAACGTATGATAGAAATAATCAGAAAAGATGCCTGGTTATCATAAAGAAATTTTGGTCCTGAATGTTAAATATTTCAAATCTTGAACTACAGAGGTCGAAATTTTAAATGGTGGATGTTGTAACTCCTGAAAGGGATCTCATAATTCTTGGAAAATTTTTCTTGTTTTTGCATCATAATTTTGATGCAAAATGCGACCTCGCAGCATCAAAATACACTGGTATCCAAAAGCTAAAGACGAACCTGTATATGAAAAACATTTTGATGAATACATAAATTTATTGCCAGCATACTAATAAATTATATTACACAAAAAATGTGTTAGAAAATTCGTACAAATTAAATTGCAATAAATTTTTCGCACAATTTACAAATTTCCTAAGAACGTAGAAAAGGAATTAATGTCCAGTGCTTACAGAAAACTATGCGGAGAGACATTTCAGTATGGATATGTCCACCCCGAACTGCGATGCGGCTCTCACAACGTCGTACCATACTGAGTACTAAATGATTCACGAGTTCTTGATGCAAACTGGCTCACTCCTCTTTCAGAGCAAGGATAAGGCCTTGTTTGTTTTCTGGAGGGGAATTTCGAGCAGCAATGTGTCTCCCTATTGAGTCCCAAACTTGTTCTATTAGGTTGAAATTTGGAGAGTGTGCTGGCCACTCGAATCAATTAATATCCTCAGTCTCCAGAAGTATCTGCACTGCTCATGCGATGGGGTGTGGCATTGTCATACATAAAAATGAATGCTTCGCCTACAGCACCGCAGAACAATCGAACATGGCGTTGAAAAACGTCGTTGCAATATCGTCCACCAGTCATAGCCCCTTTTCCCAGCACTTATAGCTCGGATTCATTAAGTATAATGCCTCCCCACACCACGCCCAACGTATCTATCCCTTTCAAAAACATTCTCGCGATGGTAAGTAGTACCATTTTCACGCCAGATCAAGTGTCATCTAGAATCGGAGGAAAGGCTCTCATCTGTAAAGAGTGCATTAGCCCATTGGTGTCTTGTCCAATGTTTATGGATACAACACCACTGAAGACGTGCTCTACGATGAGCTGTGGATAAAGGACGCAGACTACAGGCCTTCGGGCGTATAGGCCCACTTGTCGCAGGCGTCTTGCCACAGTTTATCGATATATCCGCGTAGTGCTTGAATGGAGCAGACTTGCGAGTTGACCTGTCTTGGTGCTTCGATTACGTTTTGCTGTTAAAAATCTGTCTTCATGCTCTGTAGTGGGCTAGGGCAACCTCTTAGCAAACATCTGGAACACATTCCATTGGCTTCAAAAGGTGTCCAGAGCCTGGATACAACGGTATGTGAGATTCCAAACTCTCTGGCAATATCAGTAATTCTGCGGCCTTCTTCAAGCTTTCCAATAATTCTTCCCCGCTTGAACTCATCTAGATGATGTCTTTGAGACATCATTTTTTCACGAAAAAAGCTTTCTTCAAACACAATTCGCTTAGCGCAGCCTTTTATCCTGTTTAGTGCTACCACGTGATCCCTTATTGAACGTGTATGTACTCACTCTGTACTTGAAATCGTCAGTTATGCAAATTGTCACAAGCTGATTCGTCTGAATTTGTGGTTTTAATCTTCAGAAACAGTGTTTCGTCCTTAGGTTTTGGACACCAGTGTTATTAAATTTTTCGTTTGAATTGATTATTTGAATCAAATCAAAATAAAGGAAGCCCTCGCTATCTAATGGGTCTTATTAATATTAGACAAGCGAGTTGTCTTATTAATACCAGTTATCAAACGGAGACAGATTACTTTTATTAAAAATTATCCTTTATGGCACGTGCGCAGCGCGCTTCGAACGCAATATCCTGTATGTTTCCTCTAATTACTTACAAATTAAACCTTTACCCCTTCAACCTCAATTCTAACAAAACGTTTCGTTCCCATGGAAACATGAAAGTTTTATGTCATATTCATCTTGGTCAAATCAATGAAACTATTTTATTAAAATGGATATCGATCTGGCAGCTTGACCTTAATTCCTCTCGATAATATTGTTCCTGTAGAAAAGACGCCTCCATGGTATTATCGGAACAAGGACAGAGATCGTTAGTTTGAAAGACCTAGGCTTAAATCTCATTAAGAAGAATGAAAAAAAAATTAAAAAAATTATAGCTTTCAATTAAATTGACTTAATCAATCATAGATGAAGATAGAAAGTGATTTCTCTCCAACGGACAAGCTTTTTTGATAAATGCATATCGTGGCCTTAGCTGTAGTAGGGTTACTTAAAAAATAAAAATAAAAATAACGTAATTTCTAACAGAAACAGAAAACAGAACTGAGCGACTGTCACTTACAATGTTGATTATCGAAGAAAAAAAATAATAATAAATATTTCTATATATTTAAGCAATAATTTAATAAATGGTATTGTTCAAAAATTCCTATTAAACAGTAATTTTTTAAATTTAAGAATAACTTTATTAAAAATTTCTTCTTTTATATTACTTTAAATGATATTTTTAAGATTAATTGCAAAATCTCTAAGATAATCCTGAAAGTTTGCATTTTTCAACAAATGTAATCAAATATACAGACAAAACTGCTTTAATTAGAGTTTTAACACATTCGTGATGAGTTTACAGTGTGATGTTACTTCAATCTTTTATTGAAATAATTTCATTTAAATATTACTTAATCCGTGCTTGTTTGAACACTTTCATATCCCATTTACTCCCAAAATTTTAAAGAAAAAGCATCTGATGATTGGATAGATAGACCAGAGTTTTATTTTATTTTTGTTATTCACAAAATAACTTATTTTAATAATGAGGATACTAAAAATCCATCTTTTCATCACCAAATAAAAATAAAACTTGAAACGTTTCGAAATTTTAACAGAGAATTTATGAAAATGTAACCTTTGGCATCGGAGTTGCCTTGGTTTGTACTACTTAAAAGACACGAACTCGGACCAAAAATCCCGTATATTCGCCTCTTTTTTTTAATTTTTTTTTTATTGCATTGATTCAGTTTTCAGTCGGTTTATATATACAGTTGACCCTTGATCTAGTAATTTGGTGAGCAGCAGCGACACAACCTCGAAAGTTGAACAAACGAACAACAGTAATTGCGCACTAATCGCGCGCTCACGTTCCCCGTGAGCGCCCTGAGCATGCGCTTTGGAACAAAACAGTGTAAGAACGCTTCTTTGACGCATCTAATATTTGAAAAACACGTGGGTATATAGTGATGTAAAAACACCGAATAAAATTACCAACATAGAGATTATCGATTAGTGATAAAATTAAAATATCTAAGACGCATTCGATTCAAATTGTTAATTCATTTTTTTCGCTGGTGAAAATCAAAGCCCACAGGCGAGCCGCATAAAATCGCACCACGGGCAGCCCTGACATAAACAGTCGATTAGACATATTTTGTATGGCATGTATGTGTTATATACTATATTCTTACAATAAAGTAAGCTAGAGAAAAGAAAATGTTATTAAAGAAAATCATAACGATGTTACATGTATTACTAATCAAAAACTACACATCAAAAATGAAAAGATAATCTGAAAAAGAAATTCATATTTATTTACAGGTATAACGATTCATGCATTGATAACGAAGAAGCAGCAATAGGATTGCACTAGGTTATCCTAGTGCAATCGATACGACTGCTTCGCGGTAGAATCGTTATAAAACTTTTATTTTATTCTAATTAATTAATTTAACTAATTAATAATAGTTAATTTTGTGCAGTTATGATTTAATACTGCATCTTTACGTTTGTTTACATTTCTCTCGACTGCAAATGGCCATGTACGAGTACAGTTCGTAAGTGTTTGTGTGCGTAGATAAATTTTTCAACTTTTTATAATAGATTTGTGTATACTTAATGGTAGTAAAGGATGAAAGAGACTAGTTCTACTTATAATTTATGTATTCATGACATACCTAACCTTTTCTTAATTTTTCAATATTTCTAGGCTATGCGGTTCGTCTGCGAGTTTTTTTTTTCAAATTGCCGCAAATCTCCAAAAAAAATTTCTGATATATTTATTCAAAAAAAAAAAAAAAAACGCGTATAAGTGGAACCGCGCAGTTCAAACCCGAGTTCTTCAAGGCTCAACTGCATATTATTATTATTATTATTAAGAGAGACCTCCAGGGAGTCAGGGACTCATCGAGGGAGGCTACATACATATATTTATTTAATATATGAATATATTATATCTCATCTCATCTTCCTTTCCCTCTTTTACCTTGCGGAGGATTTATTAAATCGGACCTCAAGCCGTTCACAGGATAAGGTGGTCAGCCCTACTCCCCAGCGTATCCTATATCTGTAGTTCTCAAGGCCGGTTTTCCTGCTATATATATATATATATATATATATTTCTATATTTATTTCTACATATATATCTACATATATATATTTCTACATATATATACATGTATATATGTATATGTATATATAGAAATGTATTTCTACATATGTATATGTAGAAATATGTAGAAATAGAAAGTATTTTACCTTGGGTATAATATATGTTAAGAATACCATATGTTAAGAATACCAAGCAATTTTTAAAACCTGGTTTTACTCCATTTCCCAAGTAAGCAAACAGACAAATATAAGTCAAGTTTGCGCCTGCAAGTGATGCAAGTCTAGCTGATCCTACAGGTAGTGCAAGACCAGGGCAACTCGTGGTAGACGTGGAACAAGCTCCGATCACTAATCTTAATATTTTCCCTTAATGCCAAAACACATCTCCAATAAGGGGATGTATGATGTTTTGTATTAAAGGCAAGGGGCCACTACCCAGACCGGTTTCGACCTTTATTGAGGCCTCATCAGTGGGAGCTCGGCTAGAAATAGAAATACCAAGATTTAGTAATACAGAGCTCGTAAGTATTTTACCAGAACAAGTTGCCATAAGGTGTTTTAACCTTATTAAATAAAAATCTCTGGAGGAGATATAAATGTAGAAAGTATTTTACCTTGGGTATAATATATGTTAAGAATACCAAGCAATTTTCAAAACCTGGTTTTACTCCATTTCCCAAGTAAGCAAACAGACAAATAAGTCAAGTTAGTGGCCCCTTGCCTTTAATACAAAACATCATACATCCCCTTATTGGAGATGTGTTTTGGCATTAAGGGAAAATATTAAGATTAGTGATTGGAGCTTGTTCCACGTCTACCACGAGTTGCCCTGGTCTTGCACTACCTGTAGGATCAGCTAGACTTGCATCACTTGCAGGCGCAAACTTGACTTATTTGTCTGTTTGCTTACTTGGGAAATGGAGTAAAACCAGGTTTTAAAAATTGCTTGGTATTCTTAACATATATATATATATATATATATATATATATATATATATATATATATATATATATATAGCAGGAAAACCATTTTCATGATTTTATTATTCCAAGAATTTTGGAATTGGGGCTATTTTTAGATAACTGCACAATTTTAGAGATAGAGAGGGAAAATGTGATACTGAAAAGGAGAGAACGGTTTGTTGCCATTCGCCAAACGACAAAAACAGTTCCATTTGGTTAAAATAACAGCGAGAGCATGATTTGGTTAAACTACCAGTGCGTATATACATAGAAACAATGGGTAGGGAAGTTATCGTATGAAGTCGTCATCGCTTTATTGAGTGAAAAACAGTGCCTACAGGTTTGACACCGTTCCGCCCAGTACTACTCGTTGTGGTAATGAGGTTATGACTGCATGATAGGGAGAATTATTAAACGCTTCATTTAAAAATAAAACAGTTGTAATTAAATATTCAAATATTATAAAAAAATCTAATCGATTTTTTTAATACAATTATTGCGTCCTGTTATTTTTATATATATAAAAAATTATTCGTTTGGTAACCTATCGGCAATTTTGATATTCAATGCAATGACGTCAGTTTCAACTCCTACAGTGGCTTCTGGATTAGGTTAAACGCAACTTTCCTTATGTGGAGTTATCGCAGGCACACGCAGACGAACTAGAATTTATGACTAGTCAATAAAACTAATCTTTATTTAATTGCTCGCATACTTAATAAAAGATGCAAATATAACGACCAGCTTAAGACTACAAATTTCCAGTGTAACAACAACAAAATACCCTTTAATGATTATATAAATCTGTTCATTATTCCATAATCTTAATGGATGTTGGCTGACATTAGATAATATTATTTAAATTACAGTTTCCTTTATTATTTATAAAATATGCACAGTTTAATTCTTTTCCGAAAAATTATACTTTATACAAGAAGTTCATTATGTGTAATTGATTCAGTAGCATAGTAAAAAGAATCACGGCGAAGTGATTTTATGAAGTGTCCATTATCTGATGATGAAGGTAAAAGTTTTATTTATTTATTTTATTAAAGACATGTCAATGAAATATATTTTAAAATTCAATGCTACAATAATGGTTTAGTACTATGAGAAAATGGTAGAATTGCTTTTAAACAGTTTTACTTTTGAAGCATGCTTCATCCTTATCAGCTAATGGATTTTACACTAGACTGGAAGATTGGGTTCAACTGAAGGATGTGTAAAAAAAAAAAAAAAAGTTTGATATTAAATTGGGTGCAAAGCACCTGTTATTTCCTCTTAAATAAATCTATTACCGATCTTCAAGAGTTTAACCAAAATAATTGCTGTGGTAAATTTGATGTGGAAATCAACAATAAAAAGAAAAATTATAAAATAAATAACAAAACATTTCAAATATTTGTGAACAATTTTTAGTGAAGATGGCAAATTAAACATGCAAATGGGTAAGACTGGTATGGTATGGTCGCGCAAACTAGTTGAAGAAATTCATGAGTATATGCAATAATAGAAAAATAAACCAAATGACTAATCTAGCAGTATTAAAGGCAGGTTAAGACCAATTTTGGCATATGGATCTAAGAAATTAACTAAAAATAAAACAGGGCGATTAAAGACTGGGGGACTACATACAGTAAAAGACAAAGATAATTTCGCACCCCGGGCAGACTCCGTGTGTGTGATGCCCCTGTTTTTTTTTATTTTATTTTAATTTTATTTTTATACAGTACTTAAGTACTTCCTAATTGTAAGTGAGTATTTTTTCAAATTATTAATAATTTCATAACTTCATTATTTCTACTTTTCATTTTTTATTCACTCAGATATATTACATAACAAAAGAAAGAAAGAAATTACAAACAAAAATGATTGATTTTACACTGTAATTTTAATTTAATCAATTATAATTTAGATGTATTTTTTTCTTGATTTTAAATCTGCGAAAGCTAATGTCCGCCTTAGTTTTGGCGCCCTGGATGCCCGGACAGCCTGTCCCTTAATCCGGCACTGACTACATGTATGAATTTAGGGGAAAATTAGGAAAGGGAGTGAACATATGGTAATCAATAGCAAAATTACATTAAAAAAAAAAACGAAGATATCAGAAAAGAACACTACGTTGTTAGCATTCAATAATTTGTAAACAGAGATTATCGTACATGGTATATTTTGCCACTTAACAGAATGGAAGATGAAAAATGAACCAAAACAAAATAGCATATCAAAAAGGTTGTGGGTTGAATGAGCAAAACAAAAATTGTTAATCGGAAACTAATCACGAAATCTTAATTATGTGAATCTTTCAATCTGACACACCCAATGATGGTATAAATCAGAAAAAAAGAAAAAAATTCATTATACTTATTATTACACAATCTAAAATGATATTATGAATAGGTATATAAATTTATTTAATATTTAAGTTTTCTGTCGTACTCTTTCCATTAATATGTTTAGGTTTATGGCCTGTCACGGCCAAAAACTTGATTTCATGTAAACTCACATCATCAGTGTCAGTACATCGATCCTATTTACATAGTCTGCTATGTCTATCAAAGCGTGTATTCTCAGCCGGTTTGTTTTTCGGGATGAAATAAAACTCGCGTTACCAAGAGGAAAATTTCTGTTACTTCTGTAGCCTAGCTAACTAAACTTGACTGGAAAAGCTCCTATAGAGAGAGTGGGGGGGGGGGGGAATTGACCCACTTCAAATGCTAGAATTATACGAGGGGTCAATTTGAATGCTAGATAGAACAAATGCTATTTTCGAGTATAATTTTTTTTTGTTTAATAATGTGCTAGTGGTATAGTAATATGCTTCCCACAATAAATAAATGATATTTACAACACTCCCTTATGCAATATTGTTTGTAATCATTTTTTGACTGAATGCAAATGCTTTGAAATATTTGTAGAAAGAAATCCAATCTTCTTGCACTGTACAACTTGACATTACATCAAGTCTTTGTTGAAGGCTCAACAAAAAACAAAGCACCAACTACAAAATAACCATTATATCTGAACACAACGCCAAGCACAGTTTGTTCCTGGTCTGAAGGTCAAAATACTTACTTTTAGGCTTAGAGTTGATGACAGGAAAAAGTTAAGAGCCGTTAAAGAGAAGTTAACTGAACTGAACACTTTATATGGCATAGAAAATTACAGTCTACCAAGAAATAATTACGAAAGGGCTGTTTTAATTAATTAGGATAATTTGAATATTTCTTTTTATTGTTGGAAATTAATAGTCAGCAGTATAAATCGAATTCACAGGTTTTTTTTTCTCCCAGAGGGCAGCAGTATCTATTAGTCCAGTTATTCGACAGCTTGAAAAGCATATTCCTTCAAAACAGAAGAAAATATTAATTTTTAAATATTAATGCTTCAAATTGCTTTTATTATTTTTATGATACTGCAGAAATATGGTTCTGAAAGAAAACTTTTATATTCATGTAGAAGAAATCAAACGATAATAATATATAAAACTGTATTATGTTTTTTTTTTTTTTTTTTTTTAATGCGACGCTCACCCACGAAAGGGTGTAATCTATAGCACATTACTATCGTGGATAGACGGATTAGATAATCCGGAATTACTGTAATAAAGATCAAACATGACACTTTTCAGGCCAGAGTCGTGGCCTCACTTTTCAATCTAAAATTCGAAATTCATACACAAAATTTAATTAAGTGTATTGTAAATGGTGAACCATCTTTGATTCTTTTCTGAAACTGTACGGTTTCAGACAATATTTATTGCACTTGCAATAAAAATAAATGCAAAAAATCCTTCTGAACTCATAATGAGTGAAAATTTGTTCGTTCATTACCACTACAAATTACTTTTAGCTTAATGGTTAAATTTTCAATGCTTATTGAGAAATTATGCAGAACGAAAGACATAAATTACATTTTTTTAAGCTAGGGAGGGAGGCGATATTCATTAAAAAGATAAAACCTATCAGAAGGAGCATCTATGCCGCAGCTGCTCATGAATCCCATATTGCATAAAGTAATTTTAAATTTACATATTTATCTTTATAAGCAATGCATGTTAAAAATAAATTCTTTAAGTTAACAATCTCCAGCTGAAAACACGTGTAGCAAACTGGCAACTAATAAACTCAATTTAATATGTCCAGAACAAATTTGATGAGATATGGCGCAAATTTTCTGTCACATTGAGAACTTGAGACAATTACAAGTGATTGTTTTAATCTCTTGAACATATTTGAGGATAGAAGGAGTAAAGAAATATAACAGTTGTACAATGTGGTGTACAAACGATTCTGGCGTAGACATTTAGTTTGCGCAAAATGTTATACGAAAATGACCAGATTCGCTGGAAATGTTATCACAGACACGTGATGATGTTGATGATGATGCTATTGTATTTCTCTGCCTTCTCTGATGAGGCTGCCTTTTATATTTCTGAGGGATGCAATGATTGGATTTCATGTTTTAATTAAGTTCCGAACTGAAAACGAGTAGCATTGCCTAACTTGATTCCGGATTGGGCCATTCTTCTTGGAAATCACATTAACGTACCGGAACATGCTACAAAATTATGCAATGCATCAATACCTCTTCTAGCGGAGCCTCCATATTATTCCAAACATCTTTTAAATATTCTTTAAAACATCCACTAAGAGAGATCGAGTGTCATCTTGATATTTTTCGATGCACTAAGGACGATATTTTTTATGTAAGTTCCTACTAAGAAAGGGTGTCAACCTAGTATAGGATTTTTTTCTGTTTTTATTAATTGTCATTTTACTTTGTTTTAAAACGTGGAAAGCCTTCCATCTTCAAGCCTTTCTGGCTTTATTTTAAACCACCTAATTCACTTAACTCATCTGAAATCATTTGTACGGAACTACGTAGCAACAAACCCATATTCTCTTTTTATCATTTGGCAATATTCTGCTGGTGGCAACCCAAAATTTTTATACCGGAAAATTTTTGTAATAATTTTATAATAAAAATACAAAAATATTTGGATTTAAAATGTTATATACAAAATGGTACATTAGCACGCAATGCAATATATTACAGAAAACTATAATAAAATGGCGTCTGATCGCATGATTTTATTTGTTTTGTCTTAGGTTTGGCAATAAGGTATAAAATCGAATAATCAGCTATTCATTAAAAGGGGAAACAATTCCTTTTTATACGCTTCCTGTAAATGAACTGGAAGAAAATGGTCATCATTCTGTCTATTGTAAGAACAATACCGAAGAAAATATTATATATATATATTTTTTTTTTTTGTAAAATTCCAATCACAGTCCGAGCTAAAGCTTACTCAGTGAGTTGGCAATAGAAATGAGGTCACTTCGCTCTACCAGGCAAACGCTCTCCATTCACTCCACCACAGTGGTTCAGCATAGTGTATTTTACTGAAATACAAGAGTGTGGTCTAAACTAGTGACCTATTTTTCTTTTATAAAGCGTATGGTTAATTAAGTTGAACCTTAACAAACTAATAAACAGATATCACACGAAAGTATAATCAAAAAAGAAGGAAAAATGCACACGTGACACTTTCTTCCTACTTCAATCTGTGGATAGGTCCAGTTGACAAACGAACTTTAAATTGACGTACCACCTGAACTTGATGAAATGTATCTACTTAGCTCGAAGGAAGAAGACAGCGAATCACAACGCATCGCATGATTTCCATCTCCTTGTGTGTGTGAGCCACCATCCTGATATTGCACGCCTGAAGGAGCTTGAAAAAGTTCCATTTTTGTTCTCTAGAGGGAGATTTTCAGATTATTTTACCTTGGTAAATGTAATATAGTTAGAAACCTTTCAGTTGGTGGGACCTGTATAAAAAATGTAAAAGAAGTTCAGCAGTCAGAGTCCAAAGTATAAATGGACTCTGACTGCTGACCAAAATACTAAAATTTCCATAAAAAATCTTTCCAACCCACGTACAGATTGGACTGTGAATATCCACAGACTTAGTTTAATTTATTTTTCCTTTTATTAAATTTAATTTTTATTTATTTATTTTAAAAATTCTTTTTATTTTATTTATTAACTGTTTATTATTTTAATTAAAAAATTCCATATATACGACAGTTCCAATTATTATTAATTATTAATTAGTTATATTTATATTAATTGTTATTGAAAATTAGATAAATTAGATAATTCCACCGCTCAATAGTGGTAACTGCATATTCCTTAATCATCTTAAGCTAGTATTGATTATCAGTCACTATACCAATATTCTTATAACTTTAAAATAACCGATAATTATAAATATAAAGTATAATTACAATGTAATGGTAGTTATATGGAGCCTCACACTGAGATAGCAAGGTGCTTTCCTTCTGGGAACTCAAAATTTTCGTCCACAAAACAGACAGACAAACCGGTTATGAAACAAGCAGTTACGAGACATAGCGCGCGCACACACACACACACACTGTAAACAGCAACGGTCCCATTGTAACGTTAATTAATTAGGTCTTTATGAAACCAAATTACCTGGTTGTGATAGGCCATTGAGCCTAAACATGTAAGAAGATGCATGAATAAAAAAAATAAATAGGTCCATAAAATGACTGATGATTATGATATTGTTGTTATTGTCTGAGATACAGCTGTAATTAAATATATTAACCTTCTTAATTACTCACCATATTAATACCAATTCCAGCCACTAATTAATATTCAATATTATTAATACTGGATATATTACTTACTAATTACACAAGCTGATTATTTGTGAATTAGTTAACCTAAAATTATCGAAATTGTTTATTTTTAGAATCTGTTTCTGTAAAACGCCTTCGATTGGTAAAGGCCTGAGTTCGATTTTCGTTGTGATGAGAGGAATCTTTATATGTGCTTTTTCAATTGATGATGAGTTAGTCGATCTCGCGCAGAGGCTGCAAGGTTTTTCTCCCAGAAACTCAGGTTTTTCATCCCGCATAAGGCAAATCGGCCTAGAGAACACACAATTTACAGACAAAATATATACTATTGGTGGTAGGCGGTAGATGGCGTTGTGTTGATGGTAATACTGTTATGTAAGCAAGATAGTGAGTTGTAATGAAGAAATGTGTCCTCCCACGATAAAGATACTATTTTTTATCTTTATTACCTGTTAGATGTACACTGACTTTTATCGCTATTTTGGATTCCGTAAGATTTCCATTTTCATCCATTTATAGTAAGCCATTGAAGTATTCCTCCAGCAACATTATGCTTTCCTGAAGATGGCACAAAATATAGAATCATTGACCAAAATAAGACATGGCTTAAATGGATGCATTATTAATAAAACTGGCTAGCCAATTACATAGTGAAACATTTGCATTGTCGGGGCACTTGGGTGTCAGCAACAGCAAATGGTATTATCCATTTAGTAATAGTTGCCTTACTACCTACTTCCCTCGTAACCCAGATTTACAATGAACGAGTCATTTTTCTGCTGTAGTCCTGTTTTTAAAAACTTGACTCTTTGGATATACTCTTTAGATTACATAAGCATTTTTATATAATGTGCTGGAGAATGGGAATGCACCACATGAGATTAATTTGATTCCGTATATCATCATTCTCAGCCTAGCGCCTTATCTCCTTGCTAAATCAAGAAAGCAGAGTTAGAAAAAGTGAAGGAAAAGAAGAAGAAGAAAGAAAGAAAGAAAGAATAAATGAGCTCTTTTATGCCTAGTAATAATGATGATGAAGAGGAAGAGAAGTCATTTTTTGCATCCTAAAAGGAAGGCCTCTTGGAGTATTAGTTGCTATGCGTATAATGCACAGACTTCACGTGATTTCATTTCAAACATATGGTTCCTATTGGCTTGTAAAGTCTATTAAGTAATGTTTGATAAGGTGTTAACTACTAGATTCCTTTAGATCTTGTTGTTTCTTAATATCTCCAGATTTTTTTTGAAATATGAGTGAATACTGCCTTCATAGTTCTGTGGTCAGGTCAGGTCATATATCAGTCAGTTTTCACGTATAAGGAATGGCAGAGAAAGGTTGCTACAAGCAGTCTTGCTAATAGAAACATATAAAGACGACCTAAAATGGAAGACAGATTTTTTTATAAACGAGTGTTACATATAATGAATCTCAATGTAAAGTAGGCGTTCAAATGACCTGATCTGGATCAAAATCAAAATGTTCCTTATATTTTACAAAGAAACTGTAGTAAAATATGTTCGGGCGTCTGACGCGCGTCATAGTAGACAGAACAGATGTGTCCATAATGTGTTCTATTATTATAAATTTTGAGAATCAAATTTTAGTATGTAAATAAATAAAACAATGGAATCATGATCTTCTGAGGATTCTTAGACTGAAAATTTTAATAGTAATCATAATAAATAAATAAATAAACTATTGCTCAATCTTTCTAAGCAATGTTTTCAAATGAACAATTTAATACCCGATAATTATAGAAAAAGAATTGGTGTATTTTCATTTGGAATTCATCAGGTATATCAGCATATATTTTGAACTCATGGGCCCTAAAAAAAAAAAATCCTGAGTTGCATGTTTTTAACCATAATTATTTCATTATCTGTTAGGGCATATTTTTATAACGACGTTACTGCCCTTCTCCTCGTTATAAGCTTAGCTTATCCACCTTTCAATTGTCCTACCACCTACGTAATCATCAACATAACCAGCTTTTAGAAATGCCATTGACAAGCACAAACCTCTTGAAGCAGGATGAGTGGCCTGGTGAAAAGTCCCCATTGGTGCTCTGCAGGAGTGAAGAATGAGGGGTACGAATATAGAATTCATTGAACAGAACGGAAAGTTGAATTGTAAATAAAGAAGCGCTAACTCTGAAGTACTTGACTGACCTCGATGTCAGCAAAAAAAAAAAAATCATGCGAATGGATATTCGCATGATTTTTTTTCAGTAGGACCCATGAGATTATATGTTGTGAAACTGTATTCATTATCTGCTCTATTTATCTAGCATTTTGTACTCTTTCTTTACTAATAAAACTGATAGTAAAACAGAGAACTCTCTAACAGAACATCATGCGTCCATTACATACAAACAAAAAATGTGTTGAGGTGGATTTTAATGTCTACTGTTATAGAGAAAAGTTACTCAAATATAAACTTGAGTTTGTTCTATATTGGATAATTTGATCTGTCATTTTACTTAAATAGGAGTTTACATTTAATGGTTTATAAAGCAGATGCCCAGTGCTGGATGTGTTTATACATTTCTATTAGCAAGCACGTGCTTCAAGCCATTAAAAATAGGTAAGTTTTTCACATTTGTAATTCTGTGTTATGTTTTCATGTTTTGTGAGTGAAGATCTCTCTTTGTGAGATTATATGAATTAATAATGCAAATATACTTGTACAGTATTATTAAAACCAGAAACCTCATATTCAGACTCAGCGAAGTCGAGTTGGCTTTACATCCGCTAAATATAACTTCCTTCCTTCCTTCCTCTATTTTTACTATTTTTTTCCCCATTTTAGTAGCTTTATAATATCATTAAAATCGGTTCCATTATCGCTATTAGAACTGACAATTTCTGCTTCAGTATTTTACCATGATACATGACATCACGCAGATGCAAAACTAAAAACCTATTACTTGCAATAAAATATATTTGCAAGTGACGTGAATTCAGAGACATGTGTGCTTACTTGGTATTTTTTTCAGCGCGGTAAACTAGAAAATATATTTTCTAAAATATATTTTAATTTGTAGCAAGCTAAATAAATAAGTTATAAGGTATAATGAATCATAAAAAATAAACAAATGTTTATTTAAAATAATAAAAGAATCTAAATAAACGTGCAGTCTACCGAGAATTGTACTAAAACTAAAAGACAAGCTTTTTTTTTTATCCTCTGATCTTAAACATCAAATGAATCAGGTGATTAAGCAGACGTTTTTGAATTAGCATAGCTGTGTAACACGGGATAGTTATACTTCTTATGATCTTTGCATAATACACTGAACACTATAGGTTTGAATTTCGAAATACAAATATTTTTGGTAATTTTAATTACCAAAAATCTTAGACCTAAGATTGCATTATTCTATCTTTATTTGAAATCGTAAAACGATTTTAAACACTATTTAAAGTGTAATTCCAAATTTTAAATAGCTAAACAAACGTGAATATTAGCACAAGAAAGTAACAGGTACAATTTTTTATTTGTTAACTCAGTAACGGGGGAAAAAACTATAGGGAAAAAAAACCAGACTTAATTTAGCACAGCTATTAATATCCATTTAATTTTGTAACTTTTAATAGAAACGCGTAAAATGTACGACACAGGAAGTTCTTTTTCCAGAATAGGTTTCAATGACCTTACAGATAGCATAAATTTACAGAAAGAAACAGCAGTCAAAATATAGTTTGTTGATTTTTTGTTTCATAATAGCGACCTCTATGGGGAATTTTGTTTTTAAAATTTATGGATGTCATTTACCAAAAATTAGATGAAACAAATTATTCTTTAAAAATCCAGTTTTAAAATAGCACGACATACAAACAACCAATATCTTAGCATATTAAAAAAAAAAAAAAAAAAAAATCTTAAAATAAGCTGTCCTTCCACATAACACGGCTCAGTCTTCTTTGAAATGCAATGCAGTTTGTTTACGGGAAGCGTGCTAATAATAAAATTCATCCTCCTGTTTTCTCTCTCTGTGTCTGTCTGTCTGTCTGTTTACTTTCTAATTTATGCTAAAATTAATCTATTCTATAAATAACTAAGTTTTATTTGTGTATTAAGTTCATAATAATCTTCCTTAAGTAAACGTCCATAATGAAATCAATATACATCTGTCTTTCGCTTCAGGCTTTTATTATTATTATTATTATTATTATTATTATTATTATTATTATTATTATTATTATTATTGTGGTTATTTGTTAAAATAGTTTCCTTTCAGTATAAACTAATACCACCATTATTGCTGCAAGCGACTTGATGAAACGTGTGTTAGTAGTTGCACTTAAAAATTATGTACAAGATAGGTATTGGTGATAGACGAACAACGCGCCACCATGCAGGCAAATATAGGTCATTAGTCGATTGCGTATTCTACAAATATAAGCATATATCTATGATTCTGTGCAACAGTATGATGTAGGAGAGGTCAAATATCACTCTCATCAAATATCAAGTAACTTTAAATGAACTTAAAATGAAGACGTGTGTCTTCATTTTAAGTTAAAGTAGATTTAAAGGTGGGACACTTCTTTAACATAAATTTTCTTGTAAGTGTAATTTTTGAATTCTTAAGAAGATGCAATAACAAATTGGCACGTGAATTAAACAGTTGTAACCACAGCAATAATAATCTTTTCATTTATTATTAATTACGATGATTCTTAGAACAACGATGAATTGCAAAATGGCATGTGAGAATATCACATTTTTTTTTAATAAAAAGATCATGCCAACGAAGTTGTTTTTTTTTTTTTTTTTGGTTCATAATGCTAAGCTTCCACGAAACACCATTATATTATGTTCAATTCTAGTCACCAATTAGTGCAACTTTTTCCAAAGTTATTTTTCAGCCGGTTCTCTAGTTAGCGATATCTGGCAGAGGCAGGACTGATTTCCTCTCCGAAACGCAGGTTTCTAACCTCGCAACTCTGAAAAAAAAACAGCCGTAGAACTCACACTATTCCTGGCAATAATACAAGGGTAAAGATTCAGGGATACGAAGTGGCGATAGCTGTTTGCCATACTCTCATCCCAATGCCTTCAAAGAGACTGATCGCTCACCGATTTCCAAAACTTTGTTTACTAAAAGCAAGCAATAAAAGAATATCTTGGGTGTCGTAAAAGCCTTATCTGGAAGAATAAGAATATCAATAAAGAAACAAGAATCCTATAAAAGAGTTGTCACGGTTTAGTACTAACATATGCAATAGAAACACGTGAAGAAAGTACAGCAAATAAAAGTATTCAGATGAAAATATTAAGAATCGAAAATGTAACAATACTAAAGAAAATTCAAGTTACAGAGATTAGATAAATCAGTATAATACGGCTAATATAAATGGTTGGAACTGGAAAAAAAGGAAAAAATATATAGAAAGCAGGATAAATCTGCTGTTTTCTACTGTTTAAATTTTTCAATACGAAATGTGACCAAACATACATAGACGATCTTTGAGAAAGTATGTCAACTTTCATATGAAGCGTTATCCAATGACCTTTGTGATCACTCATGTCTGTGATTAAGACTGCGATCATGGTAGTATACGTGATACTTTAACACCCTTCTTAAAAATGTTTAGAACTGGAAATACTTTAATGGAATAAAATGATACCGGTACATCTCATCTTTTTATCGTGTTTTAAATATTTCAAAAAAAATCATAAAATTTTGAAATTCACACTCAGTGAAACATTTTTCATAGCGATGACTTCTACAAGATCCTGCATACGGAATTATATATAAACGCAGATTGTGTCTCTGTGTGTTGATAATTTTTTTTTTTCCTTTGATTTTTCTAGACGGTCCAGTTGACCGAGTAGTTAGCATATCAGTTCTCCAACCAACACTGTTCGAATTCCACTTTGACCAAGGATGTTGGATTGTCTTTCTGTAGGAGATAAATTTCATAAATCTGTGTGAGACCATCTCCCCTCTTATTGCAGATCCAAAGTAGATTAAGAAAAAAGTTTCATTTGCAGGTCTCTATAGGAGGATGGCTTTAAATCTATAAACCCTACTGGTTGGCTATGGAACTAATGATCATGTGCTATAAGCTAACACCTTTCATGGTGGGATTCATATTAAAAAAATCAGGGAAAAAAATAAATATTTAAAATAATATATAAATAAATCTTCTAGCACCTTTATTTCCCAAAGAGAGTAGATAGAACTCCTTTATTCCTAACTAAATTTTTGGAGACAGGCAAGCAGCAATTCTCTATCCTTTAAGCCTTCACCATCAACTTTCGAGAGAGAGAGAGTACGGTTCCAGTCTATACTGATCCATTTTTTCAGCAACTGCATCACTATTTCTATCAGTGATGTACTCTGATTCAAATTTTGATAAATATCAAATGACATTCTTGATATCGTGTGCCATCTTCAAAAGATGGATTCTCATAAGGGTAACCTATCAGTGTGACGTAATATCGAAAAAAAATGGCACATTTATAATGGTGTTCCCTTCGAATTAAATAGTAATTATTGTAGTGATATGAGGGCGGTGCTTTTGTCATGTTGGTAGATGTATGGACAAGCGCCATAGTATCGCTATGATGTAGAGAAACTGTCCATGATTTGAATAAATGCAGCTGCGATGAAAGATACATTCAGGTAATTAAATATTAATAAAGGTGATTTTTGGCATTCGTTATTTCATTCAGAATATCCAAAAGATCGTTAACATCTTAATCATACCGTTCCCTTCGAATTACTAATGCTTGTTCTTATTTGTAATATCTTCGTTCAAACTTAGACGTTTGCTTGAATGGCAATTTATGATGATTGCTTGCTCTCCGTCGAGAAGGGGATTCAATTTGAAGGTAATTCTGATGTTCCTGGTCAATTAGTGTATTTTTACCTATGACATCAACTGCAATTCCTCTCTTTTGTTGAATCTATAAACCCTACTGGGTGGGCTATGGGACTAATGATCATGTTAATGAGGTGTCCCTTTTCCATAATCTTACTAAATGTTCTTCATGATTTAAATTGTTCGGAGTATAAAATAACTAACTTTAAATTAAATTTCTCTCAGTAGGTGAGTAGCTGGAATAGCTGCAGTCCAGTATAATCCACCACGATACAAGTCATGAATACTTATGGCCTAAATAGTGGCTTGTTTTCTAAAGGAATAGAAGCACCCCCTGCTGTAGGCCATTTACCCCACAAAAGACAAGCCTGACTTACTTTTCTGATTGGAAAAAATTGGACGTGTCAAGTTAATGGAGAAAGTTGAATACTTGAATGCAGAATTAGGACGTAGCAACAGCTTCGAAAGTTAATCAAAAGCAGAAGTCGACAGATTATATATGAAATTTATTTACTAGGGGATTGAGATTTTGAATATTCCTTAAAATATATCTGGATGAGTTGCTTTTTGAAGCAGTCAATTAGTCATTCTTAGTATCTTTCTAAATTCTAAAATTATTAGCGAGATTCTTTCCGGCCATGACGAGATAAATATACATAGCGTAGTCTTTCGCCATCGACAATAGTCGTGGTATCACTAGATTTTCGGGAAGCAGTGTTTTCCAAGCAATGAGGCACATTCCCTTACGAGGAGGAGAATCTGGGTCAAGGGGGAAGTAATGTTGAAATAACTTCAATCACACAATTCACCGCGCAGCATGCAATGTAAACTCGGAGTGTTTTTTTCTGACATTTATTCGCGAATGCCGCACAAATGAAACAGATATTTAGTTAAATTTTCGTATATATATATATATATATATATATATATATATATATATATATATATATATATATATATATATATATATATATATATATATATATATAAGTATTTAATGAAAAGAAAGAGAAGCAGGCTTTTAACACATTCATAACGCCTGTTAAGCGGCTCACATTTAAAGCGATATGTGGCACATATCGATAGGCTTAACAACCTCGTAAATCAGATTTTCTTGTGATACTAATGGAATGGCTTGCATTACTGTTTCTCAATGAACTCGTTCATTTTCATTGAAACTAATCAACAATTTAGTTTTCTAGAACTTGTGCAATGGTCACTAAATATTCCTTTATTTATTCTGTTTTTAGAATGATTAGTTATTACGAGTATATAATATCACTACAAAAGAAAGTTGTGTACGTGATGGGAGCTTGATATACCAGCAGTGCTTAAAATGTGCTATCAGAATTATCTGTAAGTGATAGAAACCTTATAAATATGTGTGCTGTTTTTGCTACAAGCATCTGCTTTATATCATTTTTTGTGTGCTGTATGGTACAGTATTTCGTTTTATATAAATGTTGCATGTAGTGATTTGATTTACATGTATGAATGGGGTTTTACACATTACATCGTAGTGATCTAAATTCATAGTGTTTTTATGTACTTTCCTCAATCGCTTCACTGTTTTTAGTTTTTTAGAGGATAGACAGGTGCCTCCTCCGCCAACTTGACAACTTAGAAATAATATCTTTATTAAATGAAAGTTACATTGGCGTCTAAATGTCAAGTGGGAAGAAATACGGATAATGTAGGTAGGCTGATAAGGAGAAGTTTTTCTAAATTGTTCGCAAGGCTAAATAAATTTTAAGATTCTAATTCTGCTGGTCACTACTACTGCTGATTGAATATATATTCCCCTCCATCAGGATTATCTTTTTTTTTCACTGCTGAGAGAGAGAGAGAGAGAGAGAGGAAGAATATTTTATTTATGTGATAAAAGCTCAGATACGATAATATTTCTATCCTTGTTTTTCTCTGTCTGAGAGAAGGGTGAAACTGTTGGTTCGAACTGCGACGAAGCAACTGAGGCTTTGAGACGTGTATTGTCTTTAAATTGCATGTATTCTTCTACAGGTTTGCATGTATTGCGGGATGAAAAGCCTGAGTTTTTCTCTGACTGCCACTGCTAAAGGCAAGGTTACCTATGCACAGGCTCACGAGGCGCTAGCTGTGGGCCCCGAAAAATTAGGACCAATTAAGGGCCAAAAACAATGAGGATAGGGCCCCCTGAGCACTCTAGCGCCTCGTACCCCACTAGCCTCGGGAAAAGTAAGTACGACTCTGGCTAAAGGAGATATCGGCTAATCCACCTTCAGTTGCAAAATCCTGATAAAGGGTTTTTTTTTTTTTTTTCAGCGTTCTTAACAGAATTCGAATTCAGGTCTTTTCAACACTGAGAGATATGGAGGTATTAATGCCACCAGAAGGAAACTCCCCCAAGAAATGCGAAAAAAAAAAAAGAATTGCATTATCCTTTACAAATTATACCTAAATATCATCATAACACTTACGTCCTGATTTGGGCCCAGTTGCAATATTTATTTTTTCCTATAATTGAAAAGTGATCTGTCTTAGTGTGACAAATGAACCGCTCACAAAATAATAATAATAACGCTTCCCGACGACTGTCCAGAAATTTTCCAGAAGTTGGCAAAAATATGTGGCTGCCTGTAGATATTATTTGGAAGGAAATGCAGTGCAGATAGATTTACTCTATGTTATCATGAAATATAACATAATTCACATAATTGTCTTCCACATCCGCCTAAGGTGGGTTGAGGCTACCATGGGCAATACCTTTCAGCAGTCAAGACTTCAGATCACTCTTGATGCTTGCTATCCATTTCCTTCTAGGTCTTCCGGTTTTTTCTTTCTTTCAAATCTTCCATTTTGGAGAATTTGAGGAACCCTTTTGGTAAGCACTCTGTACACATGTCCATACCACTGTAACTATTTTTCTCCGATTATTATTATTGAAATATTGTACTGTAATTCCTCTCTGATTCCTTAAATGGTTTTCAGTTCAGTCGATGGTGTTTTATTTATTTTCCTCAAACACTTGCTTTCAAAGCTGTTAATCTTTGTTCTTTCTTCTGTTTGACAACGCAAGTCTCTGGAATATAAAAAACTGCGAAGAGCACCGTTGAACTATATACTTTGATTTCAAGTTCTTTGAAGATATGTGTATTTTTCCATATATTTATATGGACTAAAATTTATATATAACATATAAATTACATTTAGTCCATAATTAGTCAAGGAGAAATTTGCAATATTCAATTGCAAGTCATTAATTAGGGAGAGTGTTAAATTAAAACGCAGACAAAATAACCTACTTAGCAAAAACAGTATGGAAATTTTTTGGGATTGTAATATTTTTATTCCAATTTCAGGCATAAAAAAATAAATCTAAATTTTACTAAAAGTATTAGTTAAATAACGAAGTATCATGGAATACTTCTTTAAAGTTTCGAAATTGTTGAAATATAGCTATGAAAACATATTTGGATTTTTGACTTAATTTTTTTTTATCCTTTTTTTGTTGCTATATTTGTAACACAGCTGAAACCCAAGTGCTTCTGATTAGATAGCTTATCGTTTCTCAAGGTTTGCATCACTTTGACCAGACTTATAGCATTTCAGAAAGAAATTCTCTGTTTTTCTCCTACCAGCAATGGTTTGCGTCCTAGCCACAGTTCATTAACTTGCCACTTGACACCAACCCACGTTTGAAATGCTGCACACTCACCGCGGTTTCGTATACCAGAAAGTCTTCATTCCTAACTTCAAGAACAACAGGGATGTACTTCTCAAAGAATTAATGAACCTCCTTGTAAGTGACTTAAGAAGGTCAGTATTATTTGTCAGTAGAAGCTACTGAAAAAGTCTTGGAGGAAAAAATACATAAACAAGACATCGAAGGTGACTGCTAGATACTCTTAAACTACAGAAAAAGCGCCATCTTTTATTTAGATGATTTATGTGATTCAGTCTTACATTCAAGTCTGGAGAGTTGTTCTATCGACAAAAAAATAAAAACTTACGACTGGACGGTGATATATTTACGCGAACACCGTAGATGAACCTTGAAAAATAGAATATGTAAATATTTTATATTCTTTGCAAAATTTCAATTAACATTGTAATCTTTATTGAATTTTAACTGTATAGTTCTCAAACCTAGTGGTCACATGTTATACTTAAATAGCAGTTTATGTAGATTTAATGTTAACATACTGTAATATATTAATTTCAAGTAATATTCAAAATGTTTATAAAGTTCAATTTCGTATTCTTTATTTATTATTAAAAAGGCTGTCCTGTACAATCCAAAAAATAAGAATAAATAAACTCAAATGCTGGCAGCATAGATAAGAGAATGGTTGTCTGACAGATATGAAAGGGTGTATGAAGGAGCAAAGAAGAAGAGAATGGGAATCGCAGTTGCCAACTCGAAGGCATTTGTATTTTGGACTTATGAGATTGTAGATTGCATAAATCATTGCATAAGAAGACATTAATTAATGGTAAATCGGTTGAAACTGACAAAGCAACTGATCAATGAATCTCATTCAACTCCAATGGACATGGAGTTGAATGCTGCAATGGCGGAAACGACAAGATAGAAGATAACTGCAGTGTTCAGAAATAAGAAAGTTGTTACTGCTTCTTATAAGGTTTTGATTTGTTACATCTGAACTACTCTGTGAAGACCTAGTGTTTGCCTGGATCTTCTGTAGACGAGATGACGGTCTACAGACTAAAGAGTGGGATGTTTTGCCAAAAAAAGAGTAATGAACGACTGATGGTGGTTTATCTGAGACTGTGTGAGCAAGACCACTTCTACATGGAATGAATACTGGGATGCGGTGGAGATATATAATCAATAATATAGTAGATAAAAGCAACTCATGGTAAGTCTAGTTGGCTGAATGGATTGCGTTTCTTCACAGGCTGTAGGTTCCGCTCCTACTATGGCATGGTTATCTGTAAATATCTTTAGGTAGTAAATGATTTTCAGAGTTCAGAATGGTCTACCTTGCTTAGTACAGGTCAGAAGTGACTTGAAATGTCCCACCTTGGTCATTAGGATAGTTGCCATATTACCTAACCCTGTACTGACCTATGATACCGAATGTGCTACAGGTTTAGTGCCATGGGATCGATTAAGTTATGTAATCCTTTCATGGATGAACGCAGACTGCAGTTTAAAATAAAAGACACATCTTTGTTTCTTTTATTTTAAACTTCTATTTTCTATTTTAAACTTCTGTTTGAGACTAAAGAATTTGAAAATAAGACTGCGAAATACAGTACTATAAATAAGTTATATTCATGATGGGATTAAGTTAAATTTCTTTTTTTTTTTTTTTCATATTAAAAATTCAATGTTTTTTTTTGGGGGGGGGATCAGGGTTAACAAAAATCATTTAGGCGGAAGAGCGGTTGAAAATATCGTATCAGACGATATTTTTGAGATAGTTTCTTTTGTGATATTTGTTAATCTCACCATGTACAGTAAACCTATCATACATTTATTATCATGAGTGGGATATGGGGCAGAGTCTCCGTAGCTCACTCGGCATAGACATAGCCCTTTGGTCGGAAAGATCTGGCTTCGATTTCAGTGACGTGAGGAACCTTTATCTGGTCTCTTTCGACTAAAGGTGAGTTAGTCGTTCTCATACGGAGGTAGAGGGCTTATCGTCCCTCAGAACAGGCAAACTGGCCCTGTGAACACACACACACACACACACACACACACACACACACACACACACACACACACACACACACACACACACACACACACACACACACACACACACACACACAGAGAGAGAGAGAGAGAGAGAGAGAGAGAGACGTATTTACAGCCATGAATACTTACGACAATATGTGGAAGAGATAGAGCCTCACCACATGTCATTACGCCCATGAGTCACATCATGGTGGTCAAACCTCCTAGATAGGCACATGAATGGGGCTATGAGGCAAATAAAGTGAGAATCCTGTTTTAGAAATCAAACATGTTGCTCGTTTGTGCCATTTTAAACTGGCGGTGAAAATTATCAGTTCTCTAAGGACTTTCATAAATATCTAGACTACACACACACATCAAGATTCGAATCAAGAGTTTGTCAGTTGGAGATGCTACCATTCAGTAAATCAGATCATCCTTCTATTGCCTCTTTCCTGGTACCGAAACTTTCTCCTAGATTTGTAATTATTTGACAATAATTTTTGTTACAATTATTATCAAAAAGTCATAAAGCAAGATAAAATTCTTCACTAAATATGAATAAAAGTATAAAAATGATTGTTGTAATTGTCTCACTTTTCCTTGTCTTTCACTCTAATTCCGATTATCTTCTCCCCACCCTCTTTTTTTTTTTTTTTTTGTCTACAGCATCATTCTCCTTCCTCTTTCCTTTTCTTCTTTAGTTGTTTTTTTCTCCTATATTTACATCATTATTTTCTCTTCCTGATTTTCCCACCTTTTTTTTTTTTGTTTACCTCCCACTCAAGTCTCGCCTTTATTCTTTGCCAAGTAGTTTTTCCACTTTCAGTTTAGCACAGTTCCATTCTGCTTTTGTTTAGTAATGTTTATTTTTATTATTTGGAATTTCTCACAAGTCTAGTCGCTAAGCGGTTTTATCACAGTCACTTGAAAAACAGGCCTGAGTTAGTTTAAATCCCTTCCATGACTAGAGGAATATTTGAGGTATTTTTCAAGCAAAATTAAATTACTCGGTATTTAAACGGAAGTCATTAGGATTTTCTTTTCTAGAAACTTGATTTTTCAGCATTCGAAACGGGAAAATCAATTGAAAGCAGGCATTTTCAATGCTGGAATAATTAAATTGCAGGAAAAACAGCAGCTGACCATCCTGTATCGTCAAAATTAATTAAGGGCATCTGTATGGTATTTTGGACCCAGCTTAAAGTTAAAAGTAAACAGGTCATTTCAACGAAAGACCATTAAAATATTAATTACCAGAAAAGGGATGGTTTCAAGAATCAACTAGCCTAACCCAATTCTCAACCTTTTTTTTTAGGCTGACACTAATTGCTTAAAGTGCTATAAAAGTGCACATAAAAAATAGTTCGTGCGCTATTTTATTTATGTAATTATTTACTTTTTAAAACCGCTTAATGCGAGATTTTATATTTATTTAGGGTGATTAAAATGCGACTTTCTCTTAGGTAACGAAAGGTATTCCTTTATAAAGCAATAAATTTTATCCATCAAACCTAAGCGTTTGATGGATAAAAGCGAATTATCTGCACATTTGCAAATATTACGATAATTTGACAACGAAAGCCTTTGTTGACACGTTCAGAAATGTTTTGGAAAGATTTTGATTATAATCTGAACTCATTATTATTATTATAACAGAGGTTGTCTGAATTTCTCTTCTGAGAAAGTTCGGATAGATAAACTTTCTTTAGAATAGATACAAATGTGAGATCAGAGAGGGACTGCCTTGTCAGTGTAGACGGGAATTTACAGTGGTCCAGGTCTTCACATATATTACTGATGCCTTAAAAATTTAGCTCTAATATAACCGTCTGTAAACACATTCATCAAAGTTGTTCATTGAGGTAAATGAAAAACAGAATAAGTTGCTTCGAATTGTATTGTTTGTTTGACCTTTGTCTCTACCGTAAGTCTAAATACTGGATTTCTAAAAAACACTGGAATTCTAAACAAATTTATCGTCGATATTTGCACTCAAACCTCTAGCTTACTGACTGATAAATCCTCCACGTTTAAAGTAGTTTCTTACTTATTGACTTAACCATTTCTTTAGTCTTAGCTGTCCGAAATTATGCATATTCTAATCTTTGATCATTGGAATTAATGATTTCAATAATATTTCATAATATTTGCATTAAACCTGCTATTCACGTAGCTTTTATTCGCTCTGTCCTGGAGTTGACTAATTATGACAAAGAATCACATCTCTTTGCAGCATGTTGGCTTGATGCCATTTCAAATTGTATTATCGTAATCTTTTCCTTAAGTGTTTAAAGTTACATAAAAAAAGAAGTTTTTTTGTAGGCGACATACCACACCCAGTAGTTACTGTGTATGATTAACTGTTGGGGGACAAACGTGACATTTAATATTGTAAATAAACGCATAAACATTATACCCCTATCTTTATTGCAGCCTTATTGAATACAAGAAAAAGACAACAACAGGTACTATTTAGTATGGTAGCAGTATAGATTGCGTAAATCATCTTAGAAAGACGCTAAGACAGGTAATTATTAATGGATCGAACTATGATCCAAAAGTTTCTAAATTACCATTTCTTATATAAGATAATTACATTTATCTGCTATTCCATGTTAAACCTTCAAGGAAGTTAATAATCTTGTGACTTTGATCAACACTATGTTCACACTCTTCAAGCCGTTGTTAAGAACATTAACAGAAGTAGTGTTATTATTATTATTATTTTGAATCTAGATGATGAAATCAAAATTTTTCACTTCAGTAATCACTTGAGTTATAGAAAGAAGAAAAATAAAATTAAAATAAAATAAACCCTTTAATTTGCAAAACCAGTCTTTTCGCAATCTTGTTACTATCTGTTTTCCGAAGCAAGTCTTAACATCTCAAAAGTTACTGAGGCATTTTTCTCCCTAATTTGAATTAGAACTTTATGTATATGCAGTACTTTTTTTGCCTGATTTTTTGTTTTGAAATTCATCAGGTTTATAGGAGGCATAAGTCGACATAACCACACTCAACGCAATACCGGGATGTGTAGCTTGAATGAAATAAACGCTAATTTTCTAGTAGATTTTTCTTCACTTACACCTGGCGGAGGAACGTTGTACTAGCTACAGCAGTGCCATCTTTAAAAAGTTTTGTTTAAATGTCATTATGTTCCTTAGGCGAGTTTGTTTGTTTGTGGGAATATCTGAGTTTCCGAATGAAAAATCCTTCTATATTTTTATAATGAATGAAGTTTTATATCGCTGCTGTTAGTTGGCTCCGAAATTTTTGAAAAGATTTATTTCACAATGAAATGTATTCATTTCATTGTCAAATAAAAATAACATTCTTTTTTTTTCTGAATTCATATAATCGTTGTTATTTGATAAAGAAGCAACAACATATATCTCTTATCATATCTCTTCACATATTTTTAACTCCCTCAGTAGAATTTTATGATGTAGAATCTCAGTACAATCTTACCTAGCGCAAGCAAATTAAGA
This sequence comes from Typopeltis vanoorti, assembly GCF_054136105.1. Classification (NCBI taxonomy): domain Eukaryota; kingdom Metazoa; phylum Arthropoda; class Arachnida; order Uropygi; family Thelyphonidae; genus Typopeltis; species Typopeltis vanoorti. Next base: position 156,654,531 of record NC_143550.1, on the reverse strand, counting down.
CTGATACTACATTATCTTTTGCATCATATATGGGAGACAAGAAACGAAAAATTCTGAGAAATTACAATTTCCAACGAAGCTAATTGCGAATCCAGCTGTTACATGACATGTGTGACATATAAAATGGCACATAAATTGGTAAAGCAGAAAGGCTTGAATCCATCATTCTACATGGATATCCATGATATCCAACTGGATGGATATCCGAATCTAGTAGCCCACTATTAATGATAACGTGACTGCCCTTTTTCCAATATAATCTCTGCAAGATAGTACAGCTTACCTTGCTAACATTACGTTGGAGATTGTCAAAATGAAATAAATTTTGAGCGTTGAACATTATTTTCGTGTTTTTTTTTTTTTCACTATTTATGTTTCGTACTTATTCCCCTGTTTGAACAGCGAAATTAATTGACGTCATCTATGTGCCAGGATGCGTAGCGTAAATGGTGCAAATTCAGTAGTCAATTCATCGGAAACACACACACACACACACACACACACACAAAAAAAAAAGAAATTTTCATTTGATATTTAACCTCGGCTTTCGATGACCTTTTCCACACCTACTCTTGAAGACGTTAGGAAGGGCCCTCTCCATTTCCTCAAAGCACCCTAGACACACTTCAACGGTAATGAACTACTGCTGTGTTGTCCCTGACTACCGCTGTTATCAATCTTAGCGTACTTGCTCATTACAAGCAAACCCAAACACAAATTTGGAAAGCAAGGGCAGCGACCTGCCAAGAAAGAAAAGCAAGGCTGTGGATAAGTTACATCGGAGTATTAAAGGTTGTTACTTTCAATGTACCACATTTATCTCGGATACGTTCTACAGTTAAGATTATGACTTTATTTAGTTTTGTTTTTCATATTAAATGCGACCAAATTCACTTTATTAATGTTGACCTAACAGCCATTGATGTAAATACTTAAGGAATGAAACAAGTGAAACTATGAATGATTAACACTAAAATTCTGGGGGCTTGCAGAAATTAAACTCATGGATTACTTGAGGGAAGGCTAAAAACAGAGTTTTAAGAAAAAAATAAAGAGTACAGAGTTAAACGGACTTTGTAAGATCATACATCATACATACACAAACCATTCAATACAATCAGGTTCGGTTTCAGTACAAGGTCCTGGGCTCCGCAAACCCTATGGATAGGTTTTCCATGTTATTATTATTATTTATTCACATAATTGATTCACAGTCAAAACAAGATATCATTTAAACAACAATTTCACTGGAGATACAGAACAATTCAGATTCTACCCAAGAATCTAAGAATAGTCTGTCAGGTAGCGTCGTAAAATATGGACTGTTCCAAATAATGCTGTGTTTTTGTAGGTCGTATGGGGTCACTTCGTTGATGTTTAATTGCTGTAAATAGTTGGATAGATTCTTTGAAATTGCGCCATGTGCACCGATAACTATTGGAATAACTTTGGTATGTTTAAGCCACAGCCGGCCAACTTCGATATTATTATTACAAGAGACCTCCAGAGAATCAGAGACTTATTCACACATTCACAACAGATCTTTACCAAACTCACTTTTCATTATGGCGTTACTTACATTTTACATATATGAATAATAAAGAAACTATTCATTTGTGAGATGACATTTAATATATATATATATATATATCTTCCTCCTGATTTCTTTGATCAGATAAAAAAAAAAAAAAAAAAGAAAAAAGAAAAAGAAAAGAAAACTTATGTTAACATTTTGGTAGCGGAATTTTTTTTTTTTTACTTGAATATAGTTTTATGCATAATAATACTAATATTAATAATAATTAATTAAAATTACAGATTGCATTTACTGATTCTTAATAATTTCTCTCGTAAGAAGACATTTATTTATTTTAAATGTGATTTTGTGACAAGAAAAATATTCTTACATGTTGTACGTGCATTTATTATTAGTAGTAATAATATTAGTAGTAGTAATAGTATCTGCAACATTATGCTTAATAATCAAATTCAAAGTCATTTTTAGAATAAATTACCTTTTGTAGCTTAAATAAATTTATTTATTTATCATACAATAAATTTATATTTATTTCATGTAAATTAACTTCTATTTATAATATATTTCTCCTTACTGGTATCCTAATTCAAGCAATCGTAAAAACCATCCATTTTGCGAACAGTGAGCGCCACTGTAGTTGCTAAAACTAGCCGTTTATTTACGTGTAATAAATGTTCGTAAAACTTGATTGTAGTTTGATTAGCTAATACAATATATTAAAAAAAAAAGTCATCCATTTTGCTTATAGGGTGTGGTGCAACTGAAGTTATTTTCCTTATATTTTCTCGTTAATGTTAATGATATTTATGTAAAAGTTATTTATTTATAAAATATTCTGTATAAAATTTATTATTATTGTATATTTATAAAAACAATCATTATAAAAATTAGGTAGTTATAAAAGTTATTTTATAAATGCAGTAATATTTATAAAGAATATTTTATCGTATTTGATATCATTATAAATTTGATATATATATATATAAAGCAGGATAAAATAGAGTTTAAACCGACAGCGTTTCCTCAATTTTCTCTACGACGGAACACTTCACAAATCCTGAAATGTTAACGGAACTCCTTGGTTAGATTCGTAGCATTTAAATCCATTCCTGGCTCATACTAATATTAAATTAATTAATATTAATTTTGATAATTTTTCACGGAACACTTATTCACTTTCCGCGGAACACAATTTGGGAAACTCTGCGGTAAGTAATGACGTTTAGCATCCAAAACTTTATCATCGTAAACTTTAGTTTATGATTGGCTGGTGGTATGTTTTCTGTCCATGAAAATGATCTTGAATGCCAAGCGTAGAATAAATAATAACTGTGTACGTGAAATGTAACTTTGTTTATAGAACGAGATACATATCAAGGCTGAAGGGATAGTGATAAATAAAAGGTCGAATTCTATTAATGACTTTTTTTGTGCACAAAAAAAGCACAACGTAATTTATGAATAGCAAACTATTTGCTGTAATATAGCGCAAAAATATTACAATAATTTTGAAGAAGTGCATAACCCTGGTCATAATAGTTATGATGTTAAACGGTATGTAAAATTACACTGCAGTGTGCATTGTCATTCGTTTGGTTTCAATATAACTTCCCCACACACCCTAGATTTCCTGGACACATTTTTTTTTTAATGAAATAGCGGCGATACAGCAGGATAGTGATGAAGAATAAGAAAATAATGAAATAATCCAGCTGTATAAACTTACAATGATAACTTCCTGTTATTATTATTATAAGGTTAGCTTCTTAGCAGTCTGACAGTTCCAAATTGCGCAATATTCAGACATATTACTAACACAGGAAACTGCATGTATATGCATATAAATATATCAATCTCTATAGTAACAACATACTCTCGTTCACATACCTGTAAGAGGGCAAGAACGATCCTAGTAGTTCCGGACTGTACAGCTATCGTACTAATAGTTGTTGATGGCGGTTTATTTTCATCATTAACTGGCGATCCCTGCATTTCGTTGCTCTTCGGCTTAGCGGACGGTGGCGGCGTTCTTTTTACCGAATTTCGAACAAGAGACATCATGTGGTCGTATGGCACGAGTTCAACGCTGAAGGCGGCACGTTTTGCTTGGTCTTTTTAGTCGTATGAACGCCGGTTTGATGTTAGTACGTATTTTTGTTCACCGTCTTGAATTTAAAGGTGGGGTTTCCTATAATCACAGACACTTCCTCTCGAGTTAACCCCGTCCGTTACAACCGCCGATCTATCTATGACCAAGCGAGTGGCACGAGAAGCTAGGCCTCTAACGTAGACGCTGGCATGAGTCGGCGCCCCCGCTCCCCTGCTTGTAGGATCCAGTTTCTCTGGCACACCCGAGCTACGTGGTCGTCGATGTCGGAAGACTTTCTCGTCACGTCTGGACCCTGCAGCTGCCCACCTCCTCGCAATGCCTAAAACGGCACGGTTTACGGACGCCCGCCGGGGCTGGTCGCTTTATCAATGGGCCAACTGGCAAAGGAAACAGGTTTGCCGACTGGGCCTCCGTTTTATCCGCGGAGACAGTTCTGTACTGTTTTTCGGTCGTGCAGTAGCCAAACTTCAGAATGTCCCTGATAGGAGTATTACAAGGGAACGCCCAGACCGAGAAGGGGGTATTCGTATATATCGCTCACAGATTAAACTCGCAAGCAAGAATCCTGATGACAGAGCGTGGGTAGCTAAGAAATTTGAAGAATTGATTCGACGATGTAGACTCAGATGTTATCCGCAGAGACTCTTCAATTTTAAACATAACAGATCGAGAGGTGTATAATTAGGATACGAAGTAACACCCCGTAAGTACGTTTGATAAAAGGGCTAATAAATACCCCCGACAAATATTTTAACTTATCAAAATGAAAATGCGATGCAGCGCCCTCTTGCGAATAGGTGAATCTTAGCATACGTTTGCGTTGTTCTGTGTAGAAATAGAAACTTTATTCACTCCTTAATTAATTATATTTAAATTTGCATTTTTCTAATTAAAAATAAAAAGCTGATGGGCAGTTGTGGAGTAATGTGCCCTCCCTCGATAAGCCCTTGGAGGTGTTACGTAATAATTATAATCATAATAATAACGTAAAGACAAAACAGATGTCCATTTGTGAGTACAAAATGAATCTCCCCTAAAAGAAAAAATAACCAGACATGATATATTTATAAACAAATAGATGTTACACCTTTCCCTCATTATATTCTTCAAAGACATTATATATTTCGGTAATCTTCTTTTTTTAATTTTTTTTTTCTAGAGCGGGTTCTAGGTTTTAACACGTTCATTGCCAATCACGCGATATCGCGCGATGCGAGTTCTCACTAAACGGCCGATTACGCGTTATCGCGTGGACGTCGTTAACTAAATAAAAAAATAAAAAAAAGTTGGCCACCACATGAAATTCCAATTTTCAGCTTGGCAATGAAAGTGTTAATCAAGAGAAATTCCAGTTATGTTTGTGTGTTTTTATGTATCATATTATTCAAAATTTTTAGGCGCGCGCGCGTGTGTGTGTGTGGAGAGAGATGGATTATTTATGAGTGTTATATACGGAGCTATCTACAGTACATTTGTAAAAACCTCTTTATGTCTCAGAAGCGAGAGAAAAATGCCTGCACACTCTAAAAATACTTAAATATCTTCCTGAATGATGGAAGGTATGAAGTTAGAAGTCAAGTGCACCTATCAATCACAGTGCACGTGAGATAATTATGTCTAGTACTGTGATGGTAATTACCTGCCTTGCTAAAGATACAGTATATATTAATTATTATTATCTAGCGTACGTAGAGAATTTCAAACACCATCATCTTTGAGCAAATAAATGTTTCGATTTTTATCCAGATTTTTGACGCTTTTTTTGGTATTAAATGTATCAATTTCAAAGACTTAATAGGGCAACTATTCTTTCTTCACTTACCTCAATCCCAGAGCTCACAATATCCACAGTGCGTGAAGTATTTTTCAGTGTGTTACAGTGTCTTCAGCTTTACCTTAGTTGCTAATTTAGAGCTTAATGCCAACAGTTGGTATTCGGTGATTTCTTTAACTTATCGATTGTTAGGATTTATTAACATTAACAAAAAATACGTTTTTGAATCGACGTTGTCGCCAATGGTTGGTGCCGACTTCATTTATATATTAAAAAAAAAAATCCTTTTTATTTGTGATAAATAATAATAATAAATTATTTATTAGATTTTCAGCCATGTATATATATTTCAATAACAAATCTTTAGAGTTCTATCAAATAATTATCTTTCTCGACACACACACACACACACACACACACACACACACACACACACACACACACACACACAAATAAGCTTATCTTAACACATCGTTCACTTTGTTTTTTTTTCACTGTTATCCGTCAGAATTATACAAATCCAATTTTTAATGAGTATATTCTTCTGCCAACACAAATATCGCTTACCGAAGTAATTTGTTTAGATAATACGAGTACTATGGTGCAATTGGTATAAAAGGATTTTATTTTTTCTTAAATTATGTTATCGGAGAGAGGTTCGGAATATTGATTTGTGTTTAAATTTAACTTAATCAACGAGGTAACATAGTTTAGTTACACACAAAATCTTTTCTTTGGTAAACCTAAGTAATATGAATATTCAGTAGGTATGGACGAAGCCCTTTTGGTCGGAAAGACCTGGGTTCGATTCTCGTCAGTGACGTGAGGAATTTTTACCTGGTCTGTTTCGATCAGAGACCACTTTATCTGGTCTCTTTCGACTAAAGTTGAGTTAGCCAGTCTCATAAGGAGGTAGGGTTTTTTCCCCCGGAAACTCGGGTTTTTCGTACCCCAGAAAACAGGCCCGTCTGAACACACACATGGATTACAGTCATGAATACGTGACTGGAGAAAATTCTCGATTTGGGGAAAACAATGGTGAATTACCCTGTGAAAATCTCACCAGGAATACTTTGTGGGCAATACCTACAAAGTCACCTACGGTCGGAAACGACTGAAAGGGAAAACCAGGAATCATAGTTCGGTAAGATACCTTGTTCATTGAATACATGAAGTGGCTTGAAAAAATACCATCCAGAATTTCTGCATCCTATTCATTATAAAAATGTGCGATAGGCTTACATCCTTCCACGCATGGCGCTATCATAAAAAAATATTGATCTGCTAAGTTAATGAATTCTTCCTGTTTCTTTGTTCTCTTTGTATAACTAGGGCTCTCCTTTCCGTTTATTTTTGTTTGCCTTCTTTTTTTTTTTTTGCTTTCTCTCGTCTTCCATTCCCATCCCTGTCCCACGCCTACATATGTAGATATATAAATAAACGTAGCGTAATAGTTTACGAAAGAAGGTCGGTAATTCGGGAGGTGCAGCAGTTTTTGTACCTCCCATTGCTATTTTAAAAGTATAGCAAACATTACTATTTCATCTTCCCCTTAAACACAAGATGGGAAAATGGCTGAAAAGCTTACGTCCATCCTAAACATGCATCACGCCAACTATGGACCCTGAACAGCGATTATTTCTCGGAATAAAGTTCACAGGAAGCTTTAGAGTAGATCTCAAACTATACCCTTGACAACTCCTTTTGGCCATTAAAATTGTCAGATTATTTCTCTGTCATCGGAACCCTTCCCTTTCCCTCCACGTGATATATATCCGTACATGTTTGGAATGTTACATGGAAGGATTCCAAATCCCATTGGTAACTGGTCTTGCTGAGATTATGTATCCCAGGAGCGTAACATCAATAAGTCGTGCTGATTGCATCTTCCGACACGGCCACACATTCAGCAAGAACAACCCATTAAACACCGGAGAAATGACGAACTCGACAAACACACGCTATTCGTGTTTACGTAGAAATGAATGCAATAATAGAACGACCGAGAAAGAAAGAAAGAAACGTGAAAAACGAGTCATGTGATTATACTGTATTTTTAATTGAGGCGAACAATAAATTGAACATTAGAGTGGTTGGGCAATTGCTCCGTGCTTAGACTAGCTAATTATTGCATTGTCGTTCTTCTATCAGTTGGCATCTAATGTTGATCTTCCCCCTTCCCACCCTTTAATCATCATCTGTTTCCTGTATTAAGTCTGGTGGTCTTACAGTGAAATAATTGTCTTTCAGAACTTATGTAGCACGATGAGGTTAGCTCTATGTCCATAATTCTGTGTTCATGTACCGGTTGGTTTGTTCTGCAGAGAGAACATTCTTTGATCTCCATCTAAGACTTTAATTTCACATGAGTTGAAAAAGCATAGCGAAAGAAAAAAGTCTTTTGACTTCTCTAGCAATTTTTTCCAACTAAACAACACATGACAAAAATCTGTAAGAGCCAAAATCCAGAGAGAACAATGATATTCTATGCGTCATTTGGATGTTATGCAAATGTTTCTACTGCAATGTTTTGCAATATTCGAATGTTTTTAATAAGCATAGCCAAGTAAAGGAGAACAGGGAGGAGCAATGAGTTCTGTGAGGCTGCTAAATTACCGTTATCTGTTGAAAAATGAAGAAAGGCAAGCTGAAATTAATTATTTTTCTCAACGGCACTCTAACTCTTTGGCACTTCGCTGGTCGCATAGCATATTTATGGGGTACAGGGCCTGGTTAAATTGAGATACATCTATTACGGGTTTCTTCCGTAAATTGCGTAACACCCTTGAGCAAACGGAAGGTGTGATTTTGTGGTGATGAGTGACAGAAAGGAGGAGAGAGAGAAGGAGCTAAAAATATATTACATAACGGAAAATTTTTCCCTCGCTTTTCACAATTCACTTGCTATCTTTGCTTTTCGTATTTGCACGAAAGCAGTGACAAGTATAGTCTACGAATATCTTCAGTTTTTTTTTTTCTCTCTCCAGTAATAATGAATGTGAAGTTAATTTGACTATTTAATTTCTCATGAATTTCCCACAGTCTAGCGCTTTGAGATCCTCTTATATATATATATATATATATTGGAACCCGTGAAGAACATGAAGAAGTAAAATGGCATTATCAGCATGAATTTAAACTTGATGCTGCTGCTACCTTTTTATACTATTATTATTATTATTAGCTTTCCGAGAGGAGCCATCATTAAACCTAATTTACATATAACAATTTTATCAAATGTGTTCGAAGTCATTTTCATATTATTATTATTATTATTATTATTATTATTATTATTATTATTATTATTATTATTATTATTATTATCATCATTACGTGACAGACTCGTCGCCGGAGGGTACTCTACACCACACAATCCGCCGTCTACCTCTACTTACTCTTTCGGCTTCAGATTACACCACTACACCATCTATCGCATACTAATAGCATTTCTGTTTGTTAATTACGTGTGCTTTCTGACCGATTTGCCTGTATGCTGTCCAGTATCAAAAATCTGGAATGCCTGGTCGAAAAATCTGTTTATGAGATCGGATAACTCACCTTCAACTGAAAAAGCCATACATATATACAGATTTTATAATAAAATGACAACGGAGTTGGATAAAGGAAATGGCTACACTATGATACTGCTGGACTTTGAAAAGACATTTCGCAGAATACCGCATGGAAAACTATTACATAATTCGGAGCAAATATGAATAGATATGAGGCTGGTGGAATGGATAGAGGGAATGGCTGACAGAAAAACATCAGAGGGTGGTGTATGGGGGAGTGCAATCAAGGCAAATGAGGTGACTGGTGGGATGCCTACGGTTCTCTACTAGGGCCACTACTCTTTAATTTGTATATTAATAATATAGAGGAAGGTTATAAGGGGGTATTTGATTTTTTGCTGATGATGCAAAACTGGCAAGAGGAATAGTTTTAAAGGTAACGTAGATATCTTGCAGGATGATTTCAATAAATTGACATGTGGACAAAGGACAATGGTCGTCAATTTAATGTTGTAAAATATAAGTTAATGCACTTCGAGAAGAAAAGATTACATACTTTGTATCATATTGATGATACTGGATTACAGGATAAGGATTTAGGGGTTGATGGTGGATAGAGATTTGCAGTTCAGGGGACGTATTGCAAAAGTTGGCAAATAGCTCAAAAGATTACTTGGATGTCGAAGAATTCATCAGAATTCATCATGACGACTACTGTGTGTCGACTTCTTTAATAATAATAAGTTTAAGAAGAGGAGATTGGTCACCTGGCTTTTTGGAGATCAAGAAGTGGTAGATAGGATTCAGAGACGAGAGACCAAGCAATTGACAGGAATGTGGAATACTCCCTGTAAGGATAGATTGAAAGTGTGTAGGTTGCAAAGTTTAGTTCACAGGCGGAGGAAAGGGGACATGATAGGAACTTATAAGTTACTAAAGGAATCCTATAAGAGTGACGCAAAAGAAAATTTTCAATTCATAAGGATTAGGGGAAGACCAAAGCGTCACCTCTGGAAGTTGTGTGAGAGTGTGGTTAGTAAGAGTGTGCGGACTAAGTTCTTTGTTTGGAGAGTAGCGAATGAGCGGAGTGGATTGCCAGAGATAGTTGCGAGTGCTCCAACGGCAGGGCCGTCGCCAGATTAGATCGCACCCTGTGGCAAACAATTAAATATCGCCCCTGATGGATTATAAGACAAAAATATAAGAAAATCATCAATTGCTATTTTGTTTTTATTACAAGAGAAACATTAATGAAAAGCGATTACATAATAATATTAATTAAATGCTTGCTCTACTCGAATATCACACAATAACACTGTTTATAAACTCCTCTAAATTTAAATTATAAACTATGTCCTCCTCTACCGATATAGTTGCTAGACCAACCAATCTTTCTAGGGTCATTGAGCCCTTTGGGTGAAAAGACTCGGGTCCGAATTCTGTCCATGACGTGAGGAATCTTTATGAGCTGTTTTCAATCAAATGGTGAGTTAGTTGGTATCATAAAGGGGAGGGTGTTTTTCTCCGCAAAGTCAGGTTTTTCATCCCTCAAAACAGGAAAACAACGTCCCCCCCCTACCCCGTGAACACGGACCTAACACTCTCGGCATAAGGATGAACCAACCTGTTCCATCGGATTTTGGCTTCGAAAACCTGTACGGTTAAGTGTAGGTCTACGCGTGAGCGTAAATCAGGAAGGCTTTAAGGGAAAACCAGCCAACCGCAGGCAAACCAACTTCAAAATAGCAGACTGTGACAGACTAACTCAGTGCTAAACAAAAAAGTCGAACATCAAGTAAGTCTTATATCGATTGTGTCTACTAAGACCAAACCGATCGAGTAAACAAGCAAAAATCACCCACAAAAATATTTTGATGATTCAGAATTACTGTCGAAGCATTTAAACGATTTGATGGGGTACATTGCCTGCTAATTGCGTATGTTTTATTGTTTCCTGGAAGGAAAAATCTTTCCCCTTCGTATGAGACCAGATAACTCACCCTCATTTGAAAAGGGCTCATAGAGATTCTTTGGGTTGTGGATGGGATTATTCGAACTCGGTCTTTCCAACTAAAGGGTATTTTAAAATATACTAATATTTTTAGAAAGCTTATTTTTTTCTTCTTTTTATTTAGTGTGATTGAGGAGACATTTTATTTATATGATTTAGAAGACATTATCTTCCGATCTGTATGTAGAGATTCCACTGTTGTTTGAATTCAAACAAATCTGTGTTTGTCATTATATGTGAGATCAAAATATATGAAGTTATAGACAGTTGCGATGTTGTAATCATTTATGGATTGTTTAATTCTGTGAAACGCTTTTTAAAAAAAATCTAAATTGATGCTAGTGAAGTCTGCTCTAAAAAAAACTTCTGTCATTTTTCTGACTAATCTTTTTTTTTTTCAATTTTTCTATTTTAATAGCCATAAAATCTAACCCTCATAGCAATTCGATTTCAACAGAAAAATTCTCTATTGAATATTTCAGTAGAAAATGTCTTGAGGTGCTTAGAACATGATAGATAGAATTATTTTGTTGGTGTTGTTGTTGTTGTTCTACTTCTGTCGTTTGCCTAGCACACTCCATTGTCCCTGTGCTAACTGATGGCTCATCTGTTACATTCCATCATTTCTGTCAACAACTGGAGAAAAACGACTGATACAGAAGTCAAGCTTTATTTCTCTTTGGCGTTCAAATTACGTGTGCAACATACTGTATGTTTGACATTTCTACTGAGCGAAACTCCACAGAAATTACTCCACAAAAATTTATTCTGTGTCGAATATCTGGATAAGAATGAGCTGATCCCTATCTCAATAATAATAATAATAATAATAATAATAATAATAATAATAATAATAATAATAATAATAATAATAATAATAATAATAATAATAATAAAATAGTTAAATAGAAACTTCTTTTTAAAAAAGGGAAAAGCGATAGCTCTCCTAAAACTTATATAGTACAACAAATCTAGAACATCTATTTTATAAAATATTAGCTGAATGAGGGGTTTGCTATTATCTGAAACGGATCATGTATCACTAAAATCCCATATAAGCTGTTGCACAACTAACAAGTAATAACAAAGCTCTCATTTTTCTCCAAACAGAACAGAAGAACAGACCCATGAAAAGTCTCTCACAGTTGCATGATTGAGATATAAGGTGAGTTAGCCGATCTCATACCGGGGTAGTAGCAGGGTTTTTTCCTCCCGGAAACTCGGGTTTTTCATCCAGCATACAGACAAATTGGCCCTTCAGAACACACGCAATTTACAGACAAAAAAAAATACTAGTTGTTGTTGTGGTGGTGGAGTGGGCGGTAGATGGCGTTGATGGAGATGATTCGTAGTAGAGGTTCGGTGTAGTGGGTGAGACAGTTGTAGGTGTCCTCCCGCGATGAGTCTTCGGACTCCTTGGAGGCATCAGGAATAATAATAATAATAATAATAATAATAATAATATACTTTCCTATAATCGAGTCTGTGTAGTCCTGATTTTGACGATTTCAGAATGAAGACTTGAACTCGTCATCTGGACTTAATAAATCCTCATTAAATCGTGAAAACTTAGCATTGAGTTTTCTTTCTTTAAAAAGAAAAAAAAAAGATGTATCGAGACGGTTTGTTTTTTTTGAATACAAACATAAGTTTTAATTTTGTGTTATTTTTCAAGCTATATAAACTTGCGTAACTTCCCTGTATTAGGATTCCTTAGACTCCTCCCCCCTTAAGAGGTTAGCGCAACCCTCCTTCACAGCTTCCATACAGCTTTCAAAGAGCTTTCAATCGGTCCATTAAGTACTTGAGTCCTGCACTGAGGAGCGCTACATCCTCTGAACTTCATCTATTTAACATAAAACCACTCAACAGCTGTGTTTTCTGATTAAACTCAAGTACTTTTAGATTATTTTAAAGCGGTGGGAAAGAATATCGAGAAGAATGTCTCAAGATAATATTGTAAAAATGTTTTAACTGTGAGTCCATATTAACTAATTGTTGCTTTTTTTTTTTTTTTCACTTTAATCGCACGGAATATCATTATCCTATATTGGAGTATGCAAGTAGGCGGTCAAACATACCTCAACATGAAGAAATTAAGAGAAATTATTTTATTTTCCTGTGATTAATTTCATCACTGTATAAGAAATAGCAATAATTATGTAGCAAAGTTTAAAATGCACTACATTCATTTTATTATTAAATGTAGAGGGCGCTCGTCAGTGTTGTAACAAATTCGTGGACGTATACGTTTTCAGTTTTAAGTAACGCTTATGACGCTCGTTATAAAAGTTTAATTTAGATACTGTTTCGTAAAATGCAGCGTTTAGCTAATGATCGTTAGTTCTTTGGACGGTTGTTTATACGTAAATGGTGACTTAATGTTTAAAGGTTAAATGGCTACATGATAAAGCCAAAAGTTCAACATTTCTATTCTTCGCTGTCTACGTACTGTATGATGGACGCGTATACTGTATCGTATTTTAGGCCTAACGGGAATTACTGATAGATGGCATTTCGAGGTATTCATATACTGTAAGAGTAAAATTTTTAGCTATGATTGGGGCATAATTTACAACGGAACTTTTTTTACTGCAACTACGTATTATGATTAATACCAATTGTAAACAAAACTCTATATGTAAAAATAAAGGAGGGATAAACCTTGATATATAAGTATGAAATTTGACACAAACAACTACTTCGAAGGACACGTGAATGTATTTAACGAGCTCGAAATGTTGTTTTTGTTTGTTTTTAAGCAATACCCACATTTCTCATTAGTTTTTCCCTAAGACAAAATAGGACACCAGAGCGATAAACGTACGCCCTCTTATGCAATACATTATCTCCACCACGTAGACTAGCCTACCGGAAGAAGACCTATATATTCCTGGCAATTGGCGTGTCTGTACAGCTGTTGCGTGAGAATATGTAGGTCTGTTGACGTGTAAGGGATAAGGTGGGGAGAAAGGGGCCCATCGAAAACGGAGGGAGTAAGGTGGGGGGGGGGGTTTCGAAAGACTTGTAGAAGGATGACTATCAGTCCAGGTGGGAAGCAACGTTGGCGGAGTCGGAGGATGTTGGTGAATGACGTCATGCTATTTCGCTCCTACACACGAGCAAGTTTGGAATGCCTCCAAAATAGACACGTGAATTCTTTCCAGTCTAGATTCCTAAACTAGTGTGCTTGTTCGTCAACAAATTAAAACCGACAATGTCATTTTAACACTAAGCCGACCTTTTTTTTTTTTTTTTAAACTGCAAAACATTTTAAAAAAATGAAAGCCTATAAATTCAGAAATCCAATATAACGCAGATGTCTACTTTTTCTAATAGGACAACGTTGAGAATAAGCAGTAGACCGTTTTTATACTTCATATTGAAGAAAGCATGCTGGGTAAAGTTATCCTCCCACTTTCATCTTTAATATGTGGCAGTTTTGTTACTGTTAATAATATTAAAAAAAAATTACATTGCATTAAGCCTCAAGACCGTTGAGTCCTGTTCCCAAGGTCTTTGTATATTTGTATATAGTTCTTGACAAACATGTGCCGTAGCTGGGATTTAAAAAAATACAATTTACATTTATTCATTATGTATATTTGAATGAATCCCTCCCATGAAAGGTAGTTAAATCTATACTACATTAGTACCACCGGTGAACGAAAGGTTGGTTAATCCATAAACGAAATATAGTACCATTTTAAATCACTTCAGTCTTCCAATAATTAATGTGGGGGGGGGGATCTCACCAGATGATGGACGGAAATCATCTACCATCCACACCAGGAATGCTTTCGTTTAATTCTCTAATTTTTTTTTTAATTAGAGAATTAAAAAAAAAAAAAAGAGAATTTCGTTTAATTCTCTAAAGTCCATAGTCCCACTATGCGCAGTTTCTTGGTGAATAGTAAGCTAATGATTGGACTATAGTTTGCTGAGTGCTATCAATGGTTATTAGCAGTACGTTTGTGCTCTGCGAAGTGCCTTTTAAATGCATAGCTGCTAACGATCGACAAAGACAACACTTAGTGGTCTGAGAAACTTTTCTATGCCAAACCAAGACCAAGCTGTATATATATATATATATATATATATATATATATATATATTTTTTTTTTTTTTTTTTTTTTTTTTTTTCAGTTGTGTTCTCCCCCTCCTCAGAAACAAAGTTTTTTTTTTTTTTTCTATTTCGTAACTCGGAAAAATCGACCGTACAATTCACTCCATCACAGATAATGCAAGTGTTAGGGTAAAGATCACGAGATGTCGACAGTTCTTCCCCTTACATCTCTCCGATGCTTACGAAGTTAGCAATAGCCATGAGCTTAGCTTCTGATCATGGCCAAGGGTGGAGATGGTCACTTAGTGATTTCCAAAAAGTTAGAACTAAAAGAATTCCGCATGATGGCGCTCCTCAACATCAGTACTTATAAAGATAAGGAACTACTGTATAGAAATATGAATTTCCTATTTTGACTTACAGGAAATTCTGCTCTGGCTTATGACTTATCGTGTGTGTGTGTGTGTGTATATATATATATATATATATATATATATATATCGTAGTTGTCATTTTAGGTGCGTTTCAAAATGCGTACCTATTAGATATTTTTCGCTCCTCCTTCCCAAAATTATTCCTTTCGGATTACTCTGGGTGATAGATTCTACTGAAACTCAAAGTTTCGAAAATTTGTGGCCATTTCATTTTTGTTTCCAACCGATCATTTTCTCGAGCTATAGGGGGAAAAAAATGGTGTATTTCATAAATGTTCAGAGCTGAAGTTTCAGTTCTTAAAAAAAGCGGTCGTTTTTGTGAAAACTATGATTATATTTGTGACAGATTTACGGTATCAAAGATACCTTGAATTTAAATTCTTGAATTACGTAATGTCTCTCCTCAAAATCCTGATTCATTGAGAGATATTGGCAATATCTATCAATGATAAAGTCCAAAATATCAATTTTGGACCATATTGAGTTCAGCTGTCTTTGGAAATCTCAAAAAGTTAGGTCATGAGCGCGCCGACTACTCCCTGCGGTCTAGATTCAGTTATTTAAACAAGAAATGCGCTCACTATACAAATGATATCACAAGATGCATAATGATGATCTTGAATATTTGCTTGTTTTTAAGAATTCCAGATTAAGTTTCTTAAAATGGCAATATATACTTGGTGATCGGAATAATGGCAAAGGAATGCATTGGGCTCACTGAATTGGAAGTTACGTAGATTCTCTTTCGGTTTGTCTCTTGGTACGTTTATTGATTGTATATTTCCCTTTTAATAAATATTCTACAGGTTTGTTTATTTACATAAACATTCGTTTATTTACATTCATTTTAACTTATGAGTCAGAAAGATGAGCATTTTTTTCAAATACTGAATACAATTCGGTGATTAATTTTAACAATTATATATCGCTGTAGTATTATGTTTTTAGCAGTAGTAAAATCCTATATTCCAAACGAAATTGTTGATATAGGACAGTGTTTCTCAAAGTGTGACCCGGGGGTACGCGAAAAGTCTTCAGGGGGTACGTGGTAATTTTCGGCTATGCATCATTAACACATGGATCATTATTAAGAAAAAATAATAATTATTTTAAACGTATATATTTCTCAATCAAGGTACAGAGACATTTGCAATCCGTGTAATATATTTCTCAACAAATAGTGCAATTAGAGACAACTGGAATAAAAACGGCACTAACTAATGAATCACATCTCCCTCCCACAGAAATTATGCTGTATAGACTCAATCAAAACCATGTTGCCGGTGCAGCATATGGTTTTGCTTGACGCCACCCCCGTCGTGAACGTGTTAGAACTAAAAAATATATAGTGAATGTGTTTCAGATATTATGGAATTCGGTTAAAGAGAATTAGCATTTCAGCTCAACTGTTGGCTTTCCTTTGTCTTTGGTTCGTGCGATCTTTTGTTAATTCCACACCAATCATATGCACTTCATAGTTGCTCTATCTCTACTGGCCTACCATTACTATCCGTTTCGTGCTGTGCTTTTACTTCTCATTAGTCATTTGTGAAAGATTGTTCATTACCTATCTCAAGTCTTGTAAATTACTGGTAATTTTTGTTTGAAATAATGCGAAAGAAGATGAAGCTATTTGGGTAAATGACTTTGACGATGTACGCAAGGAAACTGTTCTCGATGCCAAAAGTAGCGATAGCGAATAAGAGTTTCTTGGTAAGTCACACCATTTTCAGTTTTTTACTGAAAACTTTAGTTTCCGAAAATCTCCGCATATATCTCGCATTTTTTAGCTTTAATTTTGGAGAAAAAAAAAGTGTGAGTTATATCCGAGTAAATACGGTAATTTTTTTAGCTTTCAAATTCTTAGGTGTGGATCATTGGTTAAAGACTGGATTTATAAAACGCACAAAACAGAACAATATAGCAAATACAAGTAGCTGTAAGCAACAAGAAAACGTTGATATTGCATCTGGATCAAATGAAATTGATAAGGGTGTGTCGTCTGACATCTCTAGAGAACCAACTAGGAACAAGATGAAAAATCTTCGTAAGTATGATATGAATTACTTGAAATGTGGATTTTCATGGACGGGAAATGAAGTGGAACCTATTCCAAATTTTGTTCTATTAAAAATAAATCATATTTTTTGTATGAACATATAAATTCAAATAACATAGACATTTACAATGCAATATGCTTTATTTATTTATTATTTTGATAATGGGGTACTTGGTAATGATGAAAATTTAAAAGGGGTACGCGGATATCTGAAGTTTGAGAAACACTGTCTTAGGGAATACCACTTTAAATATCTTAATTGGTTTTGCTGTATTTTTAAAAGCAGTACTGATGAATAAAGTGGGTAATAAATGAGGCAGACGACGCTAATCTCAAAATTCCAGTAAGATATACAATGCGCAGAATCATAAATGCTTTTCCCTTACTGGTCTTTTTTTTATTGAGTTTTTTATTTTATTTTATTTTGTTTAAGGATTATCGCAAACCAGTTTAATATTAAGCCTAATAAGCAGTTGTAGCGCTTTAATGTCGTAAGTTCTACATAGTTAAGCTACTCTTTTTAAAAGTCACAACGCCTGAAAAATTATCACCTACAGGCTAGTTTCCACCTGTCGTCCTAAGGTCAAGGCCTGGCCTCCAATCGACAGGGTGTTGCAAAATCTACCAGCTGGAAAAGGAACTGAACTGTGCAAGTTTTTATTTCATCTTCTATCCCATGTGTGTGTGTGTGTGTGTGTGTGAACATATTTGTAATCTCAATAATTACGTATAATAAGGAACATTCATATTTTAAAATCACAGCATAAACTTTAAGATATTTTAAAAATTATTTTAATACTTTTATAAAAATATCTTGAAGTTTATGCTGTGTTTCCGATCTAAAATTATAACATACTAAAATTATAAAAATAAATTAAATTACATTGTTAATTTATTTTTATTTTTGGATGTAACAACACTCTCCCACCCTTGCCTATTCAAATACGTCACGATTTTTCCTCACTGAAGCTCAGGTTTTTCTTTCTGCAAATTACTTTACTTATTCAGCAAACCGACAAAAGAACACATTCAATAAAGTACTAACTGTAAATAGAAATAGAATTACCTCCTTTTAGTAGAATTGCAATACCATGTAAAGAACTTTGTGTATAAATTAGTATTATATGAATGCATCATGTATACAATGAATGGGTAAATTAGATGAAAACAATAGTCCAAAGATCACGGGCGGGCCTGAGGCATTGGCAATCTTGGAAAGCGACGAACATTCTTTTCCCGGAAGACACTGCTAGAGATCTCACGATGTGCCGAGATTCCCACTGACGGGAAAAGATTGTAGAAAGTAAGAGGACGCTATCGCAGCTAGTCACAGGATACTAAAAAAAAAAGGGTGGGGGGAGAGTGAAGGGAGAATAAAAAGGGTTTGCACCCTTCCTCAAGGCTTTTTTCGCCTATTTTTCTGGATGATGATTCGACTTCTCCCGTGAATCGGAAATTCCTGATGGTGTTTCTTGGCGATAGCACGATATCGGACGGTGCGCTTTTCCCTTCGATGTCTGAATTTCTTCCGGTACTAAAGCGTGAGATGTCGGGATATGCTGTCTTCATTGCTTCGCTGAAAGTTCCGACGCAATACTATCGGGGATGTATCCTGTAGAAACGAGAATGGCGCGAAACAGATCGAGAATAGACGAGGGAAAAACGCCAGGTGCAGAACATAGCGTAAGCTGATGACCATAGCGACTCACGACGTGGACGCAGGCTTATGGAAGTATCAAGAGATAATTCAAACAAAGGACAGTTCAGACGGACCTGGAGATCCTGCCTCAAGAAATGGTCAAATACAGATTTTGTTGTATAATTACCCAATCAGTAAAAGGGAAAGATCATTGTAGTGTAATAATCGAGTATGGACAGTATTTAAGAACTTTAAGTGATTATTCAGCAGTGGCTAATGTCCATAAGACAAATTGTCTGGAATGATTATAGATGATTGTGACTGGTTTAATGTGGAAGACTAACATAGTAGGTAGAATATTGATTAGAAGTGTATATTATGTGTGTTTAATCTCTAACTTAAAAGAAGGATTTATTGTTCATGCATTAGAGTATTAATCAGTTTGATTTAGCATGTCATTGAACTAATTGAAAGTGAGATTGGTCTAAGTGTATGTCTTTAGATTCCAATAAATATGTTTTTTCTTCTATACCTGAGTTTTGCCTGTGATATGAATCAAAACTACCACTCATTAATCTGAACCATAGCGGGGGGGGGGGAATTGAAAGAAGGATATAACATGTTGTTATAGAGGTTACGACTGCAAACCAGAATTTACTTAGCCACAGTAAAGCGTTTAATTTATGAGTTTAAGCTTAATTTATTCACCTATGTGCACCAAAAGTCTGGAAAAGTCTCCCTAAATAAGAGTCCCCTCTATTCTAAGATATTGGCTGGTGCAGCTTTAAAAAAAAATTGTCAATATCTGAAGAGGAGACAGCCCCAGAAAGAAATTAGAGGATTCGTTTCTTTTAGCAAAGAATAACCTTTAACAGTCAGGGTAAGCACGTGAGTAAAATTACGAATCGGCTAGAGATATAGAATTTGCTTTCCTTATAGAATTAACACGTAAGAAGTGATATTGGAGTCAGGGGAATTGTTTAAGTCTTGGAAAAGTAACGACATAACAATGGCGCAGAGTAAATATTTAACAATTCCTTAGCAAGGCATTGGTGCCATTTTCAGACATTCTCGCAGTCGTACACTCCTTGGTGTGTGTTTATAATGTCTAAGAAAATCGAATCGCATGTGAATTAGTCAGTCAATGCGAGAAACGTTAAAGCAGCTGAAATTCATCGGCAAATTATTGAGGTTTATGGAGAAAAAGCAATGAGTGATTCAATGGTACGAAGATGGGTAAGACTTTTTAATGAAGGAAGGAAGGACAGGTATGCACAATGATGAATGGAGCGCGCGACCATCTTTAGTGACTGACGATTTATGCGTTCAGTTGAAGAGAAGATTTGACAGAATAGAGGATTCGTTATGACGTCACTCTCGCTGCAATTTACAGAAGTTTCACGTTCATCTCTTCATGAAATTGTGTGCACGCTGGATGCCGAAGTCGCTTACAGTACAACAGAGAGTGAATCGGCTGGGCAGTGCATGAATTCTTGACATGCTACCATGAGGATGGCGTTTTGATTCGTGATAACGGCTTCCCATACACGACCCGCGTAACACTACAACTTCTCGCCGCCTTCGGCTGGGAACAATTCCATCATTCCCCATATAGTCCTGACCTCGCACCAAGCGACTTTCACCTATTCACACATCTGAAATCTTTCCTTGGCGGCAGGTGGTTTCAAGACGACGACGAGGTCAAAGAAGCGGTCAATACGTGGTTTACATTACAAGCGGCAACCTTCTACCACGAAGGTATACAACTCTTGGTGCCCCGTTATGATAAGTGCCTGAACAATGGCGGAAATTATGTAGAAAAGTAGTGAAAGATGTCTACTTTAATTTCCAATAAAGTTTTTTTTGCAAGTATACTTTTGTTTCTCTTGACAGCCTATCGGAACTTACTTTCTGGATCTCCCTCGTGTGTGTGTGTGTGTGTAGCGAATAGTGACCACTTCGTTCTTAGCGTGTTCTAGAAAGCCTTGAATTAAATACTATACTTGAGCAAAATTTTATCACTCACATCTAATTTCCTCAATTATAAATAAACATATTTCCACAAAGCCCTGCTTTATCTTCTGTTTGAAATTCCTGATAACTAGAGATTGCAACGAAGAGCCACCCTCTTTTAGAAAGACATTTTTTTGGTTCCATTTTTTCTTAGGTTTCGTTTCTGAAGATTATAGTAAGAATTAAAACAAAGCTGCTGCTACTGGGCCACGACATCCACTGCACGCACGCACACGCACACACACACACACACACACACACACACACACACACACACACACACACACACACACACACACACACACACACAGCTTTCTCGGTGTCCGTGTGTTCCCTCATATCCAACGTACAGAATATAAAATGAAAAACACATACAGTTAGAAAGGTCAACATTTCCTTGTCATTGCAAAAACAAGAACGTTTATTTCGCATAAAAATTATACCTCCAAAATAGCCCCCCCCCTCTGAACTTGCATTTTTTCTGTGCTCTTATTTTCTTCAGCCTGCTAATTACTGCTGGATATAGGTCCCCTCCCTCATAAATGTCCAGTTGTCTCTGTCCTGAACTAATATCTACCATCTCATGTCAAACCTTAATGCATTATCCCTCCATCTTGTTCTCAATTCTCAATTTTGCATTTCTGATATGATGAGTTTCATAATTCTTCTATTATGATGGTAGTTTAGAATCTACGTCATTTAAATTTACTAAAAGATTTGTGTCTCTTTCTCTGCCTTTGTATAGGTTCCTATAAAAATGACTGCATATTTCCATTATTTTTTCTCTGTTATACTGTACCATTATTTACTTATTTGTAAGTTTTGGAATCTTTTTTTTTTTTTTTATTACGTGTAACCTTGACATCATTTTCGATGATTTTTTTTTTCTTGATTCGATTTTTTTTTCTTGCTATCTTTCGAATTGTTATTTTTTCTGATGTCGTTTATTTCCTTACTAACTTTCGCATCTCTATAAATTCTATATTATCTGTGCTTTAATGTATTTTTTTTTAAGTGCTCAGCGCGTATCAGTTCACAAATATCGTCCTCGAAAACCTTAGAAATGGCTCAATAAATGGGAGCTATAACATGTGTTAATAGTTAAATTGTCCACTAGATAGCGCCACCTTAACTATACTATTTGAATTCGGTAATGCAACACCTTGACTTATTTAAAAATTTTAAGTGCACATTTTATAGGAATAATACGATATATCTAGAAAAAAAATGGATTTTGTGTGCCCCCCCTCCCTTCCATTAAAAATTAAAAGATCGCGAAGTACAATAACATGTTACGAATCATTTTATTATACTGCACATTAAGATATATTAAAATAAATAAAAAACACAAATAGTAAAAAAAAACTTATTTTTATTCGTATCCTACTGAGATGTTTTTCTGGCTCTCATTACGAAAAATCTTTTATAATATCTTCTAAATCTATATTGCTACAGATTTCATTTTCTATACTTAATATGGATAATTTTTTTTTTAATCTTTCTCGTGACATAAGCGATCGTAAGTGATTTTTTTATTCATTTTAATTTTGAAAATGAACTTTCTCCAGAAGCAACTGTTAATGGTATTGTTAAAAAAATATGTAAAGTTATTACCAAATTCGGAAATAACGTTGTTAAATTATTTTCAAATATAAATTGCAAAATATCTAAACATGTCATTTGTGGTTTTAAATAATCTTTATAGTATCTAATTCATCGCATAAATTTATGGCATTTATATCAATTTCTTTTCTGGTGTCAGTAGATAATTTATTTTGTAGATCTAGACAATATTTCATTCTTGTTTCTTTCGGCATGTTTGATAAACTGGGGATGTCACAAAAAAGCCAAAATTATCGTTATATAATTTCAATAGCTCAAATCTTTCATTTAAAGAATTTAAACTTGTGTCCAAAATGGCGAAAAAGAAATTGATTTTAAAATTCGTTTCTGGCTCTTGAATAGATTCATCGTACAGAATCTAAAATGAAAAACTGCACTTTCATAATCAAAAATTCTTTTCTTTTTACGTCGTCGAATTACTGACAGAGGAGGAAACGTAGTATCAGCTTCTATTTCTTTTGCTAATTCTCTTGCTTCGCATAAAACATTTTGAAATTCATCATCAGACCTATAATTTTCTAAATATACATAAATTTTTTAATTTTGTAAAACTTCTATACCATTTTCAATACTGGAATCAATTTTCTTGTAACACTTTACTAGCTACATTCACTCGTGACTAATATTGTACCATATCACAACTGAGCAGATAAATTTAAATGATTTTATTTTAATTGCCAAACACTTTACGTGAAATTTTGAATTTGCGTCTCTGCTCATATCCTCAGACAACTCATTTTTCTCCAAATTAATATTAAAACTTACCTTCTTTAATACTAACGTAGATATTTACTAAAAATCATCAACTTATGTACTATGAGCACACAGTTGATTATGTATGTTATTAATTATTCTATTCTCTATTTTACTCCTAGAATGCTTGTTCAGTGTGCTGAGAGCAGTGATTAAAGTAAGTTGTGTTGAAGGTCGTACCATTTATTTAACTACCCAGCGACTCAACCCCTCACCGAAATCTCTCACATTCGAAGGTTACAAATATGCACAAGCAGTTCAGCGTATTATTTATTCCCTATTTTTTTATGAACGTGTTCGATTATACCGCCCCTAAATTGTGCCGCTCAGGTTCATTGCATCCTTTGCACCCTCTTACGGACTGGTTGTAAATGGATTTAATTACACGTTAGTCTGATATCTAGTACCAAGCTTTCTCTACACACAGATATTATTCGTAAAATTTTTTGCTGAATTAAAAGTCAATTGTATATGTATTTCTTGTTTTGTTAATATGTTTGGATTACATTCACTATATATGATAAACGTAATTTACACGAATTTTTTATCGTTATTGTCTAACTCACCCGAATAACTGCGTAAGAAAGTTCATTTGATCAAATTCTGATCTTTATTTGTTTCGTCTGCTTAAAACTCTTGCCTCGCTACCATATCTAGAAGCTGATTGGCTTGTTTATACATCCTTAACTTTTGGATTTTAACTTGCTTTGTTTTAAACCTTTGTTTGTCAAAATGAACTTTCTTACGCAGTTATAAAATATAGTGAAGTATATTTTTGTCTCACCATTAATTAATATCATATTATGATATTAATATACTGTATTAATATATTAATATATATATATTAATATCAGCCATGGGAACGTGCATTCTCTCCGTAATAGAGTTTATGATTGGTGAGTTGTAAAATTTCCATTTCTCACAATAATTAATTAAACAATAAAATCAAACAAAATTTCAAGTAACATCATGAACCGATTTTTTCCCCTTCTGAGATTATTACATTCATGACACGCATGTCTTCTTATTTTATGAGCCTGAATGAAGGATATTTCATTGATTGGCTTTAAAATGCAGTCGAATTTTTTAAATGTTATACTTCAAAATAATTGATGCCTGTTGTTAGGATATATGCTTCGCCTAGTAAAACACTATTTTGTCTACCTTAAATTAAAGAGAATATATAAAAGAAAAGCGGTGCTTTTGTTCGTTAAGATACAATTTTGCCGGTGTTTGCCGTCTTCCAAACTTCCCGCATTGTAGTAGTTTCTTAGCGGGTGGACGATCCTGCCTATGGCGACGTTTCAGGCTCTATAATGCTAGACTGCCAAAAGAAATGCAAAGATTCTGTTCTAGTTGGCTAAAGAAAAATGTTATATACTTTAAAGATACCAAGAAATTTTATGCTTGGTTTTAATCCCTTTTCCAAGTAAGCAAAACAGAATATATTCACGTCAGAGCTACTTGTATATAGAGGCTAATGACTTCATATCACTTGCCTTAGTATGTATCCCATAATGCAAAGATTATACAAGTAGCTCTGACGTGAATGTATTTCACGCGCAAAACTTTGTTTTCCTTACTTGGGAAAAGGATTAAAACCAAGTATATAAAATTTCTAGGTATTCTTAACGTATATTACACCCAAGATAAAAAACTTTCTACATCTTTCTCTCATCGAGTGATTTTTATCAAGAAGATCAAGCACCTTTTGTTTACTTGTATATGAGATATATATGACTTCTGCATTACTTCAACCTGGGTATCTGGACCGTGAGATGCGGTAATTAATACCCTTGGAGGGTAATGGATGATAATGCTGCAGCCAATGAAGTTCTAACTGAGGCTCCGCTATTGCTGTTACCCTCCTGCCATGATCAGCTTTAATAGCTCAGTAACACCTTATCCCTACACATGTCCTCTACAGATAACGGGGAAGATGAAAAGCATTCTTGCTTTGCCCCTTTAAGCCAGTCCTTATATAAGGATATGGGTATCTCTCCCCGGTCTGACTTCCACTTCCTCAGTAAAGGTCGAAAACGGTCTGGGTAGTGGTCTAGCTACTCACTGATGAAGCCTCAAAAAAGGCTGAAATCGGTGGGAGGCTATTATGAGTTTGCTCTCTTAAGGTTTTTGCCTTAAGGGAGCAATTTGAGTCTCCGGGGAAAGTGTTTTCCGTCACGGCCCGGTGAGGGGCTTTGTCAGTGAATGCTTTTCTTCGGAATATGAGCGGTTGTGGTGGTGGGTGGAAGGCCATCACTGAGTGAAGCCAACGCTGAGATGGACGGTCTTTCGCCCAGAATTGAGAGGCCTAGGGATCGTCCAAATTTTTAGAGACGGCTTTACTTATCCATAAGGTCGAAATCGGTCTGGGTAGTGGCCCTTCCCATTGCATTATAAACGCCTGAAAGGGGGGAGGGTGCTTTGCATTATAGGATACATACTAAGGCAAGTGATATGAAATCATTAGCTTCTATATACAAGTAGCTCTGACGTGAATATATTTTACTTGGGAAAAGGATTAAAACGAAATATCAAATTTCTTGGTATCCTTAACGTATATTACACCCAAGGTAAAAAACTTTCTACCAAAAATGCTAGATGCTATTTTTCAGCCAGATCCTAAATTAGTTTAGTGCCAAGCAAGTAGGGCATATTTTCTCAAAACCTCAAGTTTTTAACTCTAAATCTCGGCAAATTTGACAATAAAAATCACACTGTGATTCCAATAATAATCTACAAATTAAGATTTAAGATGACATAGCGGCTGTTAATTCCGAGAAGAGGTCAAATTTGTTGTCAAGACAACTTCGGAGCAAGTTTGAACACGTTTTTAAGAGAAATTACTTGTGAATCTCCGAAGAAAGATTGGAAACACTACAGTTAGCATCCTGGGAGAATTCATCGCGATAATCTTGGTCTTCTGCTTTCAATAACGCACGTGGAATTTTTCGTCAAACTTCAAGTAAATAGGGTGATTGTTCTTAAATCAAACGTTGAAACAAATACAGGCATTGTTTATTAAACGTATATTGTTTACATATACAATAAAGGTGATCTCACAGACTCTTCCTCAATCATCGTGTCTACTAATGGATTCCTTGGGGAATCGATGAAGAGACTGTGACATTACTGTGAATTATTATTAAATTGATTTGGTCACAATTTCTACTTTGTGACTTAATATGAATCATCGTGCCAGTGGTGCTTATATAAAGCTCTTGCTTGCTGACATTTACCACACTTGTGAGGAGTCGGAAGCTTGCAGATCCAAAGAGAGTTCCAAATAACGTTAGAAATTTCGGTCCAAATCTTAAAAAAAAGGTAGGGTTAATTGGTAAAGAGGGAATGCAAGTTATTTGTTTGTTTTACTTTTTTTTTTCATTTAGCAATGTTTGTGTTTTTGTCTTTATAATTTTAATTTTTGATTCAAGATATATTTACGCACTTGTGGAGTTCAGAAGTTTTTTCTTTTCCTGAAAAAAAAAAAAAAGAAGCAATTCCTTGATATAAATATATGTATGTTGTCAAATATAAATTTTATACAGATATCTTTCCACTGTGGTCACGTGTGTATTTTATGTTTCTTTATGGATTCACAGTTACCTCTACATCGAAGAATTGATTCATATTACATACATCAAGTGAATTTCACCACAACTCCACGATTCTTTTCTTCAAAAAACAGTAGTCATCTTTTTCAGAGATAACAAATATAAGAGAGAGAGAGAGAGAGAGAGAGAGAGAGAGAGAGAGAGAGATCGTCAATTGCTTTTATTTCATATGTAACTGATTCCTGCCAGTTCATAGTGAATCAGGATTGGAAGAATTCTCTCTTGGGACTATCACGTTGAGTTCCACGTTTTTGGAGACTGTTTCCTCAGTAATCATAGCTCTCTTTTCCCCAACAAATTCTGGGGATTCAGAGACAACTTTGGTGGTTGTACTTGCCACGGATTTCACTGCAGGCGATAGGTTCTTAGAGTCCGACACCGGTTCGGCACTACACGAAGCATGTATGGTTTCTGGACGAATCGGAAGAACCTCAGAAAATTCACGCCTTCTGGCCCTGAACGAAGCAAAACACATTGCGATTCCAACGAGCATGATAAAACCTCCAATTGAAACGAATGCAATAGCGCTAATAGCCAAATGTCTCGATGTATCTTTCGGCTGTTCTTCTGCAGACTCTCGCATTAACAGAGGCCTCCTTTGGCTTCCAAAGGAAATGGCTATGATGATGGCCCCAACTAATAGCACACCGAATCCGGCCATGATAACGCCTACGATAAATCTGCCGGCGAAGTAAATACCTCCGATGGTGAATCCCCGTCTTCTTGGTTGTAGGGACTCATAGGGCATGTTGAAATCTGCAAATAGAATAACTCATCACTAGCGGACTGAATTGACAAATACATTACAAATGTTTGAGCAATAACAGATAGTATAATTGACAGTATTAGTGTTTATATATTATCTTTTGACCTTTTAGTCAATGAAACGATAATCTGTTATTTAATTAATTTTTTTTTAATTAAGCAGAAAAAGTTTTTTGCAGTAAATCTGAGCATCGGTAAATTCTATACAGAATTTACCGATGCTCAGATCCCCCACTGCATGGAACCGAAGCCTACCAAGTTATTCTGTGGCCATCTTTTCAGATGAGAACTACAAGTGATATAGCAATTAGAAAGCAAACAGTCTCATTTCAAGAGTTCGAAACAGTTTATGGATGACGAACAGAAACTTTAAAGGGATGGCAATATTCGCATTTCATTGGTCAGTGCAACTGTGACTTCAAACTTGCAGGTAACTTTGGTTTGCGAATATTGTTACAACATTGTCACGACGGATGCTACTTCTCAATCCAATGAATTTATTGTAAGGTTAATTAGAAAATACTAGAACAGTATTTAACACAGTCCTCGTCTTCACTAAATAAAATTACTTCTTCTTTCTATGGACGAATAACTTAGTTGAGCAGACATACTATGTCTTTTGTTGACACCTACACGATTATAGCTGATATCGATTGCAGTTGTGAAATCTGGACAATCAGAATTAAATATGGTTTTATATAATTGCATCTGCTGTTGATAGACGAGCTTATACGCACAAGGAAATAAGATGGCTTTATCTCCTCCCCCCCAAACCATCTTCTTTTGTGCTCACTGAACCAAGGCAGAGGACAAACGATGGCATGAGAGTCACGTGATTGGCTTTGTTGACACTCGCTATCATGGCTCATTGAACAGAGTAGAATTATTCCTACACGTTAGAGCCAGGGGTGTAAAACTGCCGGCCCGCGGACCACATGAGGCCCCCGAAGTAATTTCTTGCGGTCCACGACGCCTCAAGGAAAGATGGGAAAAAAAAGGATGGTTGCTTTTTATAAAAAAAAAAAACAGAACTACCGTATTTACTCGAATATGACTCGCCCTCGCGTATCACTCGCACCCCTGATTTTACTTTACGAAAAAAAAATACTTTATGATAACTCGCTCCCAGCGGTAAACAACATGCCCTCTCCCAACTGCCACTATATTGCAGATGTAAGGGAAACAAGTAGTTTTATTGTACCACTGAATAAAGTATAGAGACATTTGGTGTCTGTGTAATATATTTCTTTAGTGCAATTAGAGATAACTGGAATAAACAGTGCACTAACTAATGAATCACATCTCCTCCCACATTAACCATGCTGTTAAGACTCAAGGAAAACTATATGTTGCACCGGCAAACACAGTATCTAACTAAAAACTTTTTTTTTTTCAGTTAGATGTGTGTGTGTGTGAGTGCGTCCACTAACTCAAACGCAAAGCAACAATAAAATTAATGTCGGTTTAATTTGGTTTAAATGCCATCTATTGTAAATATTAATAAAAAAATTCAGCTAACGCCTTTCATTTCCGTAACATAAATATAATAAAATATTTTTATTATTATTTTTAGTTGTCATAATCATTATACTATTATTTTTATATGTCTTGTAATAACTTAGAATAAATAAAATTTTTGTTATTAATTTTCCAATTTATTTATACTCATTCTTTCACTTCCCTTCGATTCTAATTAGTGAAGGTTTTTTTAGTCTAAACTTTTTTTGGGGGCCCATTTGAGATACACTTTTGAGATACGAATGGCCCGCGGAACCAATTGAGTTTGATACTCCTGTGTTAGACCGAAACCGAACCCGAGAGAAAGACTAACAACCAAAAGGATAGAATTACAAGAGGGATGACAAAGGCGTTCGCGTTGGGTACAAATTTTTTTTAAATTTAACATTTCTAAATGAGAACATCATTCGGTTATTATGGATTTTATGTTAAGATTTCAAAATGAGTAATGATTGTGAAGATTATATGCAATTATTAAAAGTTACAAGAAGAAAATTAAATTTACTTGAACATGATAAAGGCATAACTTCATGTATTACGTAAAACTACGGGGAAATGCGAAGCTTCTGATATAGAAGTACAAAGTAGAGAAGAATGATACGACGATTTTAAGGATGATCACTCTTTTATTCTATTTTATTTTATTAATCATCCATGCGATAGGTTGCAAACCTATAACGCATTAGTAACAGTCAGAACGACCCATCTTCATTAGAGGAACACAAGACCTCAGAAAGTTCCTCAGACTTTCTACCAGAAATTAAAAGTTTCTCAAGATGCATTTGAGTAGTGTTGTTACTACGAAAGGCAGGACAATAAGGTATTAATTACTTTCTATAAAGGCGTGTTTTGTTATCCACTGGATAATGAAAACATCTAATAAAAGTAATTAAGATCCTTTATAAGGATACCAAAATTATAATAGACATAAATCCAATTTTTGAACAATTTTTGTATAATGCAACTATAACAAAAAGCTAATAATATGACATTCACAGCAAACATCTTGTAAGAACAAAAAATAGTAACAAATAATAAACTTGTACAACGAGCATCGCAACTATTTAAGTTGTACCATCGCATACGATTAGGATATTGAAAGAATAGAAAGGACATTGTGACATAATATGTGTCTAGGTCTGTAGATGCGTCTATTCACGGGGGACGGTTTGCCTGTTCTGGGGTACAAAAAACCCGAGTTTCCAGGTGAAAAACCCTCTATCATTATATGAGACCGGCTAACTCACCTTTAATCGAAAGAGACCCAGAAAAAGGTTCCTCACATCAGAACCGGCGCTAGAGTCTTTGCCGCCAGCATGCAATGTCTATCTAAGCGCCCCTGTAACGATCCGGGCCTGTGTGGTTCTTTTACGATAATAAAAATTTTAATTATTTGAAATTTCTTAAATAAAATTTGGCAGAACAGCCCACACGTTGATTCGCTAAATGTAACGAACCGGGGTTGTAGACTAGGCAGGATAATCGTTAAAAACCCGAATATTCAAAAAATTCTCAAATGTTAAAGCAAATTTTGATAAAGCCACCTCACTTTAATCGTTGAATATAATGATACAGGGATTATAACGACCAGAATCGCTAACAAAATTAAAATAAATTTTAATGAAATGTAAAATTTATTTGAACTAAAGTTTAAAAAATTCTTGCGTTTTACAAGTTTCGAAATTCTTAGTAACTTGTAAAAATGTTTTAATAATTTTTATAAGTGGAACTATCTTTTAGGAAAATAAAAGAAACTCAAGATAGATGAGAAAATAAGAAAAGAATTCAGAAATAATTAGAACATTTAATCAAAAAATAACATCTTTACAGAATAACAGAAAATAAATTAAATTACATAAATATACTTGAAATTTTTTAAATTAAAATTTTAGGGTTTTTGATTTCATATTCACAAATTAAAAATAATGGTCTTAACGTCTAATTCCGCACATATATAATTTTCTAATTCCGCACATATATAATTTTCAATAGCTGCTTAACGCCAAACTAACAAGCCTTTTTTTGTGACATACTTGTTCCTAAGTAGGTTTTAATCAATTTCAACTTGGAAAAGGAATTCACCGCTCTATACACTAACAGGTAAGGTTAATAGTACAGTATTCATAAAGCAATTGAAAAGTTAGGGAAAGATAAATTATCGGACACAATAAAATTAAGAATATCGAAAGGGTTTTGAATATTGAAATTATCCTTCTGAAAAATATCCCGGAAAGCACATAACTCGTCATATAGTTCTATTGCATTTACGTCTTTATTGTCGCCGTCCTTCAAGAGAATCTCTGAATCGTCACAATTTTTTCGTAAATCTTCGTTATTAATTTGTAGTAATCTATACAAAAAATTTATATTATCATAATATGTTTTTAGGTGTTCAAAACGTTCTATTAACGAACACATTGCAACGTCTAGAAGTGTATAAAACATATTCACTCTAAATTTCTCTTCTGGCGATTGTGGCGTTTCGTCATGATGCTCGTAGGCAAATTGTCGTGTCTTCTTTCATCGTCGAACTTCCGTACCAATTTTAAATTCTTGTTCTCCATCCACCTCTTCACTCAGTTCTTTTGCCGTTTTTAGAAATTTGTATCTGATCGATACTCTTGTAAGAATATTTTTAAGTTTTCGATAGATTCTAAAGCAAGTGTAATGTTCATATTTTTGTCTTGAAGCATTTTACTCACAGGGTTTCTGTTGTTAAGTAAATCATGCCAAGTTATAAGAGAGCGAATAAATTTGTAGTCCTTTATTTTAGCACATAATGTTTGCGCTTCATGCTGAGTTTCTTTATTAAAATTTTCATTATTTAAAATTTCAAAAAGTGTATCGTAAATTTCTCCTAACTGATATCGTAGAGGGCTGATTGCATTAATTTTACTTTCTCATTGCGTTTCTGATGGTTGTTTCAATGTTAATTTTTTTTACGAACTTTAAAAGGATTGCCCAACGTTTACAAGAGAATGAAAAGAAATTGTACATTTCTTGAATAATTGCAAAGAAACTAATTGTATCTGCATTCACTTTGGCTGCATCGTTAATGATTAAATTTAGAGTATGAGCAGCACTGGCACGTAAAAAGCTCGAGGATTTTTGTTCAAAAGCAAATTTTGGAACCCATATTTTTTCCCTTTCATATTTTCCCCATGGTCATACCCTTGACCTCGCATGTCTTCAATGGGAATGTTCCATTTTTCCAGTTGTTCCATTATTGTTGCACATGAATCACATCCTGTGGAATCTGATATATCTGCAAAACCTAAAAAGTTTTCCCTGATCTTGACAATTCCATTGTCATCACAAGATACAAAGCGAATAATAATGGTCATTTGTTCTGTTTTACTTGCATCAGATGTGCAGTCTAAAATTATGAAATAATATTTAGATTTTCGAATTGATAATAAAATTGTATCCCTGATTGCGTTACTTAAAGTTTCCAATATTTCATTTTGACTGTCTTTACTCAAATA
This sequence comes from Typopeltis vanoorti, assembly GCF_054136105.1. NCBI lineage: Eukaryota > Metazoa > Arthropoda > Arachnida > Uropygi > Thelyphonidae > Typopeltis > Typopeltis vanoorti. Next base: position 156,621,618 of record NC_143550.1, on the reverse strand, counting down.
GTGTACTCTGTTGTTTCGTTGTAGGGCCATATCGATATGACTTTCCATAACGGGATCAAACTTCGCAAACAGTTCGACTAATTTTAAAAAATTGCCATTATTCCTTTCATATAATTTATCAGATAATCCGCGAAAAGCTAGATTTTGGCTACCAAGGAATTTTATAATTTCAATCAAGCGTTCTAAAACACTCGTCCAATGTTTCTTTTCCATTTCATAATTTTGGCAATCAATAGTAGTTTTGTTTTTTAAATTTTTATCAAGTTCCTTCCATTTAAAGAAATTTTTCATGTGAGTTAAACTAGTCTCATGTGTATGCAAAGTTGTACTTACATTTCTAAAATCGTTATAACCTTCTACAAGACTACTTGATTCAGTAGGTGCGAAAAGTTTGCAACAAAAGCAAAAAACAGAATTTAAAGTTTCGGAATAAATGAGCCATGTTCTTGGCACGAGCTCCCGGTTTTCCATTTTTTCTATTATAATACGTGTCGCCAAATTTACGACCATATGTATCTCTGGGATATAATATATTTTTGTTTTGAACAGGCCCTATTTCAAGTAAAACAACTCGTAATTTTTCATCAATATTTCCATTCACCTGGATCTTCTAAATTTACAGAGACTAACAATGTGTTACTTTCGTGGTCAACTACAACTAAATCTTCTCCTAACTGTTTTTCACTTTAATCATGCGTCTGGTTATCTTGTTCAATAATTGCAATAGTATTTTCATGCAAACTGGATGATGTGCACGGTTCTTCAACTCTGATTTCTGATGTATCGAGTTGGTTACAATCTGCATCAGAATATTTTAATATTTTAAAAAATTTATTAAGAGCCCCAGTTTGTTTTTTAATATCTGCTTCTTTCGCAGCATGACACTTACGACTTTGTGCAACTTTTTTTTAAAATTTTTGATTCCATTTCTATTTTATACCCACAAGAAATTATTACACAACACGACACAAAGGCGAAATAATAATCCGCACTACTCTACTGTATATGGTACACATCTCAGTAGCCTACTGAGATGTGTACCATATGACTGGTTAACTAGCAACAAATGTTTTGTACTAAAATTCGTTTCTGAGCATAAACATTCTGCAGGCAAGGTCTGCTCTCGCTGCAAAATTGTAAACAGCCGGCTGATCAAAAAGGCGGCAATATACAATTTTTTAAAATTTTTATTCGGTGTATCCGGCCTTATTTATTCTAATATTGATCATTCTAAGAATTTTTTTGTTTTTATGATAAAAATTTTGTTTCTTAAAAATAAGCTTATGAACCGTGCCCTGGCGGCGGCGCCCGCATGCTCTGCATGCCCGCTTCCGCCAGTCCTGCCTCACATCACTGACGGGAATAGAAGCCAGATCTTTCCGACCGAAGGCTTCGTCTATAACGACTGAGCTACGGAGGCTCAATAATAATAATAATAATAATATATATATATTTTTAAAATATATTTTATTGATTGCTAAAATATTTATACATACAATAAACATCTTGTGTGACATTGCATCTTATAATTTTACAGAGTTCAGCACTAAGTGCTGCAATTCCTACATTGGATTTCAATTAAAAGTTTTAATAAAGTTTTTTAAAACTTTTTATTATTAAAAAGTATTATTAAAACTTTTTTTTCAAAAAAGTTTTAATAATACTTTTTTGCCTTTATATTATGCATTTACAACACATGTTCTTCTAATATTAACAATGAAGATTATACAGAATTTTTTGCATAATTTTTTATTTTATTTTAATTTTAATTTTTATTTTTTTTTAAGTTTGAGAAAGATGATATACATACAAATTTCTGCATTTGCTTATAAGGATTACTTGTAGATGAGTGAGGCAAGTTAATCCCACCTACTTCGAAGCTTGGGTTAGCTTTTATGAAGAGAGTGGGAAATAATAATAATAATAATAATAATAATAATAATAATAATAATAATAATAATAATAATAATAACGTATAGGATCAGCACACAGCAAAGAGGTACATGTATCCTGTGAAGTACCGCAAGGAGCTGTCCTATCTCCCATTCTATTTAACATATACACACACGACATAAGCCAACTCCCCCTAAAAAGTAAAATCTTCCAGTATGCAGACGACACTGCTATAGTATCCATTCACAACACTGCAAAAATCGCTTACAAAAATATGCAACACGACATCAATCAAATCACTAACTGGTTAACCGAAAACGGCATATATATAAACCCTGGAAAAACAAAGCTAATGATATTCAAAAACCCCCAAACCCTGCCCATAGAAACTAAATATCTCACTATCAAACATTCATCCTCCTATACACAAAGTGCAGAACCTAAAATCACAACCATCACACAGGTGAAAACAACACGCTACCTTGGACTTCACTTCGATGCAGATCAAAGTTGGAATAGCCATACAAACTACCTACATACCAAGCTTAGGATAATAGCAAGCAAACTATACAGATTAAAAGACATTGCCCCAACCCACATAAAAATACTAATCTATAAAGCATTATGTGAAAACATTTTAAGATATGCAATCACATCATACGCATTCTGCGCAGACTACAGACTTAACAGGCTACAATGGTTGCAAGATAAAATGATAAAACTGATATTCTGGGAACAACCCACTCTTATGCAGGAAGCATGGACAAAACACAAAATATTTAAGGTGAAACACTTACGCCTACACAGTCATGTTAAAACACTACTACAGCCAAACATATAGAGTAACCAGAACAACATATCAAATAACAAGACCACAGTCAACAAACTACATAACATATAAGTACAACAATCGCTACGGCAAAGCCACCCGAAACTTCTACGTACCTGACATGATAAACAAACTGCCGTTCGACAACAGAAACCTAGGAACATACAGAGAGCTGAAACAGGCACTATATAAATATTATAGCGAGAATGAAAATTAGAGCAATTCCTGTTTCTCTCTCCCCCACCACACATACACACACACACAAACCACAACAACCCCCCCCCCCCTCTCAAAAAACTACCACTACAAGAACACAAAGAAACAAACACACCATGTCTAAATCCAACCCTATTTGCAGAAAAAAAAAAAAAAAAAAGTTAAACTGTAATAGCAGTCAAAGTTTTTCAAACACGTACCAACAAACAGTAAAATCAACACCTGGCTTGTGACCACTATAGGAACACAACCATGAAACCACCACCCTCTGTCATCTATTATCTTCCTCAGATAAGCTCTGCTAAGCTTCGAGGAAGAAAATTACTAACTTGCAAGTATCTGTTATACACACTTGTAATGCGTTATAAATATTATATACATATAATATATAATTTTATATTATATACATATAATATAAAATTACTACAGCAACTATGTATGCAATTCATCTGAGACATAAAAAAAAAAAAAAAATTCTGTATAATCCTTATGTAAATACTGTAAATATTATTATTGTATGTAACTTATACTGAGACATAATAAAATGTAAAAAAAAAAAAAATTATTATTACTATTATTGAATTGTGTGTGTATGCTGCATTACTGCGTTGTATCATGAATTGTGTGCACATTGGTGCCAATCCATATTTAGCTAGTTTAAAAAAATGTATATTCATATTTATAAAATGTACTCTGCATTTTGTATATCGAATTTTCGTACTGTACAGAAAATATAATATGTTTTTCATTGTGTGTGTGCAGATACTCTGTGTGATAGTAAACCTTATCATTTTCATTGTAAAAACAAATAAGTCGTTTATAAAAAAAAAAAAAAAAAAAAATATTATTATTATTATTATTATTATATTCTAAATTCAAAAATTCTGTATAAACCTTATTATAAATATTGTAAATATTATTATTGTATGTAATTTATACTGAGACATAATAAAATGTTTAAAAAAAAATTATTATTATTATTACGCTATAACAACGTATGCTTTCTGTGCACCCTACAAATTAAATAGATTAATGTCGCTACAGCACAAAATGACAAAACTGATCTTTTGGGAAAAAGAGAAAATCACGACCTTATAAACATTGCAATGTCAGAACACAAAATACTGACAGCAAAACATTTATGTCACTATGCAGCCTTGCTAAAACATTATTTCGATGCCAACTACAGAACAGTTAGAAATACATACCGTATAACAAGACCTCAGACTACTAATTATATCACATATAAATACAATAATCACTACGGAAAGGCCAAGCGAAACTTCTACATCGCAGACATGATAAACAAATTACCTTTTGAATACAGAAACCTTACAAACGACAATAGCCTGAAAAGAGCTCTAAGGACATACTACGAACAAGAAACACGCACCCAAAATACCATACAAACTTAATGAAACACAATATATTCGCTCAGGCTTCGGGTTCAGCGACGCATCAGTACATTCCAAGTTATTGTGTGTGTGTGTGTGTGTGTGTGTGTGTGTGTGTGTGTGTGTGTGTGTGTGTGTGTGTGTGTGTGTGTGTGTGTGTGTGTGTGTGTGTGTGTGTGTGTGTGTGTGTGTGTGTGTGTGTGTGTGTGTGTGTGTGTGTGTGTGTGTGTGCGCGCGTACGTGCGTGCGTGCGTGCGCAAATTTCTTAATCATAGATTTCGTAGCTTCCCAACACAGCAAAAAAAAAAAAAAAACATAATAACCAACTGGTGTCATTCTCAGATAAGCTTACATATAAGCTTCGAGGATGAAAGCAAAAAAATTAGTTCTCATCCAAGATGTATCAATGTAACCAAATGCATGTAATGTACGTATCACATGTAAACCAATGTATGTAATGTATGTATTATATGTAAACAAATGTATGTAATGTATATAATAACTGTAACAAATGTATGCAATGTAAAAAAAAAAAATTCTTTTAAAAGTAAATCATGGGTTTACACCGTATGTTTGTGAAAATAAGGACACATAATATTCAGATTGCATATGTGTAAATACTGTTGTATAATCACACCTTTTCAAACTTGAAAAAAAAATAGTAAACCACAACATGTAATATTATACAACTTATGTAACTCTGAACAATATAATTGTAAATTATTATTATGATTGTTATATATACTGTATATATATATATATATATATATATATATATATATATATATATATATATATATATATATATATATATATATATATATATATATATATATATATATATATATATATATATATATATATATATATATAAACTGTTATCATCATTACTATTTAAATCTCATTATATATAGCACAAAGTGCTGAACCTTGTAAAATAGATGATCATTGTACATATGTAAATATTTGAAAGAACAATAATAATAATAATAATAATAATAATAATAATAATAATAATAATAATAATGTCTTAAAGCAACAGGAAACAAATCCGATTACAAAAAGGAACAACAAAATAACCGATATGTGCTGGAAAAATAAACCCTTGCATGGCCAAATTTTTCGAGATACTGACGACAAAATTGACGTGAACAAGACGTGGCAATGGTTACAATATGGATATATTATAAAAGAAACAGAAGGATTTATTTTAGATGCTCAAGCATTACAAACTAATGCAATGAAAACAAAAATTTTGAACATCAATAATAACAGCAAATGCAGATTATGCGATCAGAAAGCTGAGACTGCAGAACATCTAATCAGTGCCTGTAGCAAAATAGCTCAAATTGACTATAAATTCAGCCATGATCAAGTGGCCAAAATAGTTTATCGGGATGTATGCAAAAAATATGGTTTTCCTACTTCTGATAACTGGTGGCAGCATAAAATAGAGACTGCATTGGAAAACGAAACAGCAAAAATTCTCTGGGACTTAACTGATCGTCATTTGGAACACAATAGACCTGACATCACAATTATCGAACATCGACAGGCTGATTATTGATATCGCAGTACCCAGTGATAACAACATTAACAACAAATAGCTGGGAAAAAATTACTAAATATCGAAATCTGGCAATCGAAGTTGGCGACTGTGGCTTAAAAACACACCAAAGTCATTCCAATAGTTATCGGTGCACTTGGTGCAACTTCAAAGAAGCTTTCCAACTATTTACAGCAATTCAACATGAACGAAGTGACCCCAATGACCTACAAAAAACAGCATTACTTGGAACAGCCCATATTTTATGACGCTACCTGACGGACTATTCTTAGATTCTTGGGTAGAATCTGAATTGTTCTGTATCACTAGTCAAATTTTTGTTTACATGATATCTTGTTTTGACTGTGTATCAGTTATGTGAATAAAATAATAATAATAATGTCATCCAGTATTACAGTGAAGTATCTCTGTATGCAGCATCGTATATCAGATTAACATGCAGCTTTCTTAACAGTTCCCCCCCCCCCGGGCCACAGTTTTTCTTGCAAGAGTTCGCAGTTTGTTAGCCACTATTGGTTATGAGAATCGCTATAACAGTGATACTATAAAATCAGAATATTTTAATCATTTACCTTATTTTTCACTTACCTATGATATTATAGTTATCCTTACACAGTTTTATAGTCAACACAAACAAAACTAAAGATCCAGTACGAATAGGTTTTCTTCGAAACCATTGACATTTGGTAACTCGTAATGACTCGTGTTTCAATTCCTCCCTTGTGAACTCTGACCGTTTCTTTATCAATCACCACCACCCCATCGTATTGTGTACGGGTAGACCAGCGGAAAGCATCGAGTAATACTATCAGTAGGATAATAACATAGATATCGAAGATGAATGTATTGGTTTCACAAATGGAACATATTATCTTTACAACATATCAATGGAACAACGTATCTTTACTGCGCATTTCAATTCCATTTACCTTTAGGATTTTACTGACTTATTCATTCCATGATAGAAATATCTGCGTTAAAACAAGTTGAAGGCCTGTGTAGCTCAGTGGAAGTGGCGCTTACACCCTCAGCGCTAGGCCGCACGAAGATAGATTTAAGTTCATGTCAAGTCGCCGACTGCAGGAACTGTTTCTAAGCCTGGTTCCCGAGTTAGTCTCTAGCATGGACAAGCGGGTTTTTTCTCTTAGAAACTCGGGTTTTTCGAAAATCGGCTAGAACCCACATTATGTCAGACAAAAACATTTTCTGTTAGGATTAGGTACCAAAAGATAGGGGCACTTGTTTTCCGTCTCTTGATCGATTGATTAGTGTTTAGGCTTCAGCCAACTATCTCTGATTGGCTACCTGTGGAGATTGAAATGCCCACTCAGTTTCCAAAAGCTAGGTAGGGTTAAAAAGCCTTGCCTTATTCCCTATAAGGGAATAAAGGCCATTATCTGATTTATTTTTATTTTTAAATATGTTGTCTTATATCGCCTCATGGTAACTTTCTTGACTAAATATGTCGAAAAAAGATCTTATGCGAGGGTCATTTCAAAAGTTGTCTTCTGGTTTAACAACAACGTTGTTAAACCAACCAACCTTTAACAAACTCCACTTACAGATCTTCATTCTTCTTTATTGCTGCTGCAGACATTTGCACAAGTTTTTGGATTTCCTGTCAGGAAATCTTTTTTTGTGGGGATGTGTTTGATAAGCCAGTGCACTTCCAAAAAATCTCGTAATGGTATCAAAGCAATTCCTATGGAGAACATCGAAGTCTGAAGGGTTCATCTCAGGATTAAACACTAGGTAAAGAAGCACTTACCATCCACACTTTTTATTTCATAAGATAAGACTTCACATGAACATGTGACTTGCCATTAAGTTATATCTGACCCGAGTCCTCATTCTTTCATCATTTTAAAGTCTTAATTTCTTGAAGAAGAAGAACAACACCAGAAACAGAAAACGACCAACAACTTTTTTTTTTATCAGAATATGTCTTATAACTGACACGTGGCTAGTAGAATATTTTACATAGTCTACTAGCCACGCATGCGTGTTATGCACCTTTGGAAATAACCCTCATAGGTTTTTTATTTTCTACTGAATAGATGAACTTTCTTTTTTCAACCTACTTTGGAAATGGTCGATGTGGAATTAGGAATTGTGATTCATGGGAATGCGTTCAAACCTAAGCGATGGTGATTTGTTGAACCTACTCTACCGACTGATTCCCTAAGATGCGTAAAAGAGAAAAGCCAACTTTCTTTGGGAAGTAAAAAAAAGACTTTAATTCGCTGTATTAATGAACAGTTTCGCAAACGATAATTTTCACTGGGATAACAAGCAGTTTAACCTAAATTTATTGCACAAAATATACAGTTTTAAACAAAATAAATTTTTACCCAGATTAGATTGTTTAGCTAATTTAAAATTTTGTTTGATTTTTTTAAATATCTTTTTTTTTTTTTGGGCCTTCTCATTCCCAAACGGAGAACGTGGTACTTTTTTGGGTATTACAATGCACTAAAGGTGTCAACTGTTCTAAAGAACATTACAGAGGCCAAAATGAGATGGAAAGACATCCGGAGGGAACGGATGTCAAATTGTAACTTTGGGGGGGGGGGAATGAGTAAGTAAACGGGTTTCATCTCTCACCGTCGCAGAGGTTGAGTACATTCCCATAATGTGCTAAATAATAGATGTTCCTAATCCCTAATTAGCATTCTTTCGAATGTGTATGTGTGTGTCATGCACGCCAATACTAGATTGTTTTGGCTCATGGTGCTTGAGGTATTCCTTATGTTCTTCGCAACGAACAAACTCAAATCTCTTGGACTGACCCAAGTAAGATTAAGCATAGGTGCAATATGATAAACTCAGAAAATACTAATAAAAATGCGCATCGCCAAGAAAGATTTTGTCAATGCACTCAGAAATATGTAGGATTTATTTATTTATGCAGTTTGTCTAGATTTATTTATTTATTGTTTGCTTTCTTTCTTTCTTTTTTTTACAAATAACCCTCTTCTGGGTGCACCAAATAGGCCCACATCCATTACAGAAGAGAAATGACAGTAAAATGAGGTGTACGTTAAATACCAACCCAAACATCGTTTGCAGAGCTCTAATTGATTCCCTTCCTCTCATAGTTATATATATACACTTCTTGGAAAGAAGTCAACGTACACCCCCTCCATTAGCTTGGTGCATCGTGCTATGTAACAAGTCGCGTGTTTGTAGCCGGTATAAAGGTGGAGGAATATGAAGCTCAAAAAGTCAGTGCGACTGTGTCGGGTGAAATGGCTGCGAGAGAGGAACTGACTGGGTTTGAAAGAGGCGTTGTAATAGGCCTGCCATGTTGCAGGCTATCTGTTCGGAAAATTGTTGACAAATCGGGCCATCCCAGGTCAGCAATCAGTGATAGAATACTGAGATCGAAGCGCAGGGAGTCAACCGCAGTGAACTACTCACCATTCATCGAACGTTACCATTCGTCAGCCGACAAGTTGAATACGGAGTTTGGGCCATCGACTGGAACACGAATCTTCACAAAAATATTCAGAACGGAGGGTCAGAACATGGTTTCCATGGCAATATGCGAGCCCCACATCGTCGTCTTCAGTGGTGCAAAGATAGTATACAGTGGGACGTGGTATCTTGGACAACTGTGTTATGAACGGGTGTGGCGAATGCTGGTGAACGTCTCTTACCAGAATGCGTAACCCTAACTATGACATTCAGAGGTGGCGGTGATGGTATGGTTCTAGTTTTCTGGGTTTGGCCTCAGACCTCTGGTTGTGGTGCCACGAACGTTGAACTCGGAGAAGTATATGAACATTATGGACAATGCGATGCTTCGCATTTTGTGGCGTTTCTACGGAACTGACCACTGTCTCTTATAGCAAGACAATGCACTGCGTCATAAGGCTGCTGCTGTAACTGAGTGGTTTGTGAGCATGAAAGTTACCACATTTGACTGGCCTCTACAGAGCCTTGATCTCAACTGTAATGAACATGTGTGGAATGAACTGGGGCGTCAGATGAAGTCAAGGGTCGTCAGCCCCACAACAGTCCAGGACCTTATTACATGCCTACAGGAACAATGGTTCGAAATTCCCATTGATCGCTACGCTTATGGAAATCATGTTCCATAGGATTGTACTCATCAAAAGGAAAGGAGATCCCTCATCTTCTTAAGGTCGGTGCATGGCTGTTTGTTTCTCACACCATACTGTGAGAAAATAAGGTTGATACTTACTACATTCATCAAAGAGGAAGATGTCTGAAACGTGAGTAGATTCGTTAATTATGCAGAGAGCTTCTGGGACAGTGATACAACCGTGAATATTTTATTCAACATCTCGCTGGACAGTTCTGTGTAGACCCACCATGTAAAATTGAACTGCTTGAGTTGAAATTCTTTATATGATTTGCTCATAGGAATGGTGATTTGCGCATATGATTTTGAGTTCGATATGAAACAGGGATCAAACAGGAATAATGAATAGCGATAATGAAAATAGTAATACTGTATGGTTGCATGTCGAAGATGCGCAATGTATCTGTGCTATGGTTGAGAAAGAACTGGGATGGGAATATTGCGTCATCTGTATTTTTATTCATCTTGAACACGGCAGCATTCAATGTGAGATATTGCAATGACACAATCTTTACTGTGCATCGGCAATGTGAGTGCAATATTAAAGAAATATTATTTGAATCCTGCAGGAAATGCTCCAAGAAGTGAGAGAGTGTCGTTTGTGTAAATTTATAATCTGTAGCCTTTTGATAATTTCTATGCGGCTAGGTCTCCTAAAGGAAGAGCATTCCAGATTCGATTTTAGTCACAGACTCTTTTATTTTTAGTGTTTTTAAAGTCCACTCTAGGTTGCAAAAAAGGAAAAGTATCATGGTAAATAATTTGGATCTCATCAGTCTAAACGTAGCGATGCAAATACGAATGTACCTTGAACCAACTTCAAAATTTTAATCGCTGATTCCTATCGAATAGGAATAGACCAACATTATAAATGTCAGAAATTCGAATATATCAACACTTGACTGATGCTGTGCTGTTTGAATAATGTTTTCCTTGTCATCCCCATTCTGTTTGTATTGGACAATCCCTATTCGACAACACAATCAAAATCCTGACACTTGATTATCAGCATGAGATTAAGAGTCAATGGTCAGATTTAAGCAGGACCATTGACAAAAGCGTTATATTTTAATAATATTTAGAAACTATACGCAGAGACATTCTGAAATGCATAGAAATCTTTATTTCTTTATTTATTTTGACAAAATAATCGCAGTAATTGTAAATGAGAAATTTGTAAGATTTTAAAAGAAAGTTAAAATTACAATCCAACCAGTTTTATTACAATTCAGTTAACTCGCTTATTTTTCTTTTACTATATCAAATCACTGAAATAACAAATATATAATTAAATAATATAAATGAAATACAAAGAAAATTAAAAATTCAGAATTTTATGGTATGCTACAGAAATCAACCTTACATACTACAAGTAGATGTATCGTGTATAGCCATGCCCACAACTATTTGATCATAATTGTCTTAGCTTAGAGTTGAAATCTGGCTACTTAGTTCCATAAGAATGCGTTATCAAGGAGACCTCATGAATGCCCTTGAATTTACTCTAAAGTACAAAGAGGGCGTTGTAATCTCTATCTCTTGTGGAAGCCAGTGATGAGATCCCCGTATCCAGGAGAATGGGAATTATTGATTATGCTTAAACAACTAAGGATGTGAGTTGAGTATTATGTCTGTGAATTGCGTGTATTTGCATAACTTTCTTCTTCTTTGCCTTCTTTATCAACCATTCTGAATTCACGCTTGGATGAAGATCTTGTTTCCACAATTATATCTTCTTTTGCTCTTATTTGCGTGTGGTCCATAAATGATGTAAGTCAATCTTACCGGTAGATCGGTTTTTTCTTCTTATTATTATTTAATATCACCTACTGTGATATTTTTTGTCAACTGATTTGTGTTTTATTTTGGGTAGATGCTCTTCCAATCTTCGTTTTAGGTCGTTAAAATATAAAACTTCCATCTTTTATATTTGCTTGTTATCATATTCATTTTGTCTTTGAGGCTTATATGTCCAACATATTTCTTTCCATCTTACTTTGGACGGCTGTAAATCTCTGTATCAGTCTACTGGTAAGAGAACCCCCCCCCCCCCTCTCCTTATCCAGTAACCTACAGGAGGGCTACTTATATGCACATGATAATTTTTTTTTCAAGTATATTTTGAAGTTCACCAAATGCTACCCAGCCAACTATTTCGACTATATAACTTAATTTCTTCTGATGCTAAAAAGCAACTTAAAGGAAGTGATATTTTCATTTTATTCATTTTAAACGGACTTATTTTGACTTACTTTTCGAAGTTTGCCAACCATTTACTCCAATTTCTTCATTTTATAAAATATCACAAACATAACTGCTTGTGATATTTGTCTATTAATTTTCTATGTTACCTTATAATATGAATGAGGTCTAAAATCCTAGTTTGCATGTCATCGAGAATTTAAAAATAAATTAGACTCGCTTACTCCACTCCTTTAGTTAAAAAGCCCTTCTAAAAGTGTGGAATTGTGACCGTTCACAAATTTACTTGTAGTACATTCAACTCCAGTTCTTGTTTTTATTATTTATTGCACATTATGTGTACAATACGGAGTATTTGTATCTTTGTATAATCAACTAACCATAGGTAAACCTCATCTTTTTACGAATTTCTGTATAAATCCGGGGTTATTACTCTTTGTTACTAACTGATATCGAGAGGGTTTAATTACCAGTCTATTTGTTTGTTAGTTTATATTTAAGCAGTGTACTAAACCACGTTTTCTCTATAGGTCATTAAAATATTCTACATTCTGCAAATGCATTACACTATGTTAAATCTGTTCAGTACTATTATTACTAATTTCTTGTGTAAGCCAATAATTACATCACGATTATAATAGTTTATTTTGAGCTATTTTTGATTACTATAAATTTATTTTGATTCGCAGTTGACGCATTGGATAAATACAGTTAGAAGTTGTGCAATCCATATGAGTGAAGGTCTGAAACTTGAGACTTTTTTTTACCTTCAAGTGTCCTGCTCGACAGAGCAGGGTTCTCAGATTAAGTAAATAAAATAAAATTAGGAAATTATCAAAATTAATTTAAAAAAATAGAAAAAAATCCTTAACCCACACTTTTACTGATCTACTATAGGTTTACAATACCTTTCGTGGGTCACATTAAAAAAAAGCAAGGTTTACGATAAATTGCAACACCTGACATAATGGTATGACTTCTTATTATTTTGTGCCTATCATCGCTAATCCTGTCGGTGAAATGTTTGCATAGGAAGGCGAAGAATGTATCCTTGTATCTGCAATATTTGGAACTACAGCATTGTAATCGGGAGGAGATTCTACAGTATATATCGCCAGGCCTTGATCTATAAGTGGATGATCATAAGGTGGAGGCTCAGATGGAACACTGCTAACGACCCGGGATGGACATTCACCAGTTACCGATGAAGTTTGAAAAGAGGGGGTAATTCCACTAATAGGAAGAGCCGATGCTGAGAGATACACAGGTGATGGAGAATGTGCAGTTATTGGAATAGCCACGGAACCTGTCATTTCGGAAAACTCAAAGTGGGATACGATTGGCCATCTGACACAAACTTCGGTGGTCCGCGAAGTAGGTTTACGACAAATTTTCACGGCACAGTTAGCTAGTTCAACGGTTATAATACTTATTCCGAAAACGAATAAAACGCAAAAGAAAGTGTAGACGCTCGAGTCGAATCCCTTGTTGCTCTCATCTCCAGCATAACCGGCAAACACGAGCACTGCAAAAACGCACGTGACGATTCCAGTAAGCAAAATGACAAAATTCCTCCTCCAAGACAGTGTGGTCAAGTGACTTCGAGATATTGCAGATGACGTCCCAAATCTGTTCATTCCTGCTAAAAGAAAAGTAATTAAACGAATTAAGTAATTAAATGTGCTATTCGTCCACAAATAGGTATTCAATCATCTGAGAATCACACATACACATACAATCATAGGAACTCTAAATGCCAAATTTCATAAGAATCCGTTCAGTTGTTGTGCGTATATTGGTACAGACAAAGAGATCTATCCCCCTATCTATCCCAATGGCTTTAACAGGCCTTTAAGGCCCACAACCTTCCAAGCATGCTTGGATTTCGTAACCGAAATACGACGATAGAATGGTCACTCCTATGCCTCAAGGTATTCTTGGCTGTATCCCTGTGTGTTCAAGGGGCCGGTTTGCCTGCTTGCGGGATGAAAAACAAGTAAGGCGGAAAAGGTTTTTTCCGCCAGATAAACTGACGGAAAAAACCCTACTGCCCGCGCCCAACACCGGCTAACTTGGCTATGGCTGAGGAAGATCCTTCAGCTCCTCACGTCTCCGACGGGAATCGAACCTAGGACACTCCTTCCCCAGGCATATGGTTGCGAAGCGCAAAGCCACTAGGCTAACCGCGCGCAGAGACAAAGAGATGGGTACACTAAATTGTTGGATACGCATTATTCGAAATACCGAACTTGGGCCAGTAATAGTTTAGTGGATCTACTGAAGACACCCATTCATACACCAGTAGTATTGGGTTTGTTTGGTCTGTACAAATATCTCTAGTTAAACACATCCTTCCATTAACAAGTAAGACAAGAAGAATCTTTATAACAGAACTTAACGTGAATAAGTAGGTCTCACACAGGAGGTGGAAGTGTTGGTTCTCCCATTGAAATATAGCTCAGTATTGTCAATATGCGTGCGCCTTACCGTGCTTTTTCTTTCCAGTAAGAATTAAAATTCTTTTTGTCTGTATGATTTCATTCGTAAAAATTGATGTCTTTTATTTAAACTAAAGTAAGTCTTCAACTAACAATATTTTTCGTATTTTTCCACTTTTTAATAGATCCCTTTATCCTCTAATTATATCAAACTTCAGTTATCCATAGGAAATCAATTCTAAAAAAATGGACCATTAAAACTAAATCTCTTTTCTTACCTTACTATGGAGAATCAAGTAATGAATATATAGGAGAATGTTAAGCATCTGGGATGCTGAAGGACATATGAATTATTAAAGCATAAAACCATGCAACATAAATGCGTTTTACTGTTTCTCCCACAGTTAAAAGGTCTTCGTTTGTAAGTTCCAGTTGCATCATAGGAATGTGTCTACCGTAAATCTTAGTTGCCACATACTGGACTTAAAGATGTATGGTGTGTGTAGATAAGAGGGAACTGATAAAAGATGTTTTCGGTCACTTTCAAACTGAACAAAAAACTTGTAAATAATCAAATAAATTATATTGTAGAAAAGCAATCCACAGTGTTTTGAGCTAGTGAAATTTTATTTACAAACTGCGTCCTTTTAAACTTAGATAAACATTTTTATGATAGTCTCACACTAGACTATTAGATGAATTTCATATCACACAAACACACCCATTCGCATCATAGTGAGATTCGAATCAACAGCCTGTCGGTTGTAGGGCGAAGTCTCTACACACTCAGTCAACCAATCTGGTACACTTTCTCTTGAATCAGGCCATGAGTACCTTTGTCATAGGACTGGAAATGAATCTGTTGGCAGTCTGGGATTACCACATGTTAAGGTATGGCTGTAGCCTTCTCTCACCTCGTTCATTATTCTGAGGATGACTTTGTCTGTTCCCTTATGGTTGACAATCCCTAGCAGATGGAAAAACTCCGAATTTCAAGTGGGATAAACGGTGATCTCCCTAATTAGCCAGTTGGAAGAGTTTTATCATCCATCAAAGATGGTAAACTGGACAAAACGGTTAACAGACATAATCCACAAGAAACAGCTCAGTGAGAATTATGCATTGTTCTCACTCAGGAAAGATTTTTCCAGTGCGATGATTTAAAGAAATGTTTTTGATGGTCCATAGAAGGAACGGCCAACCAAAAAGTCAGTTTACGATTTTTATGCATTTATTTTTATTTTATGTGTGTGTGCGCGCGTGCGCTTCTGATTGGTTTACCTGGAATGAAAATACTGAAAAATAAAATATCGCTGTCGTAGAAAAATAGTAATAAAAACTGCATTGAGCATAATAAATAAACGTCTAGAACAGTATAATTGAGATATCACAAACTTTGACAGATTAAAACTGAATCATGTTGATAATGTTTTGTAAAAAAAGCTATCGTGTCAAATTTCATCAAAATTCATTCTGCCTGAACTCCGTTGTTTCATGAGTTCTGGCAGACGTATTGGAGAAGCTAAACAGGTACTGAGAAAAGTTACGAAACCTGTCTAAATATGGACATATCGGTTGTCATGGAGATACCTTACTCATCGCAGTGTGTGTAGAGATAAAAGATCCCGTGCTTGATTTCAGGTGTGTCAAATCATAAATCAGTTTTGCACCGAAGTTATCTTAGTTGAATAGATTCGTGATCTGCAGGATTTGGGTGAATATCATTTAATTCAGCATTAGATGGCGTATGTAGGCTTTTAAACCAAATTACTTCATCCATTTATGTGTATTATATGTGGCTAAAGCAAAAATAGCTGTTCCCATATTAAACTCTGAAACACACAATTGTAAGTACTTATTTACTGTTTTGGAATCGTTGTGTTAAGTGTCTAGAAGCATTTCAGATAACTCTTTCTTTATCATATATATTATATTTTTTGATGGATCATTTTTAATATAATTAATGATAGCAGAAATATGAATTATATTTCGTAATGTCATAGTATAACATTTAACAGATTTAAAATGAAAGACATTGCAGAGTTCATTCACCTGCTATATCTTCAATCTATAAATACTGGTTGGGAAGCCATTTATAAATCGGAAAAAGAAAATACTTTTTTACGAAAGCAAAGCTTTTTTCTTTTATTCTTTCTTTTTCTCCCCTTTATTTTGTTTTTTCATAATAAATTCAGATCAAGAGTAGTTAGCAAAGATAAATCAAACGAGGGTGGTGTGAAACGTTTTCGGCCTAACAATCAAAAGACGAATTTATAATTTCAAAATTATTTTTATTTTTCAACAAAATCTCCTTTAAGACTAATACATTTATTCCAGCGAAGCTCCAGCGCTATTATCCCGTCCCTGTAGTGGTTCTCAGTAAAATCTGCAAAATACCCCTCTACAGCTGCAATCACCTCTTGATTCGACAAAAACTCTGACCAGTGAGAAAGAGTTTTAGTTATGATAAAAGATAGAAGTCAGAGAAGCCAAATCTGAGGAATAGGGGGAATGTTCCAACAATCCATAGTGCAGATCCCTTAATTTTCCCATTGCCAAAACAGTGGGCAGGTGCATTGTCCTGATGAAAGGTAATTTTTTTCTTCTGCAAACCGGGTCTTTTCTCATGAACTTTTTCGTCTAGTCTGGTTAAAATATCGGAATAATACAAAATATTGATGCCATGACCATTCCTGCTGATGGAACCAACTTTGTCTTCTTTGGCGCTGAACAACTGTGTTCTGTCCACTATTTTGACTCCTGTTTGGATTCTGGTGGGTAATGGTGAATTCAAGTGTCATCCATAGTAATAAATGGATGCACAAAATCAGTTTTATTCTTGTTAAAACGCTCCAAGCACTGCTCAGAGATTTTCATGCAAGTGCGTTTTTGATTTGCTGTGAGCAAGCGCGGCATCCATCTTGCGCAAAGCTTTTTCATTTGCAATTCTTCATGCAAAATATATCCTACACATTCTTTTGAAATGCCTATAGTCTCAGCAATTTCACGCACTTTGACTTGCCGGTCATCCAGTACCATATCGTGCACTTAATCAATGATTTCTGGTTTTGTTACACGTTTTGGACGTCCTTCACGTGGATCATCTTCAAGGCTTGTTACGGGCACGTTTAAACTAGCCAGCACATTTCTTAATTGTCAAAAACGAAGGAGAAGAGTGCCCATAAATGTTTATGAACTTCGAATGAGGTTCATTTGGCGTTAAACCTTTTACAAAGAATTTTATAAACTCACGATACTCAATTTTGTCCATTTCAAGGGATACAGACGACACATTTGCTTCAGACAGCTCTGTAAAAAAAAAAACTACCTGATAGAATGACTTGCAATTTCACATGGATGCTTAAGACACATGTACCAACTTAGAAAAAGAAATTTTACCGATAGTCTTGTCATCTGTGGTCGAGGCCGAGAACTTTTCAGGCCATCTTCCTATGCAATGAATATAATGACTTTTAAACAAAGCGAAGTAAATTTGTATAGAAACAAAAAAAAAAAAAAAGTGTGGTTTACTTAAAACTATACTCTAAATTGCTGACAGATGCGTTGACTTCTGAACCATTTAACTACTATACAAAACGTTTGTACACGTGCTTTTTTCTTTTTTTTTTTATCGGACATACAAATTAGTAAAGAAAGAAAGAAAGAAAGAAGTCTGAAATCCTTTTAATCATTCACCTTTTGACTCTAAAATGGACATTACTTCCCTGATTGCCTCTTTGAATTATTTCCACACTTTTCTCGAACATTTCACTTTACTCAATCAGCGATCTTAAAACAATTTTGGAGATTATATATTTATTTATTTTTGTAATCTCTGAAGATTATTATACTTCTGATGAAGGTTATCGCTTAATGAGATGAGACTTCACTTTTGGAAGAAGCAAAATTAAAAGAATTGGGACTGTTGAATAAGGAGACTCAGCACCAATCCTGGATTCTAAACATGTAACACCATATTTGGCCAGATACAATGACAAGAATAGTGATCAGTGATAGATTAGTGTTCTGAATTTTACCAGAGAATTTATGAGAATAAACCTTCGCCATAGGAATTACTTTGTTTTGTACTACTTACAAGATAAGAACTCTGCCCAGGAGCCCACACAGTCACCTTTTATTATTTTATTAGTGCACTGATTTTTTTTTCTTGCAAAAGCCTACAAGTAACATTCTAATAGTATATCAAGTAACTAAGTACAAATAAATGTAAGATTATTTTCCATCGTCCGGTAAAAAACCAAAATTTTTTATGATTTTTAATGGTTTTCCAATTTCAGTGCAGATGCGGCCAGAAATACTGAAAAACATAATCAGATCTACCATTATTTTTGGTATAGCCATTCAAAATCAGGCATCTTCATTAATGGTTAGATCACTGTTTGGTTCTTCCTACTCAGGATAATGCAAACAGAACGTTTTCAAATATTTGTTGGCAAGAAATTGTATGGCTTCCTATGAATATTTAAATATAAAGTTTCATTTGGTTTCGTTCTTAGGACGATATCAGAAACAAAATTCTAATATTTTACTTATAAATCAAATTTTGTTTTCTTTTTAATAGATAAGATTGAAAAATCAACTAAGATCTTTAAGTGTATATTATCCAATACAACCATTCATGGCCATCTTCTTCTTCTTCTTAAATGATTCCATGAATAAGTCGGGGACAGAGGTGGCTCGTGCATAGACACTGCGGAATTTCAGCAACCCCCAATTTTTCTCGATACATAAATATATTTATTAATTTATTTATATTTGCTTGTAAGATTTAATTTTATCATCAACAATCCTATACAATTCTCTTATTTGCTATAAAAAATAATAAAAATCCATTTGTAGCACTTAAGAGGGCAAGGAACGCTAGCGGCACTTGTTTTCCACAGTGTCATATTGCTACTCGCGCAAGCATATGCACGTCATAGTGAGATGCGAGCAATTAGCGTAATGCGGCACTGTCCGTCGCGCAGTTCCACTGTTGTTTATATTCAGTTTGCGCCAGTAGTGTAGTGTTCGTAGTGCTTATCGTGTTCACTCCGTCTCTTTAAATATTTGGACATTACAATTAAAGACATAACATTTGTTATAGTTTTTATTTTAGAACATTATTGGGGTTATGATAATGGATTTTATTTTTAAGTAATTTTGAATCATACCAAATCGTATAATTTTAATGATAATAAACAATATTTTTTCATGTTTAATTTTTTTTTACCATACTTTTGATATTTTATCCAAACACGTATACACTGTACTTACAGTGTGTATATATATTTCGAAAGTTGCAGCACCCCCACGATTTCAAACCACGAGCCACCACTGGTCGGGGAAGATTTTGCAGGAAGCTTGAATAGATGTAGATATGGCTGAATTCGATTTTCCAACAGAAAAACAGAGTTGAAATAACGTACATATTCATAATGTGGAAGTTTTTCTTATAAGATTTGAATTCTTTCGTATATTATAGTGGTTATATCAGCTAGATATACTGTATAGATATGTTTTTCATTTTCTCTAAGAGGTGTATTCATTCCTTGATAAATTATGATGTTCACCCTCCACGGATTTTCTTACTGAGTTGGGCTATGTAAATGTAAGAAATAATCAGCAAAATATAATGAGTTCAAGCTATTCGTGGAAACTTAGATTATTCTATAGTGCTAAGTAAATTCTGCTGTAATCTGACTGGAAAGAGGTTTATTATTTATTTATTTATTTTATTTTATTTTTTGCTTACTCTAGTGTGCTATACTTTAACTTTTACTCAGGCGCAAAGATCCATTGACTTTACAGTTAATTTTATACAGCTATTAATAATTTTAAGTATTCTCAACTAAATGTTTTAATTATTCCTTTACTAATCCGAATGAATTAATTTTTCTAAAAAAATTACAATCAATTAAGGTAGAATGTTGGACAGGAATCAATTATAAACGGAACTCTTCAGAATGGTTACACATTAAATAACTTGTTTAAGTTGAGGGATATTACACCCCATATCGTTTCTTAGCCGAATAAGAAACTCAAAGAGTTTCATGCCGAATATAGTAGAAACTATATAAAGTTCGGCGATTCCAAGCGTAAGCAAATACCTGGATAGTGCAGCAACTGACCCTAAAGGTAGTGCAAGATGAGGCAACTCATGTCTATGGTGGAGCAAGCTCTGATCACTATTCTTGATATTTACCCATAATGTGAACTTAGCTCCTAGGAGCTGTATTTCTGTTCTACATTATGAGAGAAGGTCACTACCCAGACCGGTTTCAACCTTATGTATAGGTGAAGCGGGCTCTAAAAATAAGACGATCCCGAAAGATCGCCCAACTCAGCGTTGTTCCACTCGATGACAGGCTCACCCCGTCACCGAGAAGAACTTCTCAGCATTGGCTCTACCCAGTGTCAGGCTCACCCCACCACCAAGCAGAGCCATAATCTCAGCGGTGGCCCCACTCAGAGACAGGCAAAAACCTACCTCCAAGTGGAGCCTCTCAAAGCCAGATCCGTCCCGCACCGGTTTCCACCCTCATTGGGGTCTCATCAGTGACCAGGTAGACCTAGTTAATATCAAGTTTGTAGCGAACAGAACTTACAACCCTTCTGTGAGTATTGCCGAGAGGTGTCCTAATAAATTATTAGATATATGAAGAGCCAAAGGCTTCAAGAGTTTCTTATTCGGCTAAGAAACGATATGGGATGTAATATCCCTCAGCTTAAACAAGTCATATGTCGCCGAATTGAAGCCTTTGGCTCTTCATGTATCTAATAATTTATTAGGACACTTCTCGGCAATACTCACAGAAGGGTTGTAAGTTCTGTTCGCTACAAACTTGATATTAACTAGGTCTACCTGCTCACTGATGAGACCCCAATGAGGGTGGAAACCGGTGCGGGACGGATCTGGCTTTGAGAGGCTCCACTTGGAGGTAGGTTTTTGCCTGTCTCTGAGTGGGGCCACCGCTGAGATTATGGCTCTGCTTGGTGGTGGGGTGAGCCTGACACTGGGTAGAGCCAATGCTGAGAAGTTCTTCTCGGTGACGGGGTGAGCCTGTCATCGAGTGGAACAACGCTGAGTTGGGCGATCTTTCGGGATCGTCTTATTTTTAGAGCCCGCTTCACCTATACATAAGGTTGAAACCGGTCTGGGTAGTGACCTTCTCTCATAATGTAGAACAGAAATACAGCTCCTAGGAGCTAAGTTCACATTATGGGTAAATATCAAGAATAGTGATCGGAGCTTGCTCCACCTTTGACATGAGTTGCCTCATCTTGCACTACCTTTAGGGTCAGTTGCTGCACTATCCAGGTATTGGCTTACGCTTGGAATCGCCGAACTTTATATAGTTTCTACTATATTCGGCATGAAACTCTTTGAGTTTCTTATTCGGCTAAAAAACGATATGGGATGTAATATCCCTCAACTTAAACAAGTCATATGTCGCCGGATTGAAGCCTTTGGCTCTTCATATATCTAATAATATATTAAATAACTTTTTTCTTAAGAAGAAGAAGATAATTTGGAATGTTTTTTTAAGAAATGAAAGAATTCCACTGTTGTTTTTGTGCACTTAGCCTATTTACAAATCATGCACTAGTTGAAAACATTGCAATTCACAGATAAAATCGGAATTCCAAGAATTCCCAAGAAAAATAAGCAGACGATATGATACTGGTGACGATTGCGCATTTCCGGTAAATTTCAGATGACAGTGACATCAGAGTTTAATCGTATGTTGACCGATTAAGTTGATAATATGTATTATTCTAAAATCTATTTATTAAAACCCTGTTTTTTGGAATATGATGATGACAGAATTCAACAGAATGGAAAATGAGAAGAAATTATTAGGAAAATTGATACGGAAAGAGAATAATATTCCAATGGCAGAGGAGGGTTTGCACTTCCACAGTCGGCTTGCCATACATCATCCCAGTATCGTATAAGTTAACTTGTACCAAGAAAAAGCTATTTGAAGTATGACATTAAAACCACACACACACACACACACATCATGGTATATGTATCTGTTGACAACGAGAACATTTGAACAGGAAACAGGTGGTTAATATGTCAGGTAGGTCTCGTGATTTGACTTCTATCTGCATGCTATTCATTCCTTTTTGTTTTGTGGAAATTTACCCAGTCGTACCATTTATAAGAGTGTATTGCCCTGATATATATATCACGTTTTTATCAGAGAAAATATGCGTGCGGGCAGCAGACCGAGCTGAGTTTCAAAAACACGTAAAAAAATAAATAAATAAAAAAGCTCAGACACGGAGATAAGAAATCCAAGGGTGTGATAGAAGCTGCTTATTTAATAATAAAAAGGATATGCGACTGTCACATTATTACGAACAAATGTCGAAATTAATTCCTTTCAAACAATATGGTTTATTTTCAACCATAAATGAACATAAAAAGAAATAAGATGCAATCAAGTTAAACTAAATAAATCAAAAGAATGAGACTAACTGTAAAGAGTTGATCTTATTAGAAAGATTTGAGTTCAATATGATTTGAATTTATAACAATAAAATAAATTATCAAGTAATTGTTTTCCTGAAATGACACTAGGAGTTCTAGTGTCAAGTTTTAAGATGTTGCGCCCTCTCTGAACGGAATTATTGTACATATTACTTTAATTTCGTTATTATTAGTTTTAGTTATTTTTATAATAATAATAACTTTATTATTTTATGATAATAATAAAAACGTAAAATAAAATAAAATATAATAATAATAATAAAATGAAATAAATAAAAATGTCAATGCAGCATATTCTAGCATCAACTGGAAGATTTTTTTTCTGGACAGTCGACTCTGTAATTTTTTTTTTTTCATCACTGTAGGATCGAAATTTGGAGCATCTTTTTATTTTCATTCTGTGCTGGATTAGTATTAACATGAGTGTTATTGCCAGTTTTGCTTATTTTCATTAAAAAAAGAAATTCATGCTAAAATATTGTTTTCTATTTTCAGTTGCTTGTTTATTCGGAGTTCACTGAAGAACTTATGATACAGAAATCTCTTTGGAAATGAGCACCAAACATTTAATACCGTGCTGTTTCATGATTTTAGGGTACCTGCTTCTCATCACAGGTATATTTGTGAATATCTTCAACTATTCTGAAAAGTCGTCGTCAATGAAAGTAAGCCATCAAACAACTTTAGGCATCAGCTTACTATGTATAGGTTTAATACTAGTTATCGTTGGAAAATTTGGACGATTGAAGAGAAATAACTGTGGCCTTCCTTTGGACGTTTACCAAGATGAAAGACAGCCCATCTTGAACGGAAACAACAGTCCTGTTAACCAAGTGACAGTATCGATGCCAACTGCAGTTCCTAGTGCCAGTGAACTGCCAGAATATTCTCCGCCCCCATCGTACAGTCCTTCAATGGAAATTAACACTACAGACGAGTCTCAGGCTCAGGATTTGCATACCAGCAACCCTCCTTGTTCGACACATGGCTATTTTGCTACATCAAGAATATTCTATATCGGAAGAACAGCATTGCCAAACGAATCTCCACCTCCCTACCCTGGGATTGAAGAAATTGGCACGAAAACATGAGTTGTTATGCACACGTGTTACTAATGTATTAGTCGAAGTTGAATTTAATAGCTGGGAAGTGAAATCATTCGGTGAAATACGATGAGCAGACGAATTCGAGAACATAGCAAACGAACATACACGCAGCTACCTTAAAAAAAATGGCGAACAGGAATGTATAACAGATGTCAATAAACGTTGTAAATAGTATAAAGTTTTTGTATATATAATATAAAAAGAGTGCATATAGAGTTTAATGCATATATGTAAGTATGATAAAATTATTCATAATATGAATATAGAAATTTAATGATATCAAAAGGATCGAAGTAATGATTTAAAATAATTACTTTCTTATTGATTTTTGAAATTTTCAAATAATTTTAAACATTATAGTTTTCAAAAAAAAAAAAAACTACTATTTTTAGGGATATATTTTTATGTTTGTGTACCAAAAGATAAATATACCAAAATGGCGATTTATCGCTGTCATTTTGAGGCATTTAGTCATTATGTTTATTTTTGATAGTCTACTAGTTTATACTAGTAAAAAAGGCGTTAATTTGAAAATAGCAAAACCATGTCATGCACAGAATCTTCTAACATCCTATACACTTAGGAAAATCCTACATGTATCTGGTGATACCTAAACAGTAAACTTTATAAAAATAAATACTTTAATCTGAACGAAATAACAATAAAAAAAAAACTTGTTATAGAGGTTTAGTTATATTGTCTTCTGCAGTTCCACAGTTGGGGTAGTGAATAACACAATTGTATACATGAATGCAAAGGTTAGACGAGAGTTTTATTATTTATTTATTTTGTTCTATTTTTTTTTTAGTAACTCGTCTAATTTACGCCCTTGTTTTGGCCAATTAGTTTCGTGTAGCTATATGAATTTTATACTTTTATACCTGGAAAGTCGATTGACCATAGATTGGTGGCGAATGACTATTTTTTCTCCTGGATATTTATCAGTTTTTCTCAAAACTACTTTATATTCTATTTCAATATTTCTACATGATGTGTTTTCAGTTTCCTGAAATGATTCATTTATGAATGAGATACATAAAAAATCCAAAATGTGATATTCCTGTTAATTGAGGAGAAATTTCTGTAAATATATGCAAATAGATGTATATAAATCGTGTATTTTCGGAATAAATTTCGAATGTTTTCTTATTATATTTTATTGTGTTTTATGAAGTCAAGTCTTATTAAACAAAACTACTGAAAATTTCAAAGTGATGTCATTTTTATTAATCACCGCTGAAATGTAAATTTTATTTCAAAAGTATGTTCGGCTGCTTCATAAACTGCTGCAATCAAGCAACGAACTACAGAGTTGTTATAGGTAATACTAGTAAATGCATTTTCTCTTATTAAGGAATTAACTCAGCACGCATGCACGCGCACACGCACGCACGCACGCACACACACACACACACACACAAAGATCGAAATATCTCGTTTCAAAATATTTTGAAACGAGATATTTCTGAAATGAATATTTTTGTATATTCAATTCAGTCCAGCAAATTTTCTCATTAATAACAAAATGGAGGACGCAACAGTTCGACATTTTATGAAGAAGTTATGTTCATAACTTATATATATTTTATGAATTTTATTTTTATATTTTATGTTCACAATAAAGAACATTGACCTTCGGCAGCACAGTTTTCTATGCTACTCCATTGCTTCTTTTAATGAGGAAAAGAATCTCCAGGAAATTAAACTTCTTCACGATAGCGGCGATGTCGTTTAGGAAACAATCTGAGGTCTAATTTTTAGAGATAGGCGGAAAATGAATAAAAATTTGGAGAATAAAAATGAATAAAAATAAAAAATAAAGAAAAACACATCTCTCATTCCAAAAATGTAAGTTTATAAAACACGAGGTTATTTGGCTGTAAGGTATCGGATATAATAATTCATCCAATAAAACGAATTGATGCCCTCGTAGAAACGTATTGTTATACAATGTATCAAGCTTTTTTTGGGCCTAAAAATTATGTTGCTAGAATTTTTTGCCCTTTCGCATCCTTTACTTTAAAATCTTAATCATGCCAATTGTTTCCTAGAAAAATCCCATGCCATACCTTCTTTTGTGCAAGCACTTTCGAAACCTGTGAACATACTGTTGGCACACTCTCCCACGATGAGTCTTTGGACTCCGTGGAGGTGTCACATAATAATAATAATAATAATAATAATAATAATAATAATAATAATAATAATAATAATAATTACAGGGATAAGCAAATCACGGCTCGCGAGCCCCATGTGACTCTCGAGGCAGTTTTGCTTTTATTGTGTTTATCATAAAAGACAAAAATTCAAATTAATAGCACATATATAATATTTTTCACAGATATCTAACTAAAAAATACAATACATATTTATATCTGTGTTTCATTTTTTGTTAGTTTGTATATTCCATTCTATCCTTATATTTGATATTTATATATAAGAATATAAATGTATACTTATGTTGATTTATGTTTAATAATTAGATTAAAAAAATTTTCTTGTGGCTCGTGAACATCTGAAAAACATCCTGACTGTGGTTTAGAAATCTTTGTCACCCCTGACATATTTAAGAAAAACTGGGGCAAACAAAATCGTTAACTGAACAAACGATACTCCCTACTAAATGCCAATAGGAACTCCCGTCATCTATTGGCAAAGAATCACACTAACATTGAATTATACAGATATTAGTTAAGTGTTTGATTTCCAGATGGCGGAACTGTACGATGGAGGATAGTATCTGAATAAGAGGAGTGAAAAGTTACACAAAATGCTTTGGAGTAAAGGACTGTGTAACTTTTCACTCCTCTTATTCAGATACTATCCTCCATCGTATATATTAGTCAAAAGGACATAGATTACAGTATTTGCTTATTTGTCACTATAGACTTCAGAGTGTAAATAAAGCAGGAAGTCGGTAGATGGATAAGGAGAAAAATTAGTAGGTAAGCACGGAGTGACCATCATGGGGTATTTTAAACATTTAGTGGGGGAACATCATGAGAAAAGGCAGGAACTGTTCGCGGGGGAGATATTTACTGCAGGTTATAATCTCATTTGCCTTCATTTGGCAATTCGATGAAAACATCACACGAATGGGGTTTCCTTCTTTATATACATCAATCATCCTCCAAGATGACAATCGAAATTTGGTTGAAGTCTAGAGGAACACACCATAATTTGTCATTGAACCAGTGTTAAAGTCAAACAGAGGATTGCCGGCATATATTTGTCATCCTGGTTGGCCGAGTGGTTAGCGTATCCACTCTCCAGCTAAGAGGCTGCCGGTTCGAATTCTGCCGTGGGCATGGTTGTTTGTGATTGTCTGTGAAAATACTAGTGGTGGTGGTAGTGGGCGGTAGATGGCGCTGGTGTAGTTGCGGATCGTTAAGTGGTGGAGACAAAGAGCTAAAGAGTAGGTGCCTTCCCCCGATGAGTCTTTGGACTCCCTGAAGGTGTCATGTAATAGTAATGATAGTAATACTGAGAGACATTGACAATTTGGACTAAGAATGCGACAATGCTGTTATATAAGGCGTCATTTACTTCGACTGATGTGATGTGTGCAGTAATCGTGATGTGCTTTCCTGTTTACCTGGTCTCCTGAATTTCAGGAGATAAAAAAACGTTGGGAAAGCCAATGATGAAGTAACTAAAATTGTATAAGACGGATACTGAATATAATGATAGACTAAGGTTGGAAGATAGGAGAAGAAGTAAGTAGAGGAGGGGGAGGAAGTAGAATTGCGAATTATAAGTTGCTGAATCAGGTCTTCACTTCGTCTTATTACGAGAAATAGGACAGTGTTTGGATAGCATGGAAGTTCACAAGGTTATGCTTGCCCGGACGTGAAAATGATAAGAATATCATTGTTCAAGGTATTGAGCATAAATAAATTTGAAGCTTAGACTACTGGAATACAAGGTTTGTGAAATGAAAAAGAGGAATGGAGCATGCTGTTATTAGCAAAATTATTGAAAGGACTAGTTCCCTGGGAGAATTTTCATTTTTGATGTAGAAAAGGTGGAGGGAGCATGCACAAAAGTATGGAGCCGAGGTTGCCAGCATTAGGTGTGATTGGAGAAGGAATCAGAGAGGAGCAATCCATCATGATGGAAGAACAAATTAACACAGAAGAACCTGGTGATTTTGAATTGAAAACAGTCAAAAGTATTGCTAGTTTGCTAATAAGAATATGTTTAATAAATTTTGGTCATCGGGGACTGGTAGTGCTCTATATAGTAGTCACTCTCAGTAATGTTAACCCCACCTTTTGGTTAGGCTTGTTTCTACGAACCGGGCTCCGGAGAGGCGAGTATTGCTCCCTTATAAATGCATCTTCCATGGCTGAAGGAAATACTAACTAGACTTCTAAGTGGTTGATGTCTTTCATCGTCTGGTGAAACACCACCACTCTGCTTACTGGAGATATCGAGTAGCGATTGTTATGCTACCTGTAAAGAGTAGGATCTCCAGTTTCAATCCCGCCCTTTATCTATACATTTATTGAAGGTGATGGCCTGCTGGATATGCTCGTCACAATGTAATTAACTAAACATGAGGCTAACTCCTTCGTTAGATGGCAAGCAGTAAAATGGTTTCCGCATGCCGACATCTGGGTATTACTTGAGAGTGAACCTGTTCGTATTGCTTTGTGAGACTTGCTGATCAGGTGGCGAATAATCCTGCTGCTACTGCACTTAATCTTCCAGGTCACACTGGAGGGATTGGAGTATAGCATCTCGCAGAGGTAGTGTCAATGTCACGCTTGATTTGGAGTCTAGATAATCTTCTCACCTTCTATGCAGAGGTAAAGGACTTGTCCTCAACTCCCTAACTCCGATATGTGTTTCAATTCTAGAAATTTTCCAAATACTCCACTACCATAACAATTGTAATTCCGCTGCAGTTAAAAAACCAACAGAAATGTTTTTTAAATATAAAAAAGCAATAAAAATAAAACAAAAGTATATATACGGTCAGAGGGAGCCAAATCTGGGGAATAGGTTGGATGTTCTAACAATTCATAGCGCAGATCCCTTAATTTTGCCACTGCCTTTGTGGAAAGGTGCATTATCCTGATGAAAGATGATTTTTTTCTTCTGCAAACCGGGTCTTTTCTCACGAATTTTTTCGTCTAGTCTGGTTAAAAGATCGGAATAATATTCCACGGTTATTTACCCTTTTCAAGACAATTAAAACTTTATCATCCCAAATCACCGATGCCATGACCTTTCCTGCTGATGGAATCGACTTTGTCTTTTTTGACGCTGAACAGCCGGCTTCTGTCCACTGTTTTGACTGCCATTTGGATTCGGTGTGTAATGGTGAATCCAAGTCTCATCCGTAGTAATAAATCGATGCACAAAATCAGTTTTATTCTTCTTATAACGCTCCAAGCACTGTTCAGAGATTTTCATGCCAGTGCGTTTTTGATCTGCTGTAAGCAAGCACGGCGCTCATCTTGCACAAAGCTTTTTCATTTGCAATTCTTTATGCAAAATATATCCTACATGTTCTTTTGAAATGCCTATAGTCTCGGCAGTTTCACGCACTTTGACTCGCCGGTCATCAAATACTATATCGTGCATTGATCAATGATTTCTGGTGTTGTTACACGTTTTGGACGTCCTTCACGTGGATCATCTTCAAGGCTAATACGGCCACGTTTAAACTAGGCAGCCCATTTTTTGATTGTGGAAAACGAAGGAGAAGAATGCCAATAAACTTTTATGAACTTCGAAGGAATTTCTTTTGGCGTTAAACCTTTTTTTACAAAGAATTTTATAAACTCACGATATTCAATTTTATCCATTTCAAGGGATACAGACAACACTTTTGCTTCAGACAGCTGTATAAAACAAACTACTTGATAGAATGACTTGCAATTTCACATGCATGCTTATGACAGATGTACCAACATAGAAAAAATCTCTTGCAGATAGTTTTGCTATCTATGGTCGAGGCCGAGAATTTTTCAGACCACCCTCGTAGTTAATATTAACATTCCATTTGGAACTCTAACCAAATTCATGTTTTCTTTTTTCTACCGATTTCCATTCTCTCAGCCAACTTCTGCCTCTAGCCTTGTGGCATTGGTCATTAGAACTAAATGCCATGACTGTTGGGATTTCTATGCTTCTTTTCCATCATTTCCATGGTCAGACATCAAATTATCGAACCAATGATCTCATCACGATACTCAAAAAGCATAGAAAAGGTTATTAACCGCCAAATACTTCACTACTGACAGACCTATCAGGCTCAACAATATTTACTATCTATCCTTGCCCACCTTGGGATATAAACAATAGAACAGGGAGAACTCACGTGGTAGCTCTAAATATTTGAAAAGAATTTGATTGAATTTGGCATCTGGGTCCTCCATATGCCAAACTCGATCTTTGAGCTTCTTACTAGGGTATCATAATATGGGTCCTCCTTGCCGCTTGCCAGTGGACGGTTTCAGATCTTCACTGATGAGAGGAAAGGTGAAAGAACTGAACCACGGATGGCCTCGTGTTTCGGTGCTTTCATCCAGAGAATGTTTCTACTTCTTTAGCGCCAATTTCTATTTATATTTTCCAGATTACAATAAACTACACTACATTTCACTTCTTCATTTAAAAACCTTATCAAGATCTCCAATATAGAATACCTTAACCAGTGATCTGCATGCCATTGTTAAGTGAAATAAAAATAATCTAGTTGATGCTACCAAAGCCAATCCTGTCTTGTTTCCAGGAAGGAAGATCATGCTTTAATCTTTCTCTCACTCTTGATAACTCCAATTACCTGCCAAGATGAATATTCTTTTTATTGTTCGACTTTCACATCTAGCTTATCCTGGTATAATCAGAAGAATACTAATTTTGTATAAAATTTCCAAATCAAACTAACATTTTTTCCTTGAAAGGCTCCGCTGGTTTTAGTGAAATTTATTATCAATTTTTATGAGTGGAATGAGTAAATGTCAGATCGCTATTAACCAGAAATCAAACAATTTGCTCCCTTAAATTATATCTCAAGGGTGCAACCATTCTTTTACATTCGCCGTAATTCAAAGAACTTATTGCGATTAAAGTGATATCATATTAACTGCGATTATTCAACGGGAAGATCAGGATATGCTTCGTGTAAAGTATCTGCAGAGCTCTCTCTGGAGGTAGATGTAATGATGTTCAAGTATGTTTTCACCCATTGTGAATTTTTCAGCTGTTATGATAAAAATGATTTTAAAATTTTTATCCCCAAAAAAATTTACACATAGCGATTAATGAATTAGGAACTTTTATTTAATATCGTGTTGAGTCTCCTTTGGCCCGAATTACAGCACATGTGCGATTTGGCATTGATTCCAGTGTTGGATTGCATCTACATCAACAGGTAGATGCAATCCGACACTGAAATCACGCGTTCTCCAGACAGTCCTTGAACTGGCTTATCTTATGGAACAGAACTTTACTCCGTAACGTGTCCCATACATTCTCAATGGATTCGGATTCCGATTTTGTTGGCGGCAAAGGAAGATGATGGAAATCACTATCATGCTCACTGAGACACTGCTGAACAATTCTTGCGCAATGGACAGTAGTTGTAGTCCATGAAACAATCATCATCTGCTGAATAAAAAGTCAACATTGCAGGATGTACTTAATCGACAACAATGTTCAGATATTCCTTGGATGACATCCAACCTTCTAGATATATCAGGGGATCCGTTCCATACCAACAGAGCATGCACCACACCATGACACCATCTCTAGTACCCTTGAGTTGTGTTTACAAGGCAAGCGGAGTTCATTGCTTCATGGGGCTCCAACCAAACTCTCTGCCTACCGTCGGTACAGAACAAGGTTACCGTGACTGTTCAGACCACGTGACGTTTTTCCAGTGTCCAATCACGGTATTCCTGACACCACTGTAGACGGACTTTCTGGATACTCGCAGAAATAAGTGGTTGCAAGTTCAAATCTAGTCAATGGCAAGGATGTTTGCGATTGTCCTACTAACCGTTTACCATATGTGCTGCCGTGACCCAAATTTTGGCGCACTATGACCTTTGATGTCTTTGCGCCATGAAAATCAAACTGTCTTGTCATGTTTTCAATTTTCTGCGGATAGTTCAGTGAGGTCTGAAACAACCTTCATTAAATGTCTCTGTCAATTGCTGTACATAGGAAGTTCTATTTGTTCTCAAGCAACGGCGACAAACTCCTGACAAACTATCTTAGGACCACAGTTCCTCCTTTTAGACAAACAACGTGAATTATTTTCCCACTGATTAATCATGTGGGATATCTTTCCTTTCGAGAAACCATTCAGCTCTGCTGTTTTCTAAATCGTGGCTGCAGCCAGACAGGTGCCCACCATTAGTCCTTTGTCGAACTCCGAATGATCCTTTGTTTTGACCATTGTGATCAACACGTTAACGATTACTGACCAGCAGCATTCTTAAAGAGCTGCAAAGAACATTTGGTGACTCGTGTTACCAAGCATGTTGCATATACGCAGAGTAAGTGACGTTCACGTACATCTGCATAAAAGTTTCTAATTCGGTGGTCGGAAGGTGCGCAACCATCAGTATCTCGCAGCACACCTGCAATTACTCATTCGAGTTACGCTGGCTGGGAAAATCTGACTTCTGCATTGATATAGCTTTTAGTATCTCCTGGGATCTAGCTATCGCTGATGAGATCTCAATAAAGGTTGAAACGGGTCTTTATACTTTCCTTCCTATAATGCATTGCAATATGAATTATAGCTGTAAATTATGGATATTGAAACAATTGACATGTAGTCAACAGCCTACATAAAGTACCTTGTCATAATGTTATTTCATATTGTAATCCTTTATCAAAGGGTTTGTATTGTTTGCTATTGCTAGGCATAGGGTTAAAATGAGAATATAAATCTCCTACATAAATTCAAACACTTCATAAAATCGAAATCCGACCCACTTTAGGATACTGTTCTCGGTTTTGGAATATTTTATCTAAAACCATTCTCATTCAGAAGAGGGCATTATCCTTTAATATAGGTTCAAAATTCCACGTACACACTTTGAGGGGAGGTAGAGAACATCAAAATCAACCATATTCACATAGGAAAGCATGACCGGAAATACCACCGGAAGGTACTAACAGAGACACAAACATACAGAAATAACACAAGGCAGTAAGCAGTGTAAAAAACTTTATTAGTCGTCACTGAACAGTTCAATAGTAGTTGTATGGTAAACGAGGTGCATGTCTGCCATCTCAGCGTTCTTAAACGACGCATGTTCTTCGTACGACGTCGAAAACTTGAATGAGGAAGCCCCAATTGCTCACCTGGATCGCTGGCGAACAGCGTCGCCTATCACTTTTGGGTGGCGTTTCCGGTCATGCCTTCCTATGTGAATATGGTTGATTTTGATGTTCTCCACTTCCCCTCAAAGTTTGTACGTGGAATTTTGAACCACCCTGTATAACTTTCTTTAATCACTTTCCTAATGACGCATTCCTTTAACATTCTGTATTTTTGTAGATATTTTACGAGTGCTGTTCCACTGAAGTGATCATCTCAGTTTCTCCCTTCTTCCTTTAATCATGTATGAACAGAGGTAACTGCTTGTCAACATCCATACACGCTTTATCCTCAAAGTTAGGGAACCAACTTCTCATGCACTTATTTCATCCCATCTACTTTTCTTTATTCCATCTCTCTCTCTATACTCTTTCCCCCTTTAGCCTCCAGCTCTTCACCAAACGCGTTTATATATTCTTTCCATCTATCTTACCAAATACAGCACTGTTGTTTTAGAGATCTTGTAAGGTCTCGTGTGTGAAATAATAATAATAATAATAATAAAAGTTAACCCATCATTAGCTCTACTAACGCATCCAGGAATGCGTTAGCAGAGCTAATCTCAGGTCGTATGGTCACTTAAACAGAATGGGCGAGGAAAGATTAGCAAAACAAGTGTTCCCTGCCAGGTTGGCAGCAAAACGACCCAGAGGAAGACCAAGATATAGGTGGATTGATACGGTACAAAGTGCTTTAGACGATAGAAATATAAGATCTGATAATGTTGGAGTGATGACAAGTAACAGGCTGATTTGGAGGAAAATTGTAGATAGGAAATTAATAATGATGTAATTTTTTTTATCATATCCTGTACACCCCTTGAGGGTACATGGCAGGAATTCGATGATGATGATGATGATAAAAGTTAGCCCTAATTTCGGCATTTTTATAATTGGCTAAATATTTTTACAGTGGGTTTAACGTTAGGAATTTGTGTTCTTTGCACTATGAACCGAACATGGTTCTTTTCAAGAAACTTCAATAAGCACGATGATGGAATGCAAGAACTGTGATTCGTTATCACTACAACTGCTGAGAACACAAGACTTGCATGCGAACAGACTCATCAAATACTTTTCTGGAAAAAAACATTAATATCTGACACATGAGCACAATAGTAAAGTTAGTGGGTTTCTTACTCCGAAGCATGACCTTAATGCGGAAGTCAATAGGCATGCATTCAAAGAGACCAGAAACGAGTTCACATTTAGCAAGAAATGCAGACTTTTTTTATGATTTCGACCATTGATGCTTTTCGTATATACAGTTACTGTCCTGACAGTTCTAATACGTCGTCTTTTCAATAATCAAACACAGAAAATACCTGGAAAAGAAAGACGAGCTTCATATAACATCGTTAACCTGAAATTCATTAGCATGCACCCGATTTAGATCTGCTGGTCTTCTGTTTGTTCCAAATATTCAGTCAGACGGAATTAAAAAATCACCAACTTTATCTTTAACAGCTTGGTAACAAAGGTCAAGTAGCCATAGTAACGAGATAAGCAATCACGAAATCTATAAATGTTCTACACTGTAGTTGAAGTCAGTTTTAAGTGATAACGAATGCACCCTGTCAACTGTTTCTCTTCAAATGAATATTAGTAGTTGTAATATGTATTTGGTAATAACGAACGCCAATGACATTTGTCTTTAAATGAGACTAATGTTGAATCTAAGTGATGTCAGCTGCCTATTTAAGAGATATGAATGTCCGTTTTAGACTAGTTACGTAAGTATAGATGTTTCAGTGTAATCCACAAATCTTATATTTTGATATTGTAGTTTAACTAATTCATTGAGTTTTTTGGATTATTATAATCAAAATAACAGATTATGGGGATAGATTTATCCCGTGTTTACAAGGAATTTCTATTTTATAAAGCACAAAAGGGTGGACGTTTGAAACACCACCAAAAGATATTTTATGATCAGATAATGTAATAGTAGTTCAGTTTTACTTGAATCATAAAAAAATAAAAAAATATATATTTTTTTGTCTTCATTCAGTAAATAGCCGTTTTTTGTTGAAAGTTTAGTTTTTTTCAGTTAAATACCGTGCAATGTTATTTGCTTTTATCTAACAAACATCCTTCGAATGTTCTCAAAGAAACCCAATCTGCTGAGACTGATCTTAATACTGTATTCTAAGGGCTATTTAATTGAATATGATGATATTTATATCGTCAAATTGCTGCAGATAATTATTAGATGTACAGAAAATGGACAATTGAGATGAGACATTGATCGGACTATTCTTCCGTATTGAGTCATGAATATTTACAGAGCTCCATGGGCTATCCTCGTATGGGAACGGTATTCAATGGTTGCAGATTTATGATTTGTATATTGATGTGGAGGGGCAAAGTAATAACTTGAGCAAAAGATATACAATAACCAATTTCTTGAATGCCGGGGACAAATATTTATAATATTTTTATACTCAGAAATATGGGATTAAAGTTATATCAAGAATGAAATCTCGTTGTCAGACCATATTATCAGACCTGCATAAGAATAGTTGGAAGGATGGTTGATATTTTTGAATGCATTCACTGTTTCCACACCCACCAAACTTCCATTCGAGCATTTATACCACCCACAACTGTACATGCAAAAAACTTACTCCTCACCTCCTTATTCACATCCTCCTTATACAGCTTCCAGGGATGACCTCTTGTTCTTCCATCATTTTATGAGAAACCTCTTCAACGTTAATCCTATAACAATCCTTTACCAACATATGTCTTAATCATGTCTTCCTTAGTTCTTCTAAACCATTCTAGATTTTGCAATTGGCATTCCCTCAATCTTTCTTCATACTCAACATTCCAGAAACCACCTCAGTCAATCGACTCTGAACCCTTTCCGACACTCTTCATTCTTGTCTCAAATGTCAATGCCTCATAGATATCAGGAGCAACTATTTGAGGTTACTCAACTTTTCTCATGGCATTTTTCCAAAAGGGAGGGAGTGACATTAGCAAGAAGTCCCTTTTGATCAAGTAGCAGAATTCATTTATTGGCTGAGAAGATTTATTGTAGTTTATAAGATGAGTTTTAATGATTTTGTAGATCACTTTGGAGAGATATGAAGTGAGCGAAATCGGACAGTAATTTGGTGAATGAACTTTCTTAGAAGGGGGAAAATATCAGGCTAATTTCCATGTAGGATAGACACCAGTGGAATATGGAATTATGAAAAAATAGAAAACGGCAAGGTAGAACAAAAAATAAACCTGGAGGAATGTACCTTATTTATGTATATTTTCGAAAACAGTTGAAAGCATATTCATTTACGTTACAAAAACATATTTCAATTATTAAATCAAAAGTTTTGGGAATATCACAAAAAACAAATACGATGCTAATACGAAATATGAAAGAGCACCACTATTGTAAAGAGGACAAAATCAAGTTATAAGAGGAAATCGGCCAACTTGGCCTATTTTCTCTCCACCAAAGGTCAGGCCAATAGTTGTTACGGTTGTTGAGTAACTTTAGCATGCCATGTAGATTGTGGTGCAGCTTATTTCTTTGTATATTTGTGTATACTCCAGATGATGACCTAATGTGAAGGTCAAAACGTCGAATGTTTATTTTGCTTTATATTAAACTAAAGTTTTACTTTAACACGATAGTTGTTTCCATAATGTTCATGATGAAATACTGAAGAATGTTTTTGCTGTGGAAGAATAAGTTTAATGAATGCTCATGGTATGAAGCTCAGAGAACCAGAAGAAACAGTTGAATAACTGGACGAGCAGTTTGACAGAGTATATCATCCAGGGGAATATAATGTACTGAATAATGTGGCAGCGATCGAAGTGAGAAATGAAGCCGATTAACTGGTATTTAGGATATTACAAAATTTCAATACAACCGGGGAATTGGATGGGAGATATCCGCCCTTGTGTAAGGAGAATGTGCAAAAGATTGGCATTATTGGCATATACCTTCGGAATATACCTTGGACCAAACTGTTTAATGTACACCAGAATGTTGATCCAGTTTTATTTTAATGGTTTTGATGTGGGGGTGCTTACCGTATGGGACCAATATGCTTATTGCATGAGCTTACCAGGTGATTTTCCTTAACTTCTTCTCCACTAACATCTGTTATGACATTTGCAAAGTTGTAGCTGGCCAGAAGAATCAGGAATTTTTATGTACATACACGGATTGGCCAATTGTATTGATGTTCGCATCAACAATGATAACAGCTTTATTCTTATGGCTTATGGTGAGAGCGCTTAGCCAGTTTTTTATTTCGTGAAGATAAGTCATTTATGGTTTGATCTGGCGAACAGGACGTTCTCTGATAGCGATGTAAACAGTTCTCTGATCACCTTGCTCTATTTTTAAAAGTATGTATGCTGCTGCTGTAAATGAAACAGTCCGTACTGTGTCACTGTAAGTTAAACATAGACATGTATTCCTTTTCTTCCTCTTTATGTTGTTCTCTAAATATTCACTAACTAAATTAAATATTTACGCCGCGACATTTCGACAGCTATGGTACACTCAACCGAGAAAAAGTAGAATGACCCACAAAGCAAACACTGTGGTCACTTGCAAGGAAATTGGTGGCGAAAGTTGCGCTCCTTGCGGCGATCTTTTGTAGTTGATGTTGAAGAAGAAAAAATGATGCTTTGTATAGAACAACAACAAGGTCCAATCCTAATTTGTAATTAGGATTGGACCTTGAACTGCTTCCAAGAATAGTCTCCATGATTTGAAAAGCGATTTGGTTAAGTTTTTTTCCCCTGATGAAGTAGTCTTTTTCTAAGGCAAATCACAGAGACTATCATTGGAAGCGTAACAGTAAGAACATACCCTGGAAAGTATTATATAAAAGAAAGTTTAGTCCATTATTATTCTAGACGTCTGTTTCATTCAGTAGAAACATGAATTGTAATTGGCGTCTGGCTATCCTCCCCCCAGATTAATGAGTTTACGTGGAAGTGTTGCATCACGGAAAACACATTATGGTAAATGCAAACTCAGAATGTCTAGACTTCGGAATACATTAACAGTTCCTCGAAAGTCGTGATACTTACTTGAACGTCATTCTCACATTTGTAAAAATCGAGCCCAGATTTTACTTCCCAAAGTTTTATGTATTTAACATCGTACCAGCTTGGACCTTCTATGGGAACAGATCGAAGATATGTTGAAGACATTCACAGCAATTATCAACTTTTGCATGACAACATTGAAGCGTTCTGAACATCTAGCTTTCTTAGTTTTACATATTCTTACGGACATCTTTAATACTTCAGCGACAAAAAGAAAATAAAGCAAAATTCCGTCATCTCTAGAAATTTCTAAACCTTTCCAAATATACACAAAACAAGCCACATTTGCAACCGGAACAAATCGTAAATCAACTGTTCTGATAAATTAAAAAAAAAAAAAAAAACTAAATAAAAAAAATAATGCTCTAGGCTATGGCGACAACTTTGCGATATTTCCCACAGAAATATGTCTGCAGATCATATGTAAAACAGAAGGGTGCATCTATGACCCCACTTCCTCTACTAGAAATAATATCAAGTTGGATTGGACATAGCTAATATCTTTAAAAAAAATGCAAACCTCCCAAAAGGAATATGCAGTTCTCTACATTTAGGAAACAACGTCATGACATTGTCGCTATCACCAAATTAAATAAAGATAATATTCCTGTTGTTAGCGATCATTCTAATCTCCCCGGATACTTAACTCTCCACTACACTCAACTGTCATCAACGCCATCTACCGTCCACCAACACCAATAGTGCTTTTTTTTTTTTTTTCTGCAAATCTATTGATAATTTAAATAACTCTGATCTTACCCATACACGAAAATGGCACTTCGAAAAGCGGTGGTTCATATCTGGCCTCCACGAAACAATTCACAAATTCAACCCTTATAATCCAACTACTCTCCCAAGAATTAAGAATTGTTCCCCCGAAAAAAACTCTCTCTCTCTCTCTCTCTCTCTCTCTCTCTCTCTCTCTCTCTCTCCCTCTCTCATTATTGACCTCACTGCCCTTCTCATGATGTGGGAAAGGGCAAATTCAAATAATTTCTCTCTCTCTCTCTCTCTCTCTCTTTCACTCACTCATTCTCAAAGATACTGGAGTTATGGTTATTGGTATTGCTTTTATGTTATGGATATCGCTTCAATATTCACGAAACTCCCCTAAAACAGGAGTGGCCAACCTTTTATAGTTCATGCGTCAATTTTTTCATTTTTCAGGTAAGATGCGCCATACAAACTTATACCACTTTTCAGCGCTTTTAAAATATGGTATATGGATACATTTAACAGTTATGCATAAAATGATTTATTATATATATGGTAATATAGACACTTTTAGCAGTTTTAAATAAAAGGATTTCATATAAAGACAAGATAAACATTAATTATTTTATTGACTTTTGAAATTGCTTTGCTTTTGCTAAGCTTGAAATGTTTGGAGTTGTTCAATCTGTTACAGAAAGTATCAAGCAGTTTTTCAAATTTGAAACAGTCAGTCGCGACCGTAGTTTGTTCTTAATCATTTTCATTGATGAAAATGCTTGTTCGCATCTGTATGTAGTTCCAAAATGACAGATATAACTCTGAACAAATTCTCTCAGTTCTGGAAAATGTTCAGAGGGCAACGATCGCCAGAAATTAATTATATCAGAAGCATCTGGGAGTGAGGGAAGTTCTTTAAATTTAATTTTCAATAAAGAATTGGTTCTGAGATCAATAAGTTCCATTTGTATGTTACTAGGCGTCGTCAAGATTTTTTGTTCCGTAAATGAAAAGGGATTTATAAGTGCGAGTATGCAGTATTTTTCGGCAAAATTGCTAAAACGACTGTTAAAGGACTCTTGCAATAATCCGAGTTTCTCAGTATATTCTGTAAAGTTGCCATTATCTTCAACAGATCCACTATGTTCTTTTAAATGTGGAAATTGACTTAAATCCCCATTTTCTAACTGGGAGATGAACAGTTTTAATTTCATTTTGAATGCACTGATGTCATTTACTAAGCTGGGAAACAATTTGTTCTTGCCCTGCAGTTTCAAATTTAGATCATTGAGGTGACTGGTAACATCAACTAAAAATGCTAAATCAAATAACCATTTCTCATCACACAACAGGGCTTTTCCTCATGCAGCTCATCCTTCTCTTCCAGAAAATTACGAACACTTTCTTTCAGCCTCCAAAATCTACTGAGAACTTGTCCTTTAGAAAGCCAGCGCACCTCACAATGAAGGATAAGATCACCATATTCTATATCTAGCAGTTCACAATATTCTCTGAATGCTCATCTGTTTAACCCTCTTGCTAATATTATTCATACACTTTACAACTGGTATGATAACATGCTTCAAATTTAGAGTTTTTCCACACAGAGATTCTTCATGTATAATACAGTGATACTTTAGTAGAGAACGACCTAAAAACCTTTCAAGTAAAGTTACAGTCCCAGAAACTCTACCTATCATTGATGGTGCTCCATCAGTGCAAACACTGATGAGCTTACTAGAATTTAGTTGTTGATTTTCTAGACATGACTTTATTTTGTCAAATATGTCTGACCCTCTGGTTTTTCCATGAAGTGACTCAAGCCGATAAGTTCTTCAAAGATGTTAAAATTATCATCAATTCCTCTTATAAAAATGTTTAATTGGACTACATCACATATGTCAGCGGATTCGTCCAAGGCTAAAGAAAAGAAAGAACAAGCATGAACATGGACTTTCAATTGCTCGTTAACATCATGGGAAAGTTCTTCGATGCGTCTTGTAATTGTTTGCTTGGACGGAGCAGTGTGGTTTACTTTTCTTTCAACATTCTTATTACCAAGACATTTTGCAAATTTTTCGAGACAGGGCTTAACAAATTCCTCTCCATCAGATAAAGGCTTGTGTTTTTTTAGCCAACACAAAGACAATTTCATAAGACGCCTCAAGCATTGCCACACTTTCACAACTTCGTTTCACAAATATATTTTCTCTTTTTCATTTCTTCCTTTTTCTTAACTAGCTATTCTTTCCGCAACTCGGACCCAGGAATTCATTTCAGTTTTTCTTCTAATTCAGCTTGATGTTTTCAATGGTGTCAAGATAATGGCTTCTATTATCTGAGAGAGTGCTTTCACAAACAATGTACAACGGTTTTCCTGAAGGACCCGCAATAAATAAGAACTAATTTTCCCACAGTTCATTAAACTAGCGCGTGCTATCACCTTCTTTTTCTGCTTTTCTTCTGCTAATTTTCTTTTGTAAAGTAATGGGTAACTGACTGTAAAAAAATTATTTCAAAGAAAAGCTTATTATTAAATAATTTATTTAAATTAGTTTATGGTTTTAAACATTATGGACATTCAAAAACAGTTTTACAAGTTTAAAAATAAGATTCCTGTTTTCATGAAGGCCTATAAGTTCTATAAGTTTAAAAATATTATATATATAATTTTTCATAGTGTTTTCGTCTCTCTCTCTCTCTTGTAATATATGAAATACGAGATCGCTTCCCTGCCATAAAACAGTCGATCAGCTGGCAATCACACGCACACAACCCAAACATCCTCATTACGAAAGCTTTGCTGATGATCAGTTAAATTTTAGGAATAAACCTACTATACGTAAATAAAAAGGAAAGATATTGCATAAAAAAACATAAAAACACACACATACAAATACACCGAATAATTGCAAGTTTCAGTAATCAGCAAATTAGAGGAGCCGGCAAGAACTTGACATACGCGTTCAAAATGAAAAAAAAAATATATTTTTAAATTTACACAACTATATTAAGCCTTCATGAAAACAGAAATCATATCTTAAACTTAAAGAACTGTTAATAAAAACATATAAGTTCACAAAACACAGAATTGTTCACTCACATCGAATCAGAAGTTCATCGAACGTTATGACGAGAGTCAGCTGTAAACTGATTGAGTAACTGGTGACGCATGTCAGCATTTGCCGGTGCCTGTTGCTGCAAGATCAAACAAGTATAATAAGTGCGCGCTCTAGAATTCAGTAGTAGGTTAATTGTGTTTATATATATATATATATATATATATATATATATATATATATATATATATATATATATATATATATATATATATATATCGTATACAACATTTTTTTAAATTTTTCTCTGGGATTCAGTGCGCCACTTCTAGTCATGCAATGCGCCACTTTTGGCGCATGCGCAATAGGTTGGCCACCCCTGCCCTAAAGGAACCGCAGAACTGAAACTGTTTCCTCTACTATATCTGCTTTATTCGCTTTTACAGTTGATTTATTTGGAAGGAAAACCTACAACCAAACCGAATGACCTGTTGTGGGTATGGGTATTCTCTTTCTTTTCCTCCACTCATCAATCTATTCATGGAACACTATGAGAAAAAAGGTGTCTT
This sequence comes from Typopeltis vanoorti, assembly GCF_054136105.1. Classification (NCBI taxonomy): domain Eukaryota; kingdom Metazoa; phylum Arthropoda; class Arachnida; order Uropygi; family Thelyphonidae; genus Typopeltis; species Typopeltis vanoorti. The sequence goes on along the minus strand of NC_143550.1, from coordinate 156,578,596 downwards.
AGATACTGCCCCCCCTCCCAAATTCCACCATGGCTACACTACACTACATTGATGATATGTTCGTTATGTAGTCACACGATACGGATGTGGTAGAAACCTCTTCAAGGACACGTTTTGGGAAAAACATGCCAGATTTCTTTTATCAGTCAAATTTTCTGTCCTCCCGCAACAGTCTGATCGAACCAATGGATCCTTATCCTTTTCTATCGTATTAAGAAACCTAACTGTATCGCAGGTTAAACGATTATTATTGCCAATCCTCCCAGCAGTATGACATTATTAAGATGTCAACTAATAGAGTTAGAACCAAGTGTTCAGACCACATTAGCATCCTCATTGAAATCAAATACATCTATGGCTATCTCCAGTTACTGACGTCTTTACAACAGAATCAATAAAACTTTATGCCCCTCTTCAAAACCCAACCCTCCCAGAAAAAGATCCAGATCACAAAAAATTCTTGACTCTCAATTACACTCGAGACAATTCGAAAAAAATACGTCAGAAGTTTTTACACAACACAACATTGAAAACTTCTGTCATGCCTTTCCAAAAATCATATAACTTGTCTGCTCACCGAAAGATTCTCTTCATCACTTAGGTCATCCATATGAAATCTTGTCTTGGAAATTGCCCTACTTCTCCCAGCAGTATCCACCATGCAAATATAAAGACTACTCTCGTATCTGCATTACAGCTGCTCGGGGACTGCATACCATGCCATTAATTCAGATCATTTATTCAATGTGTTAAAAAAATCTCTATTATTCAGATATACATTTAAATTTGAGAGCTTGTTTCTAGGAATCTTTCAGAGTTTTACAAAATATCGCGCCAACCTAAATATAATATGCCTACATCACATTACAACAAATCTCGGAGATTATTATTATAAGACCATCCATCTAGGTTTCATTGTCACACCCACTGAACGTGCCAGTATTAAATGTGACACGGAAGGGTCTATGTGATTGCATGTACACACCTATCATATCTTACCTAGGTAAAATATTGACTTAATAATCGAATGGAACCATACAATACCATCTGCAGAACTACAATATTATCTGTAGACGTTTGTTTCTTCAAATAAACAAAGCCATGAGATAGTATACTGATTTGTCAATTTCAAATTTTTATTAATCTGTTTCTTGACAGACAAGTGTTTTTTTTTTTGCCTCTGGAAATTTGGATTTTTACCCAGCAACTCAAAAATCGACAGTAAAAACGAATGCTATTCCAGACAACAATATACAGTATATCTCTTAGAAATATACAATGAGAGACATACGATGACAACTGTCTATCTTACCCTCTCCTTCAGTCTTATGAAATCGTTGATGGCATTGGGCTCATCCCTTAGTGATGAGCAAGGGTCCAAAGATGGTGCACATGCTGTGCACCAACCTTCCAATAACAAAACCTTACGGCTTGAAAACTCACATTTATGCTGATTGGAATAAAAGGTATTATGGGATTTATTTTGTGTTTTTATATTTGTTACTTGACTGGCTACTAGGGATACGTTAGTATTGTTTTATTATTATTGAATACCTCCACTGAAATTTGAATCACCATGAAATAAATAAAACAGCACAATGCTGTTTTATTTATAGAGAAGCTGTAAGCTTTATTTTTAATAAATTTTAATTTTCATATCAAAATTTTATTTTTATTTATGTTGGTTCCTTCAATGGCCACTAGAGAGTGTTGTCTGTCTGTGTTCACTGGGCATCTACAGACGCCGTATGGTCACTCCGATGCTCGATGGTGTCCCACACCAGATGGCGTGTGTGGAGTGGCTGATCTTCAGACACTCCACACACGCCATCCATCCATCTCATTGATGGTCTACCCCTGCCTCTTTTCCCAGGAACTTTACCTTCTATTACTGTTCTGAGAAGTCCTCCTTCCATCCTTTCTATGTGTCCAAAATATTTTAATTTTCTTCTGTCAATATCCTTAAGGAGCCTTAAAGTTGTACTAATCTTTTCTAACACCCATTCATTTGTACGCTTTTCAGTGTATGATACCCTCAACAGCCTTCTGTAACACCACATCTCAAAAGCAGATATCCGTTTCTTATCTGACTTCTTTAGATTCCAAGTCTCGCATCCATAAGTTGCTGTTGGAAAAACAACTGCATCCAAAATCCTCAACTTTGTTCCCATAGAGATAGATCCATCCTTCCAGATTTTAGACAGGTCTCTGACTGTTGTTTTAGCCATTCCTATCCTTTTTCTGACATCTTCTGAACAGCAATTCTTTACATTAATTATGAATCCCAGGTACTCAAACTTGCTGACTTCCTCAATTCTTTCTCCATTAAGATACATTTGTTTCTCAAGAGCTTCTCTGTTTGTTTTTCCTTTGAGAACCATGATCTTTGTCTTGCTAGAATTGAGTTGAAGTCCTCTGTTATTACTGATCTTGTTAACTTTGTCAAGAATTAGTCCTAGTTCTTCCATGTCATTACAAAGGAGTACTGTATCATCAGCGTACCTTAGATTACTGATCAATCTACCTCCTATTGTAATTCTAGAGAGTGTTAGTATTATTTTATTATTATTTCAGTTTTATTTTTAATGAATTTTAATTTTCATATCAAAATTTTATTTTATGTTGGTTGCTTGAATGGCCACTAGGGAGTGTTAGTATTATTTTATTATTGTGTCAGTTTTGTTTTTAATAAATTTTAATTTTCATATCAAAACTTTATTTTTATTTATGTTCGTTCCTTCAATGGCCACTAGGGAGTGTTAGTATTATTTTATTTATTATGTACCACTCTCATAAATTTTGAATCACATTTATTAAACAAATAGACCACATTCTGTTGTATTTCAAGAGCATGTAGAACAGTTATTAGTCAGTTCTAGTAATTATTTTGGTCTTCCTGAATGGTTTAAATAGTTTCTATTTACCTGTAAGCAAGGAAGCTTATCAGTTTGTAACTTCGAGAACATCGCCATCGTTTTTCATATTAGAAATTAGGATTCCTTGTGTACAAAACTGAGTTGAACACTCATCATTTCCACGTGAGTTAATGTCAAGTGGTTAATGAACTGTGGCGAATACACAAACTACTGATGAAAGAAAAACAAAGTGATTTATTAAGTCTGGTAAGTCTGCTCAAAGCTATGTAAACCTTGGGGAAGAACGATAAACTATCTAATCAGAAGTACTTACTTGTTTTTTAGATTTGCTACTAACGTGTGTGTGTGTGTGTGTGTGTGTGTGTGTGTGTGTGTGTGTGTGTGTGTGTGTGTGTGTGTGTGTGTGTGTGTGTGTGTGTGTGTGTGTGTGTGTGTGTGTGTGTGTGTGTGTGTGTGTGTGTGTTGTTAAAATTAAATCAGATTTCGATTTAAAAACTAAATACGTTTACATAGTCTTGTTAAACAGTTTGAAAGCAAAGGGATATTCGAAATTCTTCACACCGAAAAGGAAAAAAAAATGTTTACTACGAAATGACACCTTGTTTAAATTTCGTATAACTCCTAAGTATCGATGTTATAATATATGATAACCAATAATTCGTTTTCAAATAGCAAATTAACAACGTAACGACTATATACTGATATAATTATAAAGATAAAATGAGAAATAAAAAACATGCTTCCGATAATTTATTAACAGACTGATTTAAATTCTTAGTATGTTCATGAAATCTTAAAATCATCCCTTTGTTTTAAAAGTTTTTTTTTTTAATTTTCTCCCACATAAATGAATGGAACACGTTCAAAGAATGAAAATGGAAAGATTACCAAAACAAGCCTTAAAGTACAAGCCATTAGGAAAAAGAAAACCAGGACGACCTCTTAAACGATTCAACGATGACTTCTAAGCCCGAACAGGCCACGCTAGGCCTAAATCCTTGATATGTATGATGATGAATTTTCTCCCATGATTTGTCAGATCTGCAAAAAAATAATAACAGAAGAAGGAATGAGGGAAAAAAAGTTAGAGAAAAGAAAGCTTTATAATCCTTTCATTCGGAAAAATCGATTGTGGGATACACACACACACATACACGCGACAGCATATAATAAACATTAAAGATGAATCAAATCCTTATTATTTGGAGAAAGTGTTGTTTAGTGAGAGTATGATAGTGCAAAACGAAGGAAACTAGCGATATTAGGAAGGATGAAATCTAGCATGCGTCCGGCCACTCCTTTGATAAATGAGCATGGGTACAGTGATGATTATGCAATGGGATTTCACAAGTGTCTAATTTAAATTGGTAACTATGGGTACAAACGAACTTTGAAATGCGTGTATACGAATGCAAGAAGTAAGGGTGAGGAGTTTTTTTTTTTTTTTTTTTTGGCATTGGTAAGCTCAACTTGGCCAAAAATTGTCGGCATCATTGAGATCAGATTGACTGAAAATAATACAGCTACAGGGACAGAATTAAAGGGTATTGTACTTTCAGGGAGGATAGAAGGAACAGGACAGGAGATGGGGATTGCTGATGATCGCTTCAGAATTATAACGAACAAAATTAGAAGTGAAGGAGGATATTAGGTCTGAGAGAGATAGTTCATTTGGGACTGTCTAGTGTGAGATAGGCAAATAGGACAAAATAAGTTGTCAGTTGCTGCTATAGACCAGGAGGCCACAGGAAGATGTAGGCCGAACAATTATTATGAGAGACTTTAACTATGTGGACATCGATTTGAGGGAGGAACGGGGGCATGGCAAGATGGAAGTGGGTTTATATAGTTGCTAAGGGTTACATGAAACAACATGTTATAGGGGGGAAAGGGGGTTTGAGGGTGTTGGACCATCTGATAGTAACATCGGAAGATATATCAATGGCCAAGGTAGACAATGCCTCCAGCTGGGGAGAGTGACCATGCGGTCTTGTTCTGGGAAATTGCCAAACACGTGATGCTCTCTGTCATGAAGGGGTTGATGTTCAATTATAAGGCTGGTGATTATGAAAGACACAGGAATCATCTTGGAACAGTACCATGGCTTGAGAAATATAAGGAAATAATGTCAGTATGGCAAGTGGTCAGAGATTGCTTGAGGGTAGCAGAGTCAGATTGCATGCCAAAGGTCAGGAGGACCAACCAATTTGGAATTAAGTGCATCACTAGGGATATGAAGCAAGAGCTGCAAAAAAAAGAAAACATTCTGGAAGAAATATAAAGAATAAAGTGATGAGCATACTCGTGAGCAGTACAAAGTGCAAGCAAGAAGAGTGATTAGTATGGTAAGGAAGGCCAAATCAGACTATGACAGACAATAATAATAATTATTATGATTATTTTACCAAATGTTTTACGCTATATAATCTGTTACGGCCATGTAACATGACTTTCAGAAGCCTAAGTAGGTAATTCTATCTATAGTCTACTATGTCAATCAATTGCATATAATCCTGCCACGTTTGCGCGTGTTGGGAAATGAAATTCCAAGTTTATGAGAGCGAAAACTCCCCTGAAATGGTCTAATTTACACATACTGGCTACTGAATTAAAAACATTCATGAAGATGTACGTAAACGTCACTTATGTAACGTATATGTAAAATACTTGGTCTTCATGTGTTCTAGGCTACTATTTAACAGTGCTGCTAGTCAGTAATCATCAATAGTGTTTATCACAATGGGAAAAACAAATGATCTTTCGGCGTTTGATAAAGGGCTTATTGTAGATGCCCGTCTTGGCTGGAGCCACGATTTTGCAAATAGTAGAGCTGAATGGTTTATCAAAAGAATCCGGGTGTTTAATCGATGGAAAATAACCCACTTTAATAAGTTTAGTTTAATCCTTTATCCAAGCGTGAGCAAACAAAGTTTGCGCCTGAAAATATCTTCAGGACTGTGGTAAGGTGGTACAACACTGGAAAACTCGTTGCAAAGGTGGAGAAAGATCTCATCACTCCTATCTCAGTATCTCCCATAATACAAAGCACATCTCCTTGTGGACATGTGTAATGCTATGCATTAAGGCAAGGGCCACTATCCATACCGGTTTCGACCTTTATTGAGGTCTCCACTTTACTTGTATGAGAGGCGTAAGGCTTTCTGCATGACTGAATTTGCAAAACCAAATTCTGTTACTCTCGTGCAGCGTCGTATCGCCATAATCTCAAAAGGCTAGTACGGGCAAACAGAACTTCCTGTGTTCAGCAATTGACAGAAGAATTTAATGAAGACTGTTTCCGATCCATATTTCAACGAACTATGCGCAGGGAATTGAAGAGGATCGGTATTGACAGTGGCATGCCTACATGGAAATTACTGATTTCTGTGAATAACCAGAAAGTTTGTGTACAGTGGCGTCAGAAACACCGTGATGAACACTGGAAGACTAGAAAAAATCATGTGGTCCAATGAGTCACGTTACACCTTGTTCTGTACCGACGATAGGCAGAGAATTTGTTGGGAGCTCCATGAATCGATGAACTTAGCTTGCCTTATAAACACATCTCAAGGTTCTGGAAGTGATGCTATGGTGTGAGGCATGTTCAGTTGATATGGAACAGTTCCCCTGATATTGCTGGAAGGTCAACTGTCCTCCAAGGAATATCTGAACATTGTTGCCAATCAAGTCCATCCTGCAATATTGACTTTTTTATCCAGAAGATGACGGTTATTTCATGGACGACAATGGTACTGTCCATCGGGCAGAATTGTTCAGTAGTGGTTCAACGAGTATGACGGCGACTTCCACCATCTTCCATGGCCACCACAACGCTGTGATTTGTACCCCATTGAAAGTGTATGGGAGATGTGAGAAAACCGGAAGCAATGTTCTCTTCCATCAAATCTGAGCCAGTTAAAGGGCCGTCTGGTGAACACCTGATATGTTGTAGACGTAGATGCAATCCGACAGTGTGGAATCTATGCCAAATCGCATATGTACTGTAATTCGGGCTAAAGGAGGTATAACACAGTATTTATTTAATACTGTGTTATACCTCCTTTAGGAATCTAATTCAGTGGCTGGTGTGTGTATCTACTTTGTATGGGCAGTTGAAAAAAAAAAAAGTTATCATAAGATTTTTATTCTAGGCGGGATTCGAATTCAAATCTTTCCAGAGGCTGCTGTGTTTGTCAACTGTCCTACAGAATCGTCTGTTATAATAATAATAATAATAATAATAATTATTATTATTATTATTATTATTATTATTATTATTATTATTATTATTACACAACACCTCCAGGGAATCCAAAGACTCATCGAGGGAGGGTACCTACTCTACAACTCTCCGTCTCCACCAAGCGCCATTACCTTCATCATCTACACTAACGCCATCTACCGCCAACCACCACTGACATAATGACCAACAGAAGATCGGAAATGCGAAAATACACTAGTACATTTCTACCACGCCTTGAGAATGCACTGAACTGAATTAGATACTTTTATTTGATACTGTGTTATACCTCCTTTATCCCGAATTACAGTACATATGCGATTAATGATAAAAATTTTTATGTTAATGATAAAAGTTGGCGAATTGGTTGCGTACTGAATTTTTAGAAAAGGCGAGACATAAAAATGAATAAAAAAGTATCCAGAAAATGCTTATTTAGATCCACAACTGGCGAGAGCCATTGAATAAAGGCTGCCTACTTGATGTCCAGTTGTCCATCCAAAACAAGAAGGTCGATTAAGTCTGAAATCTTGGATTAATTTCTGCACTCGTCTTTACTGACAAAGGCAGAATTTGCATTCCGTTTTTCTATTTGGATGCTTGCAGTCAAAGACAACGGATTAGTCAATTCAGATAAGCCACTTTAATAAGAATGTAGTTGCGTGTTTACACTTTCGCACCCATTCACTAATGAACAACTAAAAAATAATAATAATAAATTTAATTTAATTACATTTTTGACTTAAATCATCGAGGTTATTCGGCGAATGAAATTACTGCTAGCAAAAGTTTGGAAGCACGTTCTTCCACATTGTGCAAATGATCTTAGAGGCTTTTCAAATGAATCTAAGTTAATGAAATCTCATTCTGAGAAATTGAGGGATTCCCACCTGCTATTTTTAGATGAAGATCCTGAAGAATATGAAGAAAATTTAATCACTGACAAGCCCAAAGAGGCTTCACAGAAACAATTTGAAAACAGTTTTCGTACAATCGAAGTTTTTAAGCAGCAATGCTTAGAAATGCTTGTATGAAAAAAAAGAAACAGAATGCCCACCAAACTACGTTAGCTCAATTCTTTGTTAAGAAGCAGAATAATCAATTCATATTCTGAATATGTGTTATTGTCTTTAAGCTTCATGGTTTTCCTTTAACTAGGCCCGGAGACATACCCTAATTCTTTTATAAAAAAAATTAAGGGTCAAAAAAGAAATCTGAGGAACGAATTATACATTTTCCCATAGGTATTATATTCGATTAGTGTATTTGCGATTAATGCGCCTGTTTTAAAAAATGCATTAGGCGCATTAATCGAGGGATTGCTGTAGTTTCATTCACGCATGAATGAAAAAGTCTCACTGATGTGAAACATCAGTTTTGCCCTTCGATGTATCTCAAATCTTTGATATCGCTTATTGATATCAGTTGTTAACAGCTCTTGATGATAATAATATAATGAATGTCATTTGCAGTTATTACGTTTTAATTTCCAGATAATAATAAAATAACATTAAACTCATTTTCAAATGAATCATCAGAGATGTATTTCAAAAGATTTGGCTTTAATCATTGTGATAATAAAAGCTGTAAAACAAACTAAACAAACAGAAAATAATACCAATCGTGATGGGCAGTATACCATAACTAGCATAATTAGGTACTGTTAATTAGCGTAATTAGAACTCTCTCCAAGTGAAAAGCGTTTACATTTTTTATAAAGAAACAAAATTTATTTAACGTTTCTTTTATTTTGTTTCCACAATGCTAGACCACTAGAAGGCAGACCGTTACAGGCTCGATTCCAGTAAGCGACCAGAGGAAAGCTTTTCTAGACTTTTTTTTTCCGACGGTTCACTTTGTCGATCTTTGGCACAAGCAAATAGCTTTTTTTGCTTGTTTTTTTTTTACAAGGAAATTCAGGTCCCTAAAAATAGACCTACAATTCATGCTATTCGAGTTGGAGTTTAGGACAGCGAGATAGTAGTTCTTACACGTGTATATTATAATTATAAGCATTCGTTACAAAGCGATAATTTTATACGTATATTTATAATAATTATAATTTGTAGTTCCTTAGAATCCTGTTCCTTTTTTTTATGTTACTTCCACTCACGAAAGGCTTTTATAAATCCACAGGACATTTGTGCCATAGATGGGTTTAAGGAGTTTCGTTTCTATATTTATTGATTTTTTTTGGTATTTTTTATTTATTTACCAGGTAACTCTGCTCTAGAAACCAAACATGAAACTTTTTCGGCCACTTCAGGCATCCAATAAGCAGGGTGGTGGTCTCACACCAGGCGATGAAGTTCATCTTCCACGTAAAGACAATCACAAACATCCATGACCCCGGTGGGATTCGAGCAGTCAGCCTATTGGTTGGAGAGCGGATACGTTAACCATTTGGACACCCAGGCTGACAAACGTAAATTTTTTCAGGTTATTATTATTATTATTATTATTTGTTTAATTAGTTTCATTGTGAATTATTTTATATTCTCTTTTAGTGATAATTACTATACTTTACAAATAATTAGTCTGCATTAAATTCGCAAAAGAATGTGCTAAATCTAGCAATCTCCTTAGCACTCTTCAACTGGAAAAGGCCCTAGTCCAATTCTCGTGACGTGAGAATCTACACAGGCTTTTAAGATTGTCGAGTTTGCCGATCTCACATAGCGATAGCACGGTTTTTAATTCCACATACAGTCAAATTGGCAAGAGAAACATAGCAGATAAAAAAATATTATTAGGCTGTAGATAGAGAAGTGTGCAGATGATGGATTATATCGTGGTTTGAATGGACAGTAGATCTGATTTAGATGGTCCATAGCGAAGTGTATAGATAATGGATTAGGTGATATACACGGTAGCAGTGGCATTGCATGCCCATTTCAGTTGGATGTGCTGTTGTGGCTTATGCAACCCTCAATAAAAAAATACACGTCAGTTTGCCTGCACGATTGCACTTTTATCGATGTATGAAAGTTTTAAGAGTGTACATCACATCAGTGCTCATCTTTATTGGTCCAATGCTAATTATAGGATAACTTTGAGTACTTTAATTTATCAGTTAATTGTAACCAAATCTGTGTATAGTGGAGGACAATGTGTTTGTATTAAGATACTATATATTAGAAAACAATATGAAGGAGAATGCTAGATTTGGTTGGTATATTTGAATTACTGAAAGGTGTAAAATTTGCAAGAGGAGAACGCGGCTTGCCTCCTTTGACTACAATACTGTTTCCCATTGTAAATAAGGGCAAAAAAGGCATAAATTTATCAAAAATTATCTACTAAAAACTTGTCTATATTATATATAAAAACCTGCTTACCACGTCAGTTCCCTCTTCACGCACGCAAAACAGATAAAATTCAGAAGATCAAAACAGCAAATCATGACAACGTTCAATTAGACTAGTTGACACAATAACCAATCACAGCCTCTAGGTGCTATTGTCTCAGAACTCACCTTGCCTCGCTTTCAAAGCGGTTAAAAACTTCTAGGACGCTAAGAATTTGACCCGCTTGCCCATCTGTACATCTTTTCAAAGAGTTCAAAGGTGTATGTATTTTGGAAGCACACCCGGGCTATTAACGCGAATGTGATACAATGTTTACGCGTCGAAAGTGTCCTCTTCATGAAGCATTAGTATTTTGTGTTTACTTTTAGGAATCACGCGAAGTCTGGAATGAAATGCAGAAATATAATATCGATGATATTGCTATTCGGTGGATGAGCACCGCACACCTAGCATACCTGGAATATTCTCCCTTGCACGGTAGGTTGTGTGAAGTAGCGTGCCCTCTCGCGATGAGTCTTTGAACTTCATATCGCTGTTAAGTAAAAATGATAATAATAAATATACACACGCCTTGAATAGATTGTACAGTGTACACTTTATTGAGCTATATGCATATTAGACAGATTATATTATTAGAATGATTAGTCTTTTGTCACGGTATGACAGTGAAATGTTTAAAAGGAGGGCCATAATTGCGAATGACTTTATGCGTGGGTTATGTATGACGAGTGGTGTGGAATTTGTGGAAGTGTGGAGTGAGTTCAATGGGCGAAAGGATCTATATAAGATGGATGGCTTGCATTTGAATGGTTACGGTGTAAGAAGACTTGAGAAAGTGTTGCTGAATGTGGTGGATGTGCAAATTCAGGGAAACTAGATTTATTAAGGGGGGGGGGGAGTAGATATACAGTCCTTAGGGAGGCAGTTGAATGTAAGAATGAATATAATATGCCCGAGCAAATAAGGAGAACAAATCAGAGTGGGATAGTTAATATAAGCCATCAAGGTAGGGTTGGGGGTCTTAAATTCATGTACACTAATGCTAGGAGTATTAGGAACAAGAAGGAAGAGTTTTGGGCCATGGTTGGCACTTCCAGACCACAGGTTATTGGTATTAGTGAAACATGGCTGACTGTAGATGATATAGCTAGTGGGATTGAATGTGATGGGTATAGTGTGTTCAGGAATGACAGAGAGAATAAAATGGGGAGAGAAGTATTGTTGATGATAGCTGATGAGCTGCAGCCAAGGAGAATAGAAGCTGAATTGCAGGATAGAGAAAAGAGCACATTTGAGGCCATTTGGTGTGAGACTGTGGCTAGCAGAACTAAATATACAATTGGGTGCTGCTATAGACCAGGTGATGGAAAAGATGGTGGTGACAGTATGCACAAGCAAATAGAAGAAATGGGTGGAAGGAGGGTGATTATTATGGGAGATTTCAACTATGGTCGCATTGATTGGAGTGAGGAGAGGACACACGGGAGGAAGAGATTGGATTTTATGCGATTATTAAGGGATAACTATCTGCGACAGCATGTAATGGAAAATACTAGGGGTCAGAGAGTTCTTCACCTAGTAATTACATCTGAGGATTTGGCTGTAACAAATATGACCACATTGCCACCAATCGGTGAGAGTGATCATAGGGTCTTAACTTGGGAGGTGGCTAAAGGTGTAGAATTTTCAATTAAGACAGGGTACATGTGGAATTATCGGGCTGGAAAGTATGATAAGCTTAGGAATTTGATTGGTTCAGTGCCATGGCATGTACAACTGCAAGGACTAGAAGTTGATAGTGCATGGGAGGTAGTTAAGAAGTGCTTGCATGAAGCAATGGCTGACTGTATACCTAGAGTCCGAATAATAAATCAACTAGGGGTTAAATGGATGAATAACCATTAAGCTTGAGCTGCAAAAAAAGAAACAACTATGCAGGGAATTTAAGGAGAAAGGTGACCGGCAGGCACACGAACGGTATAAAGCGCAGGCCAGAAGGGTGACGAGTGTGGTAAGAAAAGCAAAAAAGGATTACGAAAGAACATTGGCCATGCAGGCTAAAGAGAATCATGCCTCAGTAACTTGCTCACGTTTCATAACACAGTGACGGCTGAACTGGATAGAGGTAATGGGTTTACAGTAATACTACTGGACCGTGCCAAGGCTTTTGATAGGATACCACATAGAACCCTAATCAGTAAACTGGAGCAGATGGGGATAGATATAAGGTTGGTGAGATGGATAGGAGGGTGGTTGAAGGAGAGATACCAGAGAGTGGTTTATTCAGGGGTGGAGCCTAAAAGACGGCTTGTGACTAGTGGAGTGCCACAGGGCTCTGTTCTTGGACCACTGCTTTTCAATTTGTTCATCAATGATATAGGAAAGGATTTGAGAGGAAGTGTTCACTTATTTGCTGATGATGCAAAGTTGGGTAGAGCAATTATGAGTGCACAGGATGTCAAAATTTTACAGGATGATTTGGACAGTTTGGAGGACTGGGCTAGGAAAAATGGATGTCAATTTAATGTGCCGAAGTGTAAGGTTATGCACTTTGAGGTGAAAAGAATAGTAGCAGTATATCACATTGATGGAACCGTACTCCAGGAGATTGATGAGGCCAGGGATTTGGGAGTGTTGGTGGATAGGGAATTGAAGTTTAGGGGGAACATTGCCAAAGTGACTAAAACAACTCACCAAATCACTTGGCTTCTGAAAAATACTTTAACATTTGCTTCGATGCAGAGGCAAACAAGTTGTTGTTCCTCTTATCGAGCCTTGATAAGACTCCATCTGGACTACTGTGCCCAGTTATGGGCACCAGGGTTTCTTCGTGATGGGGAGGAAGTGGAGAGGATCCAAAGACGAGTGACCAACATGATAACAGGTCTGTGGAATGAACCTTATGAGAATAGGTTGAAGATTTGTGGGTTGCAGAAATTGGTCGATAAGCGAAGGAGGGGTGATATGATTGAGACATTCAAATTACTGAAGGGTTTTTATAAGATTGATCCAGAAGATATTTTTGAAAATATGACTGGTGGTGGGAGGACTAGGGGCCATGCATGGAAGCTGGGCAAGAGCGTGGTTGACAAGGGAGTTAGAGCTAGGATTTTTACTTGGAGAGTGGTGAATGAGTGGAATAAGCTTCCAGAGTTTATTGTGGGTGCTACGACCGTCAATGAGTTCAAGGCGAGGTGTGATAGATACTGTGTGAATGTCGAATAGTTGTTCTTGACATGATGTTAGGGCCTCCCTCGATGAGTCTGTCGACTCGTGGAGTTGCCCAGAACAACAACAACAACAACAACAACAACAACAACAACAACAGCGACAATAATAATAATAATAATAATAATAATAATAATAATAATAATAATAATAATAATAATAAATATTTATTTGAACATAATTTTTTGTGAAATAATTTGTTTAAAATACTTCTTATGGAATAAAAAAAATCAATTTATGAAAATGTTGATAAATACTAATGGCATCTTTTTTTACAAAAATAAAGAAATTTTTTTTTTTTTTTTTCAGAAACATATGATAAGCAGAATGTCTCTGCAAGGTCGAGATGGAGTTCATTATGGAGGTTCGTATAGAAGAACTGAAAGTGATGTAAGACAAAAAGGTTGTACTTCCAAGCACATGGTGTGCGTGATTAGTTGTGGTTGTGCGCTGTTTGTCGTTGGGATAGTTATGGTGATAATATATCGACATGATAAAGAACCGGAACGGTTTAAAGTCGGGCACAAAAAGGAAGATAATGCTGCAGCAGTTGGAATTGCCCTCGCTGTTTGTGGAGTGTTGTTGATAATTGTTGGTAGGGTTGGCTACATCCTGCGAAAATATTGCACGGGTTGTTTAGAAGGTGGAAGTGAATCCGAAGACGAAGAAGCCATTGTGTCAGATGTGGTCGAAGGAGACAGAGAAGGTGATGCTTGTCGTGTCTATAACATACCCGAAAGGAATAGCGATATTTTTATTTGCAACTTTACACCCCCACCATCTTATAGTTTTCTTTTTCCTGAACAGTCGTCTGAGTCGATAAACGAGTTACCATCGCAGAGACGAGAGTCACGTGACATTCCATCGCTTCATACTTCATCCCTGAACAGGGGTAGAAGGAGTCTGTTTGTAATGCCAAATGAACCACCACCTCCATATTCCGACAGACCAGTGGAATGAACAATAAAAATCAAAACATTTATTTAATCAAAAGAATAAGAAGAATGTATTAGAAAACATCGTATTTTATCCAGGAAGCTGTAATAGAAAATGCATCGGAACTATAGCTGATCCGTTTTTATCTCTGGCATTACAGAGATCAAATACCGTAGTCTGACGTCTCTTCAAATAGATGGTTGATAATGAAAATATTAGAAACTGATTTCAATCAAGTGTTTCCTTCCAATTTTAATTGTCTGCTTAAGTGTCGTCTCTTCTGCCAGGTTTTTGTCATCTGTGATATCTTAAAAAAAAAATACTTGAACGCCTCTAAAATTGCAATTTCCATGACATTGAACATTTTGGAAATGATTCTACTAAATCGATCAAGGTATGGTTAATTAAAAGAAGGTAAGAATTTTGATAGTTGAGTTCCATTCTCAAGCTCAAGTGGAAAAAATAAATAAATAAAAATAAATAAATTAATCTCCAATAAATGTTAATTCTTTTTCTTGTGTGAAATGCATCTAATCTATTTATAAAATTGTGCAATAACAGATGAACAACGATTCAATCACGCTAACAGTGTGATGTTGCTTCAGTGTACATTTTTTGAAGATTTCATTGAATGAAAGTGCATCAGATACACCAAAAAAGATTCAACTCCAAACACTGGAGTTCTGATTTCTTGTGAGTGCACTATTTCGCTTTGGATTTACGTGGAATATCTCAACTGTTGGAAGCGAAATCTTACCTTAGTCAGTAGAAAACATTTGCCTGTTTCTTTAATTATGTAATTTAATTGCATAAATTATCGCATCATACACACACATACACATATTGATGAGGTGTGGCCCAGATACTTGGTGTCCAAATGACGATCTAAATATAGGGAGAGCTAGGAACTCTGTACCTTTCTAAAGGATATATATATGATCCGGTGGTGTAGAGGGCGTTTTGTAGAATAGGGTCACATTAATAGAAACCATTACAAGTTAAGTGGTATTTTTTGTATATTTTTGCTGACTGAAATTAATGTGCAACTGATTGCCTTGTGAACTCATGATTTCAAAAGTTCTGCGCGCGCATCAGCGTCCAATAGAATTATGTGATAGTTTCCACCTAGATGTCCGACTTTAAGTTCGACTATGTGTAAAAATTGTTTTCTGTTTTGATGTTTTCTTTCTGCGAAATATAGAGAAGAACGAATCTGATTAAGGTCAGATACTGCGCGGGTTTTGCTAAAAACGTATTGGAGGCAAGTGTGTTTGGTAGCTTATACATGGATGAGCCCCCAGACTTCGATCTGTTCTCTGAATTCCAAGAATCACTCAGTGAAAATCGCTTCGCTGTCATTGACGAGGTTTCTGCTGACCGGACTTATCAAAGTTATCAACAACAATATTTTCCTGACAGGAATTCAAGGATATCCAAACGCTGGGAAGCAATGATAAGGTAGAATGGAAATTATATGGAAGACCGGCAAATATCTTTCGTTAAATGAAAGTTTGGTTTAATAACAGATGTACATAGGGTACAGAACTTTACAAATGATCGCCGTAAATTTATATTCAACCCAGGACTTCATAAGATAAATATGAATACGTATAAATTGTAATCAATTCATGCTTATCAACTCAGTGTACTTTGGTTCATTGTGATATGCTAGTTCGACTTTGGCTGCACTGGTCGGAAAACACACAGTATGTTGCGAAAATAATGAGGTTTCCATTTTTTTATAAATAATTACCGGTGACCAACCCACCGAATACAGCAAGGGACTGTAGTGGTGTACAATACTACATACTGAGCGCTGTTTAAAATCAACTGACTTCCAGTCAGGTGTTATCATAGGTCTCTGTGTTAGTTATCCTATAGTTCGTGAGATTGCGGACCAATTAGTTTCCGAGGTAACTATGTTTGTGTGCATAAAAGAGGGGAAATGTAATCTTAAAGAAACAGAATCAGACAAATCATATAAAGTGGAGAAGTGGTTGTAAGTGTTATGCATTCCTCCAATTATTGGATTATTAGCATAACCAAGGATTTACAGCGTCTCTAGCTGGAAATATTTTTACCAGAACAATTACAGAACTCCAAATCATGGATGTCCTGGAAGGATCAATATGCAGAAGCCTAAATTTGCGAGTTCAATTTGCGTGGCACACAGCTTGCCGTAATTGAATAGTTGCCAGATGGAAAGGTGTATGAAGCGACAAATGACGATGCATTCACATATCGTAGCATAGAAAGAATGAACACAGAATGTTATATTGACATTCTGGTCACCATACGATCCATCTGAGCATTGATGTGATAATGAAATGATTATAATGATAATATTTCAAGACACACAGAATTCTGATAGCATTCCCAACGGGTTATTGAAGAGATCTGTAACCACAACACTAAGAGGGAAAAGTAATGAAAAAATTATTACCACAATGAAGATTTTTCACTGTCATTTTGCGAATTATATTGAATTTTTGTTACCAGTTCACAGAATGTAAATAGATAATAGTAAAAAAAAAAAAAATTCCCTTAGAAAAATCAGAAACTATCTCAGGAAAAGAAAAATACTGCAGACGCCACTGACTGTATTAATGACTGTCTATATTTTGGATTTTGTCGGTCATAACTTTGCTGAAATGAATTCCATATGCCTGTACAGAAAAATAAATAAAATAAAAAATATTTTTATTTTTTTGTTGTTGTGAATTTCTCTAGGATACTTCTCCAGGTCGACTTTTCTTATTGTTACAAGAATAACAAAATTCTTAAACGAATAAGTTACAAAGGAATATATTTTACTTTACATGAAATATATTTCTAAATAGAACCCATGGGTTGTGAATTATCATTTGCGAAGGAAAATATTTTTATTGTTAGATGTGTGCGTGTGTCTTTGGTCAGATTCGAGTCTTAATAGTCGAAAAAAAGATATATAAATATTTTTACAAAGTAGATTAATTTCATGGTAAAATCTGTGAAATCACCAACCTGCTTATTGAAGTCGAGATGGCGTGTTAAATGTCATAAATATTGTTTATAGCATTACTTATGCTTACAATTCCAACCAGAAATGACAAAAATATGGTCACTCAACATTAAAATCGACACACTTTCCAAACTTAATCTTCTCAAAAACGGATGAAATGAGATATTAATGGTGGCGTGTGGATTCCGAATTAGGCACTGTAAAACTTTTGTGGTGTTTTTGTCATTTTTATTTCAAAACCGTTCTTGTATCTTTATATTCATCGTAAGCTTTTGTCAAATTAAAGCTCTTTAATTATTTTTAGGTACCAAAACATTACATTTTTATATGCAATTTTCTGAACTTGGTAGTTTTAATTTAAAAACTTTAAAGAATCGATATTTCCAATATTCTCCAAAGTTTGCTTTCGTTGTTGTTGTAAAATCAACGACCTCTGAGGTGCGATTTGCTGCATGCAGTCCTCTGTTGTATGCTTTTGTGGAGGCTTCAAACTGTACGTCAGTTATTATGTCAGATTAAGTGAAAATGGATCATGTTAAGAAATTCTGTAAAGACTATTTTGATGACAAGCAAGCATCGGAAACTCCGAAATTGAAAATCAAACTAGAGCAATAATCACAGTGTAATGTCATATAGATGTTCTCAGGTCATATTTGTGCCAAGATTTGAAAGATGACTTAAAAACAGCATTAACTCAATCAATCAATAAATCAATAACTATCCTTAGTTGATAAGTATAATCAATGGGAGAAAATGCGACATTAAAAAAAGAAGTTCCACATCTAATACTTATTGATATGATTGTCGTTCTCTTTAATTATGTCGCAGCTGAGTGTTTACCAAGGAATTTGGGTTTTTATGATTAGTTCTTCCAATCATCGGTTTATCAAAAAGAGATCAGTCTTTGGAGCTCGTACAAGGTGAGCACCACAAGGATACCCTTGAGTGTGCAGTAACAAGAATTCAACAGCAGCATCTTCCAGACAATATCTGTGTGTGTGTGTGTGTGTGTGTGTGTGTGTGTGTGTGTGTGTGTGTGTGTGTGTGTGTGTGTGTGTGTGTGTGTGTGTGTGTGTGTGTGTGTGTGTGTGTGTGTGTGTGTGTGTGTGTGTGTGTGTGTGTGTGTGTGTGTGTGCGTGCGTGCGTGCGTGCGTGCTGCAATCTATAAAGTATTTCAGTGTAATGAATGCCTAATGTCGATAAAACGAGGCATTTTAGAACTTGGAAAAATCTTCATAAAACGTTCTGAAAGTCTGACTTGCATTGACCTGCGATGGAAAAATCGCAGTCTAGAGCGGAATGAAGTTTCCGACATATTTTCCTTTGGGACTGAATTGCATCTTACAGGAAGGCATCCCTGTAAGAATATCCTTCTTAAGATCCACTGCGATCAGCAATAACAGTTTTCAATTTAGCTGATTCAAATGCCGAAGTAGCGAGAGTTTTTTTATTTATTTAAATATTATAAAAACCCAAACTGAGTAACTCATCAAGAACGATCAGTTCTGACAACCAAATATGGGCTTAACGATGAATGCTGTTACGATCACAAATGACTAAATGATGTTTTTATATGACTGATTACCTTTTGAGAATCTGAAGGTGAAATGTCGACAGCCAAACAAATGGTGAATTGGAAAGTTTTTGATTTGGAATATTATTTATTTGCAGGCACGGCGACGGTTTTTTTCTTAAACCGTCGCTTCACATGTACACAGAGGAATTGGTCTACAACAACAGCCTGAGGTTGAAACAAACTGTTGGTTTATTATTATTATTTATTTTTATGCGATTCTCACTCACAAAAGGCTGAAACCGACAGTACAGCTTATTAGTACAAATTTATTTATCATCATCATCATCATCATCATCAAATTCCTGCCATGTACCCTCAAGGGGTGTACAGGATATGAGAGTACTACACGAAAAAATTACATCATTACTAACTTCCTATCTACAATTTTCCTCCAAATCAGTCTGTTACTTGTCAAGACTCCAACATTATCAGATCTTATATTTCTATCGTCTAAGGCACTTTGTACCGTATCAATCCACCTATATCTTGGTCTTCCTCTGGGTCGTTTTCCTGCCAACCTGGCAGAGAACACTTGTTTTGCTAATCTTTCCTCTCCCATTCTATTTAAGTGACCATACCATCTGAGATTAGCTCTGCTAACGCATTCCTGGATGCTGACAATGTCAAGTTCTTTCCTAATATCCTCATTTTTAATATGATATTGCCATTGATGCCATCTGTTCACGCCTCTAATCTTTCTCAGGACTCTCATATCTGCGGTCTCTAGTCTTTGGTCAAGTGTTTTACTTCTGACCCAGCTCTCAGATCCATAAGTTAAAATTGGTTTGAACACAGTCTTGTATACAGCTAATTTAGTGTTCCGACTAATTTCTTTCTTATTCCATATGAATTTATTCAATTGACTTCCCACCATACCAGCTTTGCTGATTCTGTTGTCTATTTCTATATTTAGTTTACCATCTTCAGTAAAAATTGTGCCTAAGTAGCTGAAATGTTTTACTTGTTCCACAGGTTCTCCATTCACAACACAGTTGACATTTTCAATGATTCTGCCTATTTTCATTGTCTTTGTCTTTTTATTGCTGACCTTCATACCATATCTATTACAACAGCTATTCAATTTAGTCAGAGAATCTTGCAGACTTGTAGCGGATTTATTTAGAAGTATAACATCATCCGCATAAAGCAAAGAGCTGACATTAACATCTCCAATTTTGATATCAGGTTTAATACCACATTCCTTCATAATGTGATCCATATAGATAATGAATAACAGAGGGGATAATGTACATCCTTGTCTCACACCAGATTTAACATTAAACCATCTTCCTGTACTTCCTTCAATTCTAATTGCTGACTCACAACTCAAATAAAGACTAAGTATTGCTTGATATAATGCCCCATTGACACCATATAACTTTAGCGTATTGAATAGCTTCTCTCTTGGCACCTTGTCATATGCCTTTTCCAAATCGACAAAACTTAAATACAGATCTTTGTTATATTCCCATGCTTTCTCGACTATTTGTCGTAAAGTGAAGATCTGATCCTGACAGCCTCTATTTGGCCTGAATCCAGCTTGTTCTTCACCAAGCTTTTCTTCCACAATTCTTCTCAACCGTTTCTCAAGTATACTTGCATAGATCTTGCCAGGAACACTCAGTAGGGAAATACCTCTGTAATTCTCACATTCAGTTTTATTTCCCTTTTTATATATGGGTACTATGAGAGCTCTACTCCAATCATCGGGAATTCGTCCCTCTGTCCAGGCTTTCTGAACTATGCAGTGCAACCACTGTAAGACTCTTATACCACCATACTTCAGCATTTCTGGTCGAATATCATCTACTCCTGCTGCCTTTCCACATTTCAAGCCTTTGATGGCTTTTTCTACTTCAAGTATGGATATGTATTCCTGACTGCATGCCTGGTCAGTGTATTTTATCACTGTGCTGTCATCACTGCTTGTTTCATTTAGCAGTTTTTCAAAGTAATTACTCCATACTTCAGGGATATCTTTTTCTCCTGTTTTCATTTCACCTTTATCATCTCTAATTCCTTTTACAGCACTCTTTCCTCCATTCCTAAGCTTCTTCAACAACCTCCAGAATATTTTACCACCTTCTTGATATTTATTTTCTATATTCTTGCCAAAGTCCTCCCATGACTTTTGTTTAGCTAGTTTTACACACTGTTTAGCTTTCTTACATTTGTCTCTGTATTCTGTAAGAGTAAAAGCTGACTTATTTGCCAGGAACTTTTGATATGCTTTCTTCTTTTCCTTCACTGCCTCTTTAACTTCCTGTGTCCACCAGGGAGTTCTGGTTTTTTTATCTTTGCACACAACCTCACCACATGCCTCTCTGGCAGAATCAATCAATGTTTCCTTCAGAGTTTGCCACTGAATCTCCAAGGTTTGATTCCTGTTCTCAAACTCTTTCATTTTCTTTTCAATAATATTTCTGTATTTTAGTCTACAGTTCACATCTGAGAGCTGCTCAACTTTTATTCGCTTTAAAACTTTCTTACATGTTATTCTTTTCAATATGAAATTCAATTTTATCCTGCTCAAGACTAAATAGTGATCACTTCCAATTTCAAATCCTCTGTATACTCTGGTGTCCTGCACCAGGGAGAAAACATCACTATCAACAATAACATAGTCAATGAGACTTTTCTTATTCCTAGCCTCTTCTCTCCATGTGAATTTGTGCACATTTTTATGTTGGAACATGGTGTTAGTAATAACCAGTCCATGTCCTGAGCAGAAATCCAACAGATATTTGCCATTATTATTAGCTTTGCTCTTTTCTCCAAATTTTCCCAAAATATTTTTGTATGTCTCACAATCATTTCCTACTCTACTATTTAGATCCCCAACAAGGACCAACTTTTCCTTTTTCATTGTGTCAGTTGCTTTTTCTAAAGCCTCAAAAAATTCCTCCACTTCTACCTTAGTAGAACCTTCTGTGGGACCATAGGCACAAATAAGTCTCATTGTCCAGTTCCCCATTCTCATATTTGCCCACATTACTCTACTTGAGACTGACTGCCATTCAAGAAGATTAGCCTCGTATTTTGTGTTGAATACTATGGCTACTCCTTCTTTTCCTTGATTGTTATTGCCTGAATATAACATTTTGTATTTATTGTTCAGAAAGATCTCACCAGTTTTGGTCTTTTTTGTTTCAGTCACCCCTATTATGTCGATCTGGTACTTATCTAATTCCTCAGCTAGCTCCATTTCTTTGCCATTCAGGCTTCTTACGTTGATAGTACCGATCTTTAACTCTGGTGATGTTGAGTTGGGGTTTGTTTTCAGATTTGTTCCAGTAGCTGACTTTTCGCTGTTCGCCCTGTTTCCCTGGCGAAAACAACGGGGGCCTTGTTTAACCGGGCGACGCCCCAGCCGGCATGAAATTTTGTCATGTTGTACCATCATTTTTTATTTTGGTTTAACCAATAAGAATACAATTTGGTCGGCTAAATCCCAAATTGCCAGCCCATCCTCGTTCGTTCAGTATCAAAGTAGATACCCAACAGAGTGCACCACGAGAAGGTGAGGATTGGACATTAGGTCAGAAGCCCTGGTCGGTTCTCCGCATTCCTTTAGAGGCTATGTGGAGGTCTCCTCTCAGTTATACAGCTTTGACCCTTAAGCACCCCTTTATTTGAGACTTAATGACACATTGAAGCAAGGTACTAAGACTGTTATCAGCAGTAATGCACACTGCATTTTCATCCTTCGAAAATTCTGATGTCAACATCTGACATGTCAGAATAATGAACTGTTACAATTTTTCTAACATCTTGTTGGCAGCTTTTCGCACGGATAACAGCTGGTATCTCTTCTCCGCCTCCTCTGGTATTCATTCTATTTGAATCAATACCAGAGGAGTTGATTTGAAGACAAAGCACCCTAACAATCCATGAATCAAGGATATTGCAGTGCTTAGAGTTCCAGGACATTCCACGGAGGTTCAGATCCAGTGACTTCACAGCCATTCAAGATGGATGATGTTCTCTACATCTTCTTTGAACTTATTCTTTAGAACGTGTGCTCAGCGACAGGGCATCTTTCGCATCTGTTTTCAGGATCTGTCCGAAAAGAGAAGAAAAACGGGAGTACCGCGTGATCTACTACGACTTGCTGGTAACCACATTGGTCTGCCTTTGTGAATACGCAACTGAGATCCTAATATTGACCTGCAAAACATACGTCGAGACCGTGTTACTACCCACGGTGGCTTGGTTACTGGGAAACTGCACGAAGGATCCATCGACTTGTGTTATTTGCTCTCTCTCTCTCTCTCTCTCACACACACACACACACACACAGCTGTCCATGAGTACGTGATACAAGAAGTTTCCTGTTGGACCAGCCCGCTAATGACCTTCGGTGACAAGAGAGTGTCTTGAGGGAACTTTGGCGTTGAATTTCGACATTATCTACGGAGGTGGTGTGGGAGAGGTACAAGCCATTATCCCCGCAAAAGGCTTTCGATCAGCCCATGCGAGGTGAAGAATCGTTGCGTACCATGAGCATCTTCTTTCTGTGCAGAGGCGGTTTTTTCTTAGATGACGTACGTCCTCAATATGTTTATCTTTTCTAACACATACCCTATCACAATGTGCTAGTCTACTGTGTTATAGCGCTAGACATGTTTCACTCTGGATGAAAACGGTCGTACATGTCATATTAGTGTATTTTATAACAAGTTTCTGTGATGTATGACTAAAATAATATCAATATACGTGTTAACGCGTAATGTGCAACAATTTAATATAAAGATAGCATGCAACTGAACAATGCCATCTTCAATATCTTTTTATATTAAAGTGCTCGATTTTTACGAACCTTCATAAGTACTTAGAAATATACGCCTCAAATGGAAATTGATATTTTAAGATTGTCCGTGCTTTATCACGTTTTGTGTTATCACAATACAAGGCACAATACTTGACTTTTGGTTGTCCTTTTATTAATATTATTATTTTTATCTCAGATATGTTTGTTTGTCTTCTTATCATCAAAATTTATCTATTAGATCTTTCTCTTGTTAGTTCTAATTAGTACTGTAAAAATATCAGCAGAAAAGCACCGATCAGACAAAAGATATGTTACAAGGGCATTTTTTTTTGAACAAACAAACATCTTGGTCAGCTCAAAGATCGTATTGAAGTTCATTATTCAAGATTTTTAATAATTAGGATAACTATACTTAATATCACATTAGCCACCAGAGGCAAAGTACGATATTTGGAAAAATACACTTCAATGGACCCTGTAAGAGCTTGAGAATTACCTCCCCTCCCCCAAGCCTTTGTTAGCTAACCACGTTAGTATCGCAGAAGCCTGCACATTAGACTAAAACCATTTAAAATAATCCCACATGAAAATATTGTGGATTTTATGATAACTTATAACTGCCAGTAGAATCAACGCGTTGATGTAACTGTGGTATGTGTGTTTATGCGCTAATTTTTTTAAAAAAAAGTCGATTTTTTTTTTACATTATGCTTTACGCAAAAGAATGCCGATATTTTAAATGCAACATTTTTCACTACAAACTGTTAGTTAATTAACCTTAGATACTTCGCAATTCAAATAGTTTTGTTGAGTGCAGAGACAGGGACGTTCCGCAATGAGTCTTTTGACTCCATTGAGGTTTAATAATAATAATAATAATACGTACCGAGTGCATTCTAATAAATAAGTCTCGAAATGGCGAAATTTAAAGAATCGTGTGAAGGTGGGATATACGCCAAGCTATGAATAAAGCTCCCATCGAACATTGAAGGCATTATAGGCATAGCATGGCGTAGTGTCTTGGTGAAGAAACCAGGTTCCAGAAACCACTTGTAGCCTCAGAAAAATAAATTCGTGAGCCAAAACATGCATATCTAATTAAACATTATCTGGCGAGATACAAAATATCTGCAGAAAATCTTGTGTAGGAAAAATTAGCTGATATGAGTACTATTAAAGCCTACTGTGTTGCCCCAATTGAGCACCCCCCCCCTTCAGAACATATTTCTATTAAGAGAAAAAGAGAGTGTTCAAAGATTCTACATAAGTTCGCAGCAACTTGAATCATAAAGAAATGAAAAAAAAAAACAATGTGAATCCTGAAAGGCCCGATAAAATATTTCAAATAAAACCACTTGGTATATGAAAAATACCCTAACATAGCTAAACCACGAGACACTTGCAAGTGATACTTATATCAACTGGATTCCATAAACAACGGTTTGGAAACTATTGTAGCAAAGAAGAGACATGAGTATGCAATTCATTGCTCTGTAATCCACTTTTTTTTTTCTTTTTTTTTTTTGGATAATTTCATTACTTGCATATTAATTCCGCGGATGTTCAACCAACCATATCAATATTAAATAAACATGGAGATACATATTTATAGCAACATTTACGCGAGAAAAAGTCCTGTTACTAGTTGGTATTTACAACAGTGTCCCACAATAACTGTTTAGCTTTACTATCTGAATGTGTTCGATTTGTACAATAGTTTCAGTTCCCTTTTCTCTTACTAAGAATTAACGCTGTTGATAAAATAGTCCAGTTCATAACTATCTTATTTATTTCGTTTGCATTTTATTTACAATCGTCTGCATTGCGACAAATGGTTGTCCCGCTCTCAGATTAACTTAATTCAGCTAATATTTGTTATTACTTCGATATGGCGGAGTCTTGATCCAAGGCTGGTTTTCCTCCTCGTCTTTTGGATGTTGAGTTTTCGTTACTTCTGGAAGTTGACTGGAGCACCACCAGTAAAGGCAGAGGACCGAACCCAGGAGTGCAACGTTGGCTGCTGTGATAATAAGGATTATCGCCCCGTCAATCATTTCTTTGGGAACAGCATACAATCTGCTAATGATGATAACCACAGAGCCTAATACCACCAACGTAGAAGTAAAGATGACCAGAATAACTTCACAGATGACGTACTTGCTGGAGGTCGAGAGATTCGTCTTTGTAATCATGGCGAGTCACTCCTCTGAAAAAAATTAAAATAACAAAAATAAAAAAAATAGAAAATCAGATACATAATTTCTTCTGAGTTTAACATGAGTGAAAGATACAAAATTTTTGTCAATAAAATTTTATATTTGCTTGTAACATTTAATTTTGTCATCAACAATCCTATACAATTCTCTTATTTTGTATAAAAAATAATAAAAATCCATCTTGTAGCACTTAGGAGGGCGAAGGACGCTGGCAGCACTGTGTTTACCACAGTGTCATATTGCTATCCGCGCAAGCATATGCACGTCATAGTGAGATGCGAGCTATTAGTGTAATGCGGCACTGTCCTTCGCGCAGTTCCACTGTTGTTTATATGCAGTTTGTGCCAGTAGTAGAGTGCTCGTAGTTCTTATCGTGTTTACTCCGTCTCTTTAAATATTTCGACATTACAATTAAAGGATTTAATTGTAGTGTCCAAAAATTGTAAATCCATTTCTTTAATTACAATTAAAGGAATGGATTTTATTTTTAACTAATTTTGAATTATACTAAACTATATAATTTTATCGATAATAAACAATATTTTTTCATGAAACAAAACAAGAAGAATATATTTTATTTTTAAGTAATTTTGGAATTTCAATTATACCAAACTGTATAATTTTATCGATAATAAACAATATTTTTTCATATTTCATTTTTTTTTCTAATTTTTACCATAATTTTGATATTTTATCCAAACACGTATACTTACAGTGTGTATGTATATTTGGAAAGTTGCAGCACCCCCACGATTTCAAGCCACGAGCTGTCACTGATTTTACTATTACTTTAAAACAAATAAGCTAAATATATAAAAAATTTAATAAAATGAAAATTTACCATTACTTTATCGATATACATATGGATAATAGCAAGTAGTTTCTTTATACCTGAAACTGTACTTTTCAATAATTGCTAAATTACGTGTTATGCAAGAGCCAATAAACGAGTGATATTTTTCGGGCCCTAGGAAGGCACGACAACATAATTTACTGCGAAACTCAGGGGCGGCGGCCATATGTGCAATGAATGTGTGCGACGCACACAGGCGCCAGATAGTAAAGGCGCCAAAGATTTGGTATGATATTTTAAATAAAGTGAAGTTTATCAGCAAAATACTGCAGTCTTCATCTGTGAATCGCCAACTTGTTTTAGATGCATTAAATGATCTAAATCAATTTTTAAATGATTATAGGTCTGATGAAACTTGCAAAGAAATTGTAGAAGGCTCAAAATTAATTGCAGCAAAATTTGACGTAGAGTCTGTATTTTGTAGTAGTAGACCACTAAGGCGACGTAAAAAGACAACGCAATTTGATTACGAACATGAAAATATAGTAGATCCTTAAATTTCTTTTAAAGTAATTTTTTTCTCTGCATGATAGATCAAACATTACAAACTTTGCAGGGAAGATTTACTTTATTAAAAGAAATATGAATTCATTTCAGTTTTTGTATTTGTTAAGTACTTCACAAAATAAAGAATATTTATTATTTTGTTGTAAAAAGTTACGACAAAAATTAACACACGAGAATCATTCAGACATTGACGCAGACGATTTATGGGAAGAAATTTTACACTGTCAACCATTTATTTCTAATTTTAAAAACGATATATATCAGATTCAGTATATTTATTCAAACGACTTAATCACATTTCTTTTGTCATTACCGTATCTGTAGCATCTGCGGAACGGTCCTTTTCTAAACTTAAAATGATTAAAAACTACTTGCGCTCCACAATGGTACAAGACAGACTTTCAAATCTTGCCATTATATCAATAGAGTCAGATATTTTAGATCAACTTGATATGCATGGTATTATTCGAGAATTTTCATTCATGAAAACTAAAAAGGTTCAATTCACAGTGATTTTTCTTTCTGTTTAAATATTTATTTAACTATTTCTTTACCCAATAATGTTTAATATGTTCCTATTTTATATACTTGTAAGTTACTATTAGAGCCTGTGTAACTCAGTAGAAGTGGCGTTTGCACTCTATAGCGCTTGACCGCACAATGAAAGGCGTTCGAATCTAGTCACCGACTAGAGGAACTTTATCTAAGCCTTTTCTCGACCGACTCCAGAGTTAGTCGATCTCTGGCACGGGCTAGCGGGTTTTTCCTACTGGAAACTCGGTTTTTTTGTCCCCTAAACTCGAGAAAACCGGCCGTCGAACCCATACTATTTTCAGACATTAAAAATATTGTGTTAGAGTTAGGGACCACCAGATGGTGGCATTCACTAGCCACCTTCTTCACTGCGTACCGATTATTAAGTGATAACCTTGGGCCAACTATCTCTGATTGGCTACCAGTGGAGACTGAACTACCCACTCAGTCTCCAAAAGTTAGATATGGCTAAAAAAACGGCCTCACCTACTCCCTATACGGGAACAAAAAAAGGCATTAGCTGATTTTTTTAATTTATTTTTTTCCAAATTATTTTTGTTGTTTTTGTACCCTTCGTGTATATTTATTGTTTTTTATACCTTTTTTTTGTATTTTCTGCTTTATGTTCAATAAACTTATAATTAATACAGTATATTTCGTATTTCATTTATACTCACTGATACGTTTTTATAAAGTGATTTTTTATTGGGGAGAGGGGTATAGGGGCGCCAACTAAAGTTTTGCACACAGGCGCCAGACACTACCGGCGAGCCCCTGGTGACACTCGATCTGAGTGTGTTCTTGATCTTAGGAAGTTATAAAAGTATTACATGCATGTGCAAAGGAATTGTCAACGCCTCTTACTTGGCTGTTTAGCTGAAGTTTGAGCTCTGGTATGGTAGTTAGGGAGCGGATGCAAAGTAAAATAGTTCCTTTACATAAAGGAAGCTACAAGCGTGCGGTAGCAAATTACAGACTAATCACAATCTCGGGAGAGGTGGTAAAAATATTGGAAAAGTTGGTTAAAGAGATAGAATCCAGGAATGGATGGATAAGAATGTGATACTCTATAGGGGCAAGTTGTTTTTGTTAAAGGTTTTCTTGCCTTAGTAATTCATGAACTTTTTATAATAGAGTAACAGCTGAGTTAGAAAAGGGGAATAACTACACAGTGATACTGCTGGATCTTGCTACATCATGGAATACTGTTATGCAAATTAGAACAAATGGGGATGGATATTAAACTGGTGATATGGATAAGATAATGGCTCCTGGATAGATACGATACCAGAAAGTATTGTGTGGAGGAGCAGAGTCCAGGATGAAGCAGGTGACCAGTTCAAGTACAGATCTCAAGGCTCTGTGCTTGAACCATTATTGTTTAATTTGTACATAAATATATGTAGGAAATGACTCGAAGGAAGATATTCAATTGTCTGCTGATGATGCAAAGCTGAGAAGCGCAATAATTAAGCAAGCTGATGTAGAGAGTTTGCAGGATGATTAAATTAAGCTGGCAATATGGGCAAAAGATAACGGATGTCAGTTCAATGTGAAAAAGTGTAACGTTATGCATTTTGGGATTAAAAGATCACAAGCTGTGTACCACATTGATGGAACTGTACTCCAAAAGACTGATGAGACTAGGGACTTGGGGATGTTGGTGGATAGGGAGTTGAAGTTCAGAGGACACATTGCTAAGGTGTCCAAGATTGCATATAGGATTACTTAGTTATTGAAGAACACACTAACATGCAGAGATAAAAAAAGTTATTATTCCTCCTTATAAGGCGTTGATACGTACACATCTGGATTACTGTGCTCAGGTCTGGTCGCCTGGATTCCTTGGAGATGAGGAAGGTGGTTGAAAAGATTCAGAAGCGAGTGACCAAGTTGGTGAGTGGTGTAAGGAATGCTCCCTTCATTCACAGATTGAGAGTTTATGGATTACAAAGGTTGGTTGATAGGCGGAGAATAGTGGATATGATAGAAACATTTAAGTTACTAAAAGAGTTTCATACTTCAGTCCATTTAGGTGGTAATGGCATAGACGCGCAAAATACTCATATTTTCTGCCTAACTTAAGTGTAGCACAATAACTTTTTTGTGGTAAAGTTACATAAATTTTTATGGAAAACCACTCTGTATATTCTCGATGCAACATAAAATATGAATTTCATCTTAGTACTCCCTCAGCCAAGTGCAATAAAATTTCTGCTATCCTCCTTATTATAACGGTAACTGATAAACTTTTATTGATTTTCCCCTCTGTCTGCTGTCAGATAAATTCACCAGCCGATTCTTGTAACTACCATCATGCAATATATATAAGTACTTAGCTAATCTTAACTGAATCTAATGAGAATTCAGTTAAGATTAGCTAAGTACTTATTTTCAATTTCAGAGACCTATTGTAGATCCGAAAATTATTGAATTTTCGGATCTACAATAGGTCTCTGAGTGGACAGTAATAGTCTCAGAATTTCTATACATTTTATGAGTAGGCAGCACTATTCAATAAGGTACAAGCAATGTAATATTCATTCAGAAAGTTACTTTGCTAATATTCAAATATTTAGTTTGCCAAAATTTGAAGTAGAAGTATATGAATATCTATGGACTGTTACTATCCACTGATCTAAGACTATATTGTCCACTCAGAGACCTATCGTCGATCAGTCGGTAGCTCAGTTGGCAGAGTGGTGGACTATTTAGTTATTATCTGTAAATATCCATAGTTCGCTGGTTCAAATCCTGCCCGACGGAAGATTCTTTTGAATCTGAGTGGATACAGTAAAACATTGCCAATAAAATAATACTGACTTGTTCTTTCATTTATTAGTGACTATTTTAGTTAGGATAAATTATATTGTCATATATTTCTGGGTACAAATAAGCAGTTATATTTCATTTAACTGCTGAATCCCTAATTTTAATGATCTGCTGTATGCTTTGTATCCAGAAACGTACAATGCATAACATAAAAATAACTATTCAAGTATTTAAATTAGAACAGTGCGCAGATAAATATCGTCTGCAACCATTTAAGTAGAAAAAGTGAAGTATTTAAAAACATTTGAGTTATAAATGAGCAAAACATTTTTATTTCAATATCTTCTTAACATAATAATCGCGCATATGCAAAGAAATATCTAACATTTTGATTTTTGACTTATGCAATATTAGTACGTGATAATATCCATTAACTCAATCTTGTTCTCGAGCTATGATGAAATTCAGGAATAATACTTATTTTCTGTCTGCTATAATAACAATGTATAAACGGAAAAGGACTTACCATGTGAGGGATGATATTAACTACGAACCATTCTTCCACTGTATATAAACATGCAGTACTATACTTCGCTCGACTGTTTTAGCCTCAACCCAGGTATTTTTTGTCTAGTTCGCTGTTCTTTTATTGTTGTTTTCTAGTTTTATTTTCTTATGTCCCAAGGGTCATGCCTTTCGTTTGTCACGATTGTTTCTAAGGGACTACTGCATGCAGCTGTATAGGAAGTTAGGTTAAATTATAGCCAATTGCAACTCGCTTTTTTTTTTTTCTTTTCCCAGTGGAATTCTTTGCAGTTAAGAGACTCCGCAGAACTACTACTGCACCATTAGCCAAAACAACACACACTCGAAGAAGGGAAAAATAATCTCCTAACTGGAAGCCATTCATAAATGTGTAATGATTATTGCAAAGTGAGTGTACAGACAGTAACACACTACTGTACTAAATTTCAGTAACAACTGCTTCGATATCAGTCTGTATTTAATACTTTATTTATTTATCTGCTGAATGATTCCTTCACAACAATTATTGCTAACATGTTTTGCTTATACGTGTATTCATCCTCTGTATAATATTCTGTGTAAGAGTTTAAGGAAAATATAATAACCCACTATTAGTTGGCTGTTAAGATCCAGGAGGGATAAAGTTTCGCTTTCATGTGAGACCACGTTCCATTGAAAAGCTTATTTATGTTACTCGCGAAGTTTGGAAGGATTGTTTGGTGTAAAAGTGCTTCTGTTACTGCGGCCCGTATGTGTGCGTGATCTTCTCTTTGTTCCCAGAATATCGGTTTTGCCGTTTTATTTTGCAGCGATTGTAATCTGTTAAGTTTGTAGTCTGAGCAGAATGCGTATGATGTGATTGCGTATCTTAAAATGTTTTCACATAATGCCTTATAGATCACCGCTCTGCCAACTGTAGTTCAGTTGGCAGAGCGGTGGACTGTAGATATCCATAGGTCGCTGGTTCAAATCTTCCCCGAGGGAAGTTTTTTTATACACTGTAATCAGCAGATTGGTTTGAAAGCATCTGATCACTGAAGTTAAGCAAACCTGAGCCCACTTAGTACTTGGGAGGGTGTCTGCTTGAGAACACTGGGTGCTGCTGGTGTTAATTTTTGCCGGCCTGGTTGGCCGAGTGGTTAGCGTATCCGCTCTGCAGTCAAAAGGCTGTGGGTTCGAATCCCGCCTTGGGCATGGATGTCTGTGGAAATACTAGTGGTGGCGGTGGTGGTCAGTAGTAGTTGATGTTGGTATATTTGCGGTCAGTGCGGTGGTTTGAGTGGTGGAGACAGAGCTGTAGAGAAGGTGTCCTCCCCGATGAGCCTTTGGACTCCCTGGAGGTGTCAAATAATAATAATAACGTGTTGTTTTCACCTGTGTGATACCTCGTGTATAGGAGGACGATGTTGAATACTGAGATTAGTTTCTATGGGTTGGATCTTTGGGTATTTGAATATTATTAGCTTTGTGTTTGCAGAGTTTATGTGTATGCCGATTTTGTCGGTTAGCCAGTTGGTGACCAGATTAATGTCATGTTGCAAGTTTGTGTGGGTTGTATTTGCATCATTGTGGATGCACGATGACCGTGTCATCTGCGTATTGGAAGATTTTACTTTTCAAGGTTAATATCGTGCGTGTATATGATGAACATACTGGAGAAAGAACACTGCTCTGTGGGGACTCCACAGGTTATCGGTAACTCTCTACTGTAGGTTGATATTATATTTGAATATTCTATTTAACAGTTCTTTGCTGAGATTAATTCCGAATTGAAGTGAGACTTCTTTCTTTCTTTGTTACCGTTAGGAATCACATTGTCTGCTCGTGGTCCTAGTGGAGAATATTGCTTTGTGTGGGTGGAGGAAATATTTCCTACATTTTTCGGGCAGAATTCACAATAGTGCTGATTAAAGCTGTCTGCCAACTGTTTAAGATTTTTGGGTTCAAACCTCTCAAACTGTGTTTTATCGTTTCAGTTAATAATAATAATAATAATAACTTTTTATTATTATTATTATTATTATTATTGCAGGCGACTCCAGTGAGTCCTTAGACTCACCGAGGGAGGCCCTAAACATCATGTCCACACAACTATACGACATTCACACAGTATCTATCATACCTCGCCTTGAACTCATTCACGGTCATAGCACCCACAACAGACTCTGGCAGCTTATTCCACTCATTTACCACTCTAAAAGTAAAGAACCCAGCTCTAACACCCCTGCTAACCACACTCTTGCCCAACTTCCATAGGTGTCCCCTAGTTCTCCCACCACCAGTCCTGATCTCAAAAAAATCCTCTGAATTAATCCTATAGAAACCCTTCAGCAATTTGAATGTCTCAATCATATCTCCCCATTCCCGCCTATCAACTAATTTCTGCAACCCACAAATCTTCAACCTGTTCTCATAAGGTTCATTCTATAGACCTGCTATCATCTTGGTCACTCGCCTCTGAATTCTCTCCACCTCCTCCACATCAAGAAGAAACCTAGGTGACCAAATCTGGGCACAGTAGTCAAGATGAGGTCTTATCAAGGCTCGGCACACACGTACAATAACTTGCTTGTCACTGCTCGTCAAAGTATTTTTCAACAACCAAGTGAGTTGATGAGCTGATTTGCCACTTTTGCAATGTTCCCCCTAAACTTCATCTCCCTATCCACCAACACTCCCAAGTCCCTGGCCTCATCAATCTCCTGGAGTACAGTTCCACCAATGTGGTATACTGCTGCTAATCTTTTCACCCCAAAATGCATAACCTTACATTTTGTCATATTAAATTGACATCCATTCTCCTTAGCCCAGAACTCCAATCTATCCAAGTCTTCCTGCAAGATTTTGACATCTTCTGCATTCACTACTGCCCTACCTAACTTTGCATCATCAGCGAACAAATGAACTATTTCTCTTAGATCCTTCCCTATATCGTTAATGAAAAAATTAAACAGCAGTGGTCCAAGAACAGAACCCTGTGGCACACCACTAGTCCCAGGCCATCTTTTGGACTATATTCCTGAATAAACTACTCTCTGATATCTCTCCATCAACCACCCATCTATCCATCTCACCAATCCTATATCCATTCCCATATGTTGCAGTTTACGGATTCGAATTCCATGTGGTATCCTGTCAAATGCCTTAGCCAGGTCCAGCAGTCTCACTGTAAACCCTTATCTAGTTCAGCCGTCACTGTGTTATAAAACTTGAGCAAGTTACTGAGGCATGATTTATCCTTCACAAAGCCATGTTGTCCCCCGTACAGTATCTCATTTTTATCAACCCATTCCTGTATTTTTCCCTTGACTACTTTCTCCAAGACCTTGACAACGACTCCTGGTATGCCGATCGGTCGGTAATTTGCAACAGTAGTCTTGGATCCTCCTTTATGCAGTGGAACTATTTTCCCCTCTTTCCACACCTTCGGGACTAAACCAGACCCGAGACTCAGATTAAACAACATGGTCAAGGGCACTGATAATTCTTTAGCCGCTTCACGTAACACCCGTGCCGGTATACCATCCAATCCCACAGATGTATTCGCATTAAGGTTCTGTAATAGACTATTCACCCGCCACTTCATTCATCACAATTCCAGTATAAACTAGTGGTTCCTTCATTTTTTCAATGTCACCACCTGGATGATATATTCTTGCAAAGTGCTCGCTCAGTAATTCCACTATGTCGATAGATTAAGTGAACTCCTTACCATCGTCATTCCTTAAAATCATTCTGCCGTGTATAGTTTTTTTTTTTTTTTCTTTTTGCTTGCAGCATATTAAAAGAACTGTTTGGGATTCTCTTTAGCTTGCATAGCTAGTTGCCTTTCATAATTCACTTTTGCTTTTTTTACCACACCCTTCTGGTCTGCGTTTTATACCGTTCGTGTGCCTGCAGGTCACCTTTCTCTTTAAATTCCCTCCACAGTTGTCTTTTTTTTTCTGCTCAAGCTTAATGGTGTTATTCATCCATTTAACCCCTACTTGTTTTACTATTCGGACCCTAGGTATACAATCAGCCATAACCTCCTGTAAATGCTCCTTGACCACTTCCCGTGCTCCATTGACATCCAGCCCTTGCAGTTTTACATGCCATGGCACTGATCCAAGCAATCTCCTAAGCTTGTCATACTTGCCAGCATGGTAATTCCACATATACACTGTCTTAATTGAAAATTCCACACCTTTAGTCACCTCCCAGGTCAAGACCTTATAATCACTCTCATCAACAGGTGGCAACATGGTCATATTGATTACAATCAAATTCTCAGATGCCATTACCAGGTCAAGCACTCTCACACCCCTAGTATTTTCAATTACATGCTGTCTCAGATAGTTATCCCTTAATAATTGAATAAAATCCATTTCCTTCCTCACATGTGTCCTCTCCTCCTTCCAATCAATGTTACCATAGTTGAAATCCCCCATAATAATTACCCTCCTTCCACTCATTTCATCAATTTGTTTATGCATACTATCTCCACCATCTATTCCATCACCTGGTCTATAGCAGCACTCAACAAATGAGCTCTTTTCACTATCCTGCAATACAACTTCAATTCTCCTTGGCTGCAGTTCATCAGCTCTCATGAATAACACTCCTCCCCCATTTTATTCTCTCTATCCCTCCTAAACACACTATAACCTACACATTCTATCCCACTAACTATGTCATCTTCCTTAAGCCATGTTTCATTAATGCCAGTAACCTGCGGCAAGGAAGAGCCAATCAAGGCCAAAAATTCTTCCTTCTTGTTCCTAATACTCCTGGCATTAGTATACATGAAATGCAGAGGTCCCTTTGTCTCACCCTTATCTTGATGCGTTATTCTAACTATCCCATTCCGATTTCTTGTCCTTAGTATTGGCTGGGGTACATTATATAAATTCTTACAATCAACTGTCTCACTTATGTCCGCATATCCACTCCCCCCTCCTTGGTAGTTCTAGTTTCCATGATTGTTTCCATGCACATCCATTTTCACTTCATTCAGTAACACTATTTCCAGTCTCCGCACACCAAATCCATTCAAATGCAGGCCATCCATCTTGTATAAATCCTTTCGCCCATCAAACTCATTCCACACCACACCGTCTGCATAACCTGCGCATAAAGTCATTTGCGATTATGGCCCTCCTAAACTCCTGTCGTACCGCGGCAACAAACTCACCATCCTAACTCTGTCACTCTTTTTTTTCGCTACCTTCAACAATACTTTAAAGTCCTCTCTCATAAAAAATTTATCTCCTTTCAATTCATTCGTACCTGCCACAACTATCAATTCTTTCACCCTCTGTTTTTGCGCTCTAATACTCTACTTACATCCTTAAATTTCGCACCCGGTAAGTACGATTTAGTTAAACTCCCATCTATCACCCCTCTTAATAACGAGTCACCATACAACACTCTTTCCTTCATTTCAGAAACTCTCCCGCTCTTACGCTTATTTTTCCTTTCAAACACTTGTTTATTTCCATTAGCCGAGGCACTCTGGAAAGAGTTTTGCAGGTGCTCCAACTCTCGCTGCGCACTGTGTATCACTGCACACAACCTAGCGATCTCACTCCCTACAAATAATTCCTCATTTTTTTCATCATTTAAACCATTCTATCTCTGTATAGTTGCTTTCACTCTCTCTCTGATCATCGCAATTCCCTATCAAGCCACTATCTTCACTCACATTCTGGCTTTCTTCAACCACAACAATCTCACGACCTGACACATCTTCAATTCCTCACTTTGCTTACACTTTCTGCACATTCTCCCACCACTATCACTTTCCATCCAAACTCCAGCCTCCTTCGGGAATGCATACATCCCACATACATCACATTGGACAAATTCCCTCATATTACAGTTTTGAACAAACGCGTCGTATTTTTGGACGCCATTATCTTACGCTGCATTGGCGCCATGTGCTATTCTATGAAACGTATCGTTAAAATACTAAGTTATATAAAATGGAAATTCACATCAAAATCACACAGACACAACAAGCTACCAAAAATAGACAATACTACGTTAAAATGTAAACCAATATTCCAATTTTCACTAAAAATTACATTTAGCTTAACTTATACACTGAATTTTTGGCTGAATGCGTACCCCTGGTTTATACCATTTTCTTCCTGCATGACAAAAATTTGTGTGTGTGTGTGTGTGTGCTGAATATACCAGATTATCCAACTGCAACGCAACCCATACAGGGAACAGCTAGAAATGTATTAATTATATATAACAATGCACATATTTAGATCATGGAATACGTACCAGGACATTACGGTTACAATAAAGATATTTTATTTTAGAAAATCCACTGAGACTGAGTCTTACTTCATAAACAAGGTGCTTCAGCAATTTTTAATACATTTCGTGCAACTTTTCACAGAGCTACATTTGTCTCCTGCACGCAAACAGTTCTCGATTTTTCTACTTCAAACTGCAGAGTTTGTGTGCAAAGTTCTCTCTGTATGCCTTATTCATCTACTCTAACAGAGGAAATCTGCGAAGGGAAGGGGAATGACGACCCAGCTATTTTTTTTTGGGGGGGGGGGGTTGAGAAACATTAAGAAAAAATTGAGAAACATTAATCTGATAACTGAGAAATGCTTCGATTTTTAAGCATTTTTTCTCTATAAATACAGTTTCATTCAATTCTTCGATTATCTGAATTCTTTTATTTGTATTACATTTTTTTAAATGATAGATTTTGTTCTTTTTAATTAGCCGATGCCCTGTAAAGACTCGCCATGATTTTTTACTTTGATTTTTTTTTCCCATTTCGCTTCTTTCAAGATCCTCCACTATCTCTTGCAGAATAATGTGATTATCAAGGGATTCCATTTTCATCAGTTAGAGAGAGGGAAGAGAAAACCTCGACTGACACTCATTCGGCTGAAAAGTCCTTATAAATATTCATGTCGTCCCAAACTGGCTTCTGATCCTCACTTCTTATCTTCGTCAAACATAGAAGCAAACGATTAGACAATGTTCTACTATACCTCAAAATATACCTTACGGAACAAAATCGACCAATTATTCGCTTACGCCGTTTGATATTACTCACGCACATAAAACTCTGCGGTTGGAAGAATTTTAGTGTAATTTAGTATTTGAAACTTTACTAAACTTTGTCGAGTTACTTTAGATTTTGGTTTCAATGGGATTAGCCAGTCGCGTACAGATGGCAGGGCTTTTCTTCTTGGAAGTTAGGAGGAAGTTTCTTTCCCCCCCCCTCCAAAAGGAAAAAATGAAATAAATAAAGTAAAATAAATAAATAAAAATACGCAATTCACGGACATTAATAAGCAGGCTTAATAGCTTCAATCGCTCCATCCGTAATCCCAAACAATCAAACTCTAAAGACACATCTCAGGCGTTATCCTTCCACCATCTCGCAGTGCGAGTCTAATGCCAAACGTGTACGTTCTTGTTATGATATTACCCTCCTGCTCTCTCTCTCTCTTTCCCCGTCCCATTTATTCTTCAGTGCTACCAACACCCACATTAAACCCATCAATTAATACTCTCAATATTTAGTTGTGTTTCTTTAGCAAGGATTTCTAAGAAATGTCGATACAACAAGTCAAAACTAAATGAAACTTACTGTGCCTTGCAGTTCAATGTTTCTGGTACTATGCACAATGCTAGACCGCCAGAACAAAAACAATTGCAGGGTTGATTTTAGTTGCTGCCTAGTGGAACTTTTTTAGGGGCCATTTTTAGCTGAGTTAATCGATCTCTGACACAGGAAGTTAGAATTTTTCTTCGGGAAAATAAATTTTTTTAACCCATCTTAGAAAAAAAGCC
This sequence comes from Typopeltis vanoorti, assembly GCF_054136105.1. Lineage (NCBI taxonomy): Eukaryota > Metazoa > Arthropoda > Arachnida > Uropygi > Thelyphonidae > Typopeltis > Typopeltis vanoorti. Next base: position 156,539,441 of record NC_143550.1, on the reverse strand, counting down.
TTGAAAAAAAAAAAATCAACAGCCATAGACTTTACTGATTACTAAAGGTGGAATTTTAACCTCGCATTTCAGAATGTAAAATTGCTGTAAAGACCTTTGGAATGTTACAAGCAGCAATTGGATATGAACTTGGAATGAACAACTTTCAATAGTGTTCCATATTTAAGGGTAGATTATTCTGCCGTTGTAACAATCCTCAGCTGGATGTCGAGGATTGCTACAATGGTATTCAGAAGAAAAGTTTGCGAAACTTTTCTCATGAATATCTTAACCTGTTCTGCACCAAACTGTTCCTCCTAATAATATCACATCGTTTTAGAACAGCGGTTTATGGGTTTGCTAAACATTAGACTGTTTTGTAATGTTACGATTTACTATGCAACTGCGTACGTTATTCAAATAAGTCTCTCAATACTTTCCAGGAGACACTGACGGAATGACAATCGTTGGATTTTCAGGCAACAGATTTTCAGGATCTCCTGTAATCTTTCACTAAATCCCATTTTGGATTACAAGTTAATATATGCACTTCTGGGGGATTTCTATAGAATATCAAAACCAGCTATGTGCTTAGTTCTCAAGATTCTACTGCTTCAGCAAATTACACGACAATTATTATTATTATTATTTTTTCAATCTGATTCTACCCACTGTGAATTCTACCCACTGTGAAAGGCTGTAAGCCTATAATCCCTTCGTCTTAGTGTTGTGGGCGAGCAACACGTTACTGATATCCATTTCATTTTTAAGATGTTAGATGCTACATCGCATATATTTTAAAAATCAGTCCTTGTTCAATCGATCAAACGTATGCAATAATTAAATGTGATATTTCGATACTTATTTTGTTCACTGTATCTCAGCCATTAAGTAAAAAAGGTTCGACACGGCAATCTGTCTGGCTCGGTATCTGCTAACGCACAGCTCAAGTAATTTAAAATTTACATTTATTAGATAAACATCCGCAAATAGTGCATTAATCTAAACGATAAAATGAGATCATCCAATATGATTCAAAATGCTCGCATATACACAGTATTTAATGCAATAATTATCTTAAACAGTTTAAAGCAACGTCAGCAATACCACATCCAGTAAATTAAATTTCAGATCCAATTAATACGAACAACCTTCATGATGTTCAATGAGAAAATTGTCCTGCTTTTCGGTATGATCCACGGAAAGAGAAAATTGAAAATGTTCATAATTACATTTATGATGGTTCCAGTCCATCAAAATACGATTGCTTCGCACACAAGACTTTCATAACTAGTATAATTGTACTCCTTTCCACCAAACGACAAATACATACAGCGATGAGTGGGTCTTATTGATCCTACGACCATGGTACCTTCGTGTTCGTGTCGGCCGATGAAGAGGATATCGCCATCAGCTGTACGACCACCTTGGATGGCTCCAGGAGGAAGTAGTCCATCTTTAGCTTCCTCCCACCTTAATCTAACGCCAGCTGGATTGCAGAGCACCTGAAAGCGACAGTTTTAAATGAATTAAGCTTATTAGACATTTAACTGAAATTTATATTATTTTATGATATATAAGATAAAAGATATGATCAAAAACATTTTTTGGGGTGACCACCCGATGACAATTGTATAGTTAGTACAAAACTAATGGCTCCAACAAGCTGTTTCTAAGTGTCTGGAGACACTTAGAAACAGCCATGCTCCAAACCCGCAGCCTGTTAGAGAGCAGGTACTCTACTGCTCTGCCAACAAGCTTACCACTTTCATTAACGTGTGTTTCACACTGAATTAAAATCTTCAAAAGAAGGCTTTTGAGATGTGAAAAGTTGATTTTCAGAGAGCAAATACTGGAGTAGCTATCAAATATTTCGAAGGTTTTACAATGAAATCAGAGTTCAAAGTACATGATGATTAAGTATTATTATTATTATTATTATTATTATTATTTCAGCAAGCTTCATTTAATCCAAAAATGACAATTTCAATTTAAATCAGGTTTATATGGTTTTCCATGCTTATTAGAACTATACGGAAGCATCTTTTAAACTTTAAGATTTATTAAAATAAAAAACAAATAAATAAATAAAAAAGATCTTAGCAATGAGCCTACCTCGTAATCTCGTAGTGGATATTCGTGTCCATTCCAAGGAACGTAACAACAACCATGAGAAGGTAAAAGTTTACCAACAATGGTATCACCAAAATGGTGAGCACGTGCAACATATATTATATCACAGTAGTCATGTCCACCTTTGACAGCATGCTGTGGAACGTTTCCACCCCAGGATGATACCCATACAGCCACTGGGCGGTAAGTTTGCGCTGAAAATATAAATAAATAAAATAATTAAAGGAAAATGAAATTCTGAAAGAAATAAGTTATAAAGTAAAGACATAAATTATTTTTTTTTAACTTAAAGTCAAATCAAGTGTATTATTCGAATAAATTATAAATCGTATGCATTTCCTAATATTCGGCACGAAACTTTTATAGTTTCTGTATTCGGCTTTGAAATAATGTTGGATTTAATATCCACTTAATTTATAATTAATGTTTAGCAATGTTTAGCGGATAGAAATGCATACGATGATCGTCTGCCAAAAGAAAGCTAATTTTCATAACTCAGCGTCTGACGTTATTAATGCCTAACGCTGAGTTACATGCAGTGTACAGATGAGAACTACAAACTATAGGTTTCGTCTTTTGCTGCAAAAAATGAATGATCAAATTATCATTAGCATGAACGAACGATTCTAACTATGGAAAAAAGATGGCACTTGCCTCAGGCGACAAATTTGGTAATAAGAATTTTATTTCGTTAATAAGCTCATTACTTTTATTCTTTTTCTTTCTTTCTTTTTTTTTTTGTTAAAAAATAATAAAAGTGTGAGATTTGTCTTTTCCCCCTTAAGAATAGTGTATTTATTTATTTTAATATTTACTTTTTATACGAAAATTAAAAATCTATTATAGATTGTTTTAACTCAATGTGAATGATTAGTTGGTTAATTTTAAATCGAAGAAAGGAAACGGCCAATTAAACTAAAGTTCGAATTGAAATAATGGTTGTTGATGTGATCTAAAAAACCGAAAAAGAGTGTTATCCGTGGTTCACTAAACTAAAATCATCGATACATTTTTTTGTGTATCTTAACATAAGTTTGAGAGAATACTTTTCCTAGACTTTATTTATTTTTCTCAAATTTGTCCATATAAATTTTGGCTCAGTGGCCCTTATATATTTTGGCCTTTATAAACCTTACTTAGAAATTACATCATAAACATGAAGCATCTCTTATTAATCATGAAACATAAACATGAATATTATTTTAATATTTTTCCAACCTTTAGATATAATTTTATTTAATAATAAAATTATTAGTAATTATTAAAATAATAATAATGTATACTGATAACATATCATTTTATTTCATTTTAATATCTTCGATTTAGTATACATTATTGATCTGTCCATCAACAGTTTAAATTATCCAGTGAATATAATATATTGAAAATAGAAAATCAGGGTTATTACTTAGTTCATCAAAGCTGCAAGTTCCTTCTAGTGACGTCATTTTTAATTTTTATTTTCCTCGTGATAATGAACGATCCTATCATTAACCTTTTCTTGCAATAAAATGATTTTCGAAAAATGTAACGAAGTATTTTAGTACAAGTGGCGTGAAATATTTCACCTATTTGCTAAATTTCAGATTTTTAGCTGAATATGACAATATTTACAGTGAAAACTCGATGCATCGAGCATGGTTTATAATATTAGAAAGACATTGACTATTATGAATGATTATCAACGCAATGCGCATATTTTTTTTTGCGCATATCATAAGATTAAATACAGAAAGATTGCTGTTGTAACAACAAGCACGCTATTTCTAGCGCTTTTGGCTACTTTCCTTAATCGCATCGCTTTAGTATGTTTTCTTCATTGAGTCTGCAACAATACAAGGAAAATCAAAATATTTACACGTTTGTAGCTAGTATATATACCGAGTGGGAAAAACAAAGGGACAGTTTGTTCACAAGATATCCTGAAATGTTTATACACTTCTGATGCATAACGTGCAGTAATTTATTTACAAACAGATGATTTGTAGGGCGCGAGTTTATCACTATTTGTTTAGGAGAAAGTGAAGGGCACTTTTGAGAGTTTATCATGCTTTAATCGTACCAGCAACCAACTGTGTATTATTTCTTTTACGGAGTACATACAGTTTAGATAGATTGTACGTTACCAGCTGCTAAACATTGAGCTGAATCTAGGATGTCTTCGGCGTCATCGGGAAAAGTGACATCCGGAGAATAAAATCGCAAAAGGACAAGATATCAAATTCGGAATCATAAAGGCTCGTGAAGTGTCAAATGTTATAAACTTCTTCAAGAGTATTTAAAAAAAAATAATGAAGACATTAATTAATACCCTTCCAAGAATGAGTTCTCTGACTCTTTGAGGATGCCACGTGACAATAATAATAAGCAAGGAAATTAAAATGACCGATATCTGGTTCTAATGGCAATATTAAAAAGAGAGGGCCGAGCGACATCTATAAATCGCTGAAGTCGGTATTATGTACTAAGTACAAATTATGTACTAAGCTCAGATTATGTACTAAGTACAAATAATTCCAGATCTTTCTTTTGAATTAATTGTAAATTAATTGTAGGTTCGTATATATTTTCTCTGTAAATAATTTAGAAAGTTACAAACATATAGAAACGTGTAGCTCATCACATAATTATCATAATTAATGTTATTCATAGAAATATTTCCATTATCATAGTCAACCAGATCAATATTTTAAAATAAAAAAAAAGAAATTATCAGGTTAAAAAAAGTTTAGAAGTATAATTTCAACTGCCAATTAAATCCCGTAGTAGCAGTATCATTTGATTATTTCATTATCATACTTTAAAGTAAAAATATCTGAAGTGAATTCAAAAGTTTCGGCTAAACAATACAATTTCGAATGTTCATGTAATTCAAGTCTTGCTGTTAATTCTATTTCAAATACAAATATTCATTTTTAACAACGCAACTTTAAAACCATATAGTCGTTAATTTCTACTCCAAATAATTTAACTGTTTTTTTTTCTTTTTCATATTTAATATGTGTTTATAGCACTAATGGTAGTACTAATGGCTGCAAAGTAACAGGAATATATACAAAATAAATACTGAAAATACGAATATGCTTTGCCAACATAAAGAACAGATGGACGCATAACTGCATATCATAACATCATTTTTGAAAGATTTTTCTGTAATATTTACGTGGTCATGGCGTAACTGCTTACAATAATTCCAGGCACTTACGTCCATAATCTTTTAAATTCATCATTTATTTAAATCACAAACTGCTCAGATTCCTATAAAAAAAATTAAAAAAAAAACACATTACCATTCGGAGCAGGCTCACACATTTGAATACTGCTGCAACGTGAACACTACAATTTCACAGTTTGCCACGCGATGGCGTATTATTTTGTGTTTCATAAATGGCACGCACTTTTGACTGGAACTTCATATGAAAACATAATAACATTGCTATCTTCTCGAAATCGTCAATGTTATTATGTGAATAAAAATAATACGATATTTAATGATACAATGAGCCATCTCTTAAAAACCAGATGTTCATAAAAAATATTAAAGATTATTGAATACAGATATTACAATAATATGCAGGTAATATACAATAATACAGATAATATAAGAAATGAATCCAAATTTAGAAGAAAGGTTATCAACAGAGGTCGGAATCTTGAAATTCTAGGGAAATATTGCAAAGTTGGTAAAGAAAAAGAAGTAGAGAATTGCTGCAATGCAAAGAAGGATTTTAATCAGCAATGATCAAGTGCATAATACCCTGATCACATCACATTCGAACTATACTGCTCAGATTTGGAGGGATGGAAAAACTTTGGAGTAGATACGAGGATGGTTGACAAAAATGATTTCAAGAATGTAGAATGTTAGTTATGATGATTAATTGATGCATGTAATCTGCTGAGTTTGGGGGATAGACCTCGGGAGGGGAAGGAGGAAGAAGGATATGAATGAGACATTTAAATTGCTGAGGATATATACCAGATGGATATGGGAGAAATTTCACAAATGGCAAAACTAGGACCATCCTAGTTTTGCCGTTTTATAATATATATAATCGAGACATTTCTGGATGAAATGTTTTGGGAATGCTTATAATTTTTTTACAAATCTTCCCTGTTTCAGCTTCCATTTAGCGAAAGCAATGAATGAAATACTAGAGTTGGGAGGGAAGAATATGATTTTCGTTATGAATTACAGAACTCCCTAAAGATCATATAAAATATGCTAAAATAATTTTAATTTCTGGAAATAAAAATAATAATTCATTTTTCGTGTATTCTATTTACATATTCTACGTGCATATTCACATATGCATCAACTAGTTATATGCGCGACATATATATTTTATATGTAAAAGGAAATTTTATATTGAATTCAAAATAAGATGTTCTGATTATGGTGTTTTATAGAGGAATCATCACACCCTTATCTCTGTTGGTCAATGACCCTTACATCAATTTCGGTTGTCCCTATACCTTTGCAAAATGTACCCAAAATTTAAAACTTTCTGTCGACCACCATCCTCAAGTCCCTGTGTTCTCTTTACTTCCTCCAGTACAGTAAACCAACAGAATGCACAGCCTTCTATTCGGTGGATCCCAAAGTCAAAAACTTCGCACTTATAACTACATTAGTCGTAATCTTCATTAAGTCCGTATATCCTGACTCTTATATTTCATAAACTTTTTTTTTAAGTTCGGCTTTATTTCATCTTCTGGTATATTGGTTTTCTCATATCGCTCTCAAAAGGAAACTAAAAATGCAATGTAGCATTTTCATAGAGCTCCCAGGGCTCATTGTAGGAGGCTATCTGCACTACACAAAATAATGTACTACTTAAACATATTTCAGTCTGCTAATTGCATGTCCTATTTGGCCGGTTTGCTTCTTTTGGAGAAGAAAAGCTAGTTTCCAGAATTATTTATCCACATTTTATCGTTTCTTCTGAAGGCAATCATATATTTTGCATTATTAAAAAAATCAACATTTTATACTTAAAAATCATGATCCTCCTAAAATTGGTTAAAGTTAGATTTAAAAAAAAGCTATTTTGGGAATAAACCAATCCCCTATTATAAAATCTTGGCAAAAAAATATAAAATTAAATGACGTTTTAATTAAAAAATATTAATTTACACATACATGTGCGAAAATGTTTGAAGGTAAAGATGATAAAAAAACTTAGTACTGAAGTGTACAAAACTCAATGTAACTAAGAATATAATTATTGCTATGAAGCTATTCTTATGTAATTAGAAATAAGTATTGAAAATCCAAACTATCTCACAAAAGTAATCAGAAATGTCTTAAATATAAAATAATAAAAAAAAAATTGGTCAAACGAAAGCAGAAATGAATTTACATAAAAACCACGATGACTTGTAGGCAGTAGTGTATTTAGGTATTTCCAGCTCCTAGACCCGCAGAGAATGCCGCTCCTCATGACCTGTCCATAGGCAGATCATGATCCCAACCTCCAGTGACTGAAGTTGCCGTAGAATCGCACTCGCCTCGCATTGCGTAATTTTCTTCCGGGTGGTGTCATTTTCAATTTCGGACAAAGTGGAAATTATTTCCGTCCATCCCTCACGAAGACTCCGAGAGGCATCATCACGAGCTGACCAACGAGTAGGCGTAGGACGTTTGATTACTTTTGCAGAAGTTTCCAGGTGTTTCTTTGAACACTCCACCGATGTGTTGAAGATGTGAAAAATACGTACAGTTGAAGGACATCAAAAAATGCGGAAGAGTACGGACAGGGTTCGCCAGCGCAAGTACCAATTAGAGACAGAGAATGTCCAGCGCACGGTGTGAATTCTGCCAATGGATTTATTTCAAGAATTCTTGCTTGCAGTCCTGTGTACTTGCCTGACATGTTACTAGCATTAACATATGCCTGCTCTCTGCAATTTTCTACATCAATTCAAGCTCGTTTAGTGAAGTCAAAACCGCCTCTTGTAACTCTTCAGATTTGTGACTTACGTTAGGAATAAAACGCAAGAAACGCTCCACAGGAGTTCCACGTTCTTTCGGCATATCGTACAATGAAGGACAGCTGATGAACATGAGACAAGTCTGGTGTTGATTCAACATTTATGTAATAGTACTTAGTTCTTCCACAATAAATTTGATTACTTTCTTGCCCATTATTTTAATAAATTCCTCATACGTGGCAAAGGAAAGATAGGAAACGAAACCTTTTCCTTTTTTCCCGCTTTTGGCAATGTGCTCAGCAAGAAAGGGGTTAAATTCACTAATCCTTATTGCCTTTGTGTCAAGTTACCGACAACAATACAGTAGCTTTCCGTGCACTTGTTTTGGTCTGTATAATTATGCAGAATCTGATTACATGCCAATATGCTTGCAGACTAAACTTACAATGAGGAAAAGAGAAATATTTCTCTACTTGTTAGTAGATGCGGCATATAAGGAACATTTTATAATTACAAAAATGAGAGCCTGGAAATTTCCGCCGCCCTTCAAAAATTGCCGCTCTAGGCCCGAGCCTATACCTAAATACGTCAAAGTTGTAGGACTATAGAAATGCGAGAAGTAATTTTACAAAATTAAATAATTGTAACACATAGTAATACCCCTCAGCATAAAAACAGCTGTATGTATTGTAAATATTATTTATTATGATGTAAACACCGCTTGGAAAGAAGTTAACGGACACCATATTGTGAAGAACAAACAGCCATGGCGCACACCTTACTAATCGTGCATTACGATTGCATAATCGTGCGATATCGATCGGTGGGAATTTTTGACCATTCTCCATGTAGGTATGTAATAAGGTCCTGGACTGTTGTGAGGTGGACGTCCTTTTACCTCACCCGACTCCAATTCATCCCACAGATGTTCAATAGGGTTGAGATAGTCGGGGCTCTGAGGAGGCCACTCAGGACTGGTGACGTTCATAACCACAAAGCATAAAGTTACGGCAGCAGCATCATGACACGATGCATTGTCTTGCTGAAAGAGACAATGGTCAGTTCTGTAGAAACGTCACCAACTAGTAAGCATTGCATTGTCCAGAGCGTTCAGATAGCTCTCGGAGTTCAATGTTCATACCACCACAAACAGAGGCCGAGGCCAAACCAGGAAAAACAGGACCAAACAGTCACACCGCCACCTCTGAATTTCATAGTTGGGGTTGCGCACTCTAGTAAGAGACGTTCACTAGGCATCCGCAATACCCATACTTGCCCATCTGTTCTGCATATGGTGTAGCGTGATTCGCTGCTCCACAACACAGCTTTGCAAGCTTCCATGTCCTACTGTAAACGGGCTTTGCACCACTGAAGACGATGCTGCATGTTGGTTCATGTAATGGGCGGCTTGCATATTGCGGTCCTACGCTGGACACCTAAGTTTTGAGCCTCTGATCTGAATTTAGCGCCTCCATAGCGCAATTGGAAGAACGACGGTACGTTGCACCCTTCGATTGGAAAAGGCCTAAGTTCGATTCTCGTCAACGGGAGGAATCTTTATATGGACTTTTTCAATCGAAGGTGAGTTAGCCGATCTCATACGGAGGTAGCAGGGTTTTTTCTTCCGGAAACTCGGGTTTTTCATCTCGCATACAGACAAATCGGTCCTTCAGAACACACGAAATTTACAGACAAAAAATACTAACTGTGGTGGTGGTGGTAGGCAGTAGATGGCGCTGATGTTGTTGATTGGTGTAGTAGTTGGTATAGTGGTGGAGACGGAGAATTGTATAATAGGTGTCCTCCCGCGATGAGTCTTCGAACTCCTTGGAGGTGTTACGAATAATAATAATAATAATAATGTGGTTCTGCAGATTCGTGTTCCCGTCGATCCCCGGAACTCCGCATTCAAAGTGTCAGCCGACGAATGGCGTTTTTACGTATTATCCTTTGTAGCACCCTATTGTCAGGGCCGTTTATGTAGAGGCGCACGAGGTTCTGGTTGAACCCACGAAAAATTAGTTTCGGGCTCCACCTGCCTCGGGAAAAAATTGTAAGTAATGCCCTGCATGCGTTCACGTTCGGCGAGTGTGGCCAGTTGTTCACTGCAGATCTGCAGATAGCACTTGCAGTTGACTCCCTGCACTTTCATCTCAGTATGGTATCATTGATTATGGACCTGGGATTGCCCTATCACAATGCCTCTTTCAAACTTCAGTTCTCTTCTCGCACCCATTTCACCTGGATCAATTGCACTGATTTGGGAGCATCATATTTCTCCAGTTTATACCGGATACAGACAAGTGACTCGTTATATTGCACAATGCACCTTTCCCCAGTGGCGTAGCCTAGGGGTGCGGAGGGGGGGGGGGGTCCGTCCCGGGCGGCACTTTGAACCTTTTTGAACTTTTACAGTTAATTCTAAAATACAGTCTCGAGAACTCAGTTCCAAATATTGTAATACTACTGCGAATTTTCCTCACAATTTCCTGTAAGTGTTGCTAGATGTGAGAGGAGTTTTTCTAAATAAAATGGATTAAGAATTACCTACATTATCATGAAATAGACCTCACCAATGTCATCGACAATTTTGCTAACAGAAAAGCAAGAAAATAACATTTTTGTCTTTTTTCCATATTATTTATTTTATTTATTTGTAAGCTTCTTATAATAGTACAAAATTTTCACAATCATATGTGTAACCTAAGAGCAACATCTCATCCAGGTTACGATATGCATAAAGTTACAAAAATTTATGTAATTCATTTTCATTATACACATATATGTACATTCATATAATATACATATTACATATTATTATAATATAATTACATAATAAAATCGCAGATAAAATAAAATTTCATCATACAGAGTAAGTTGCATAATAATTAATTAAAAACAAAATAAAACAAAGCATTTAAATAGCATTTAAATTTTACGTTTTACACATAAGACTGGATCTTTGAATACAAATATGATAAAAATCAATAATTTATACAATTATTTTGAACTGAGCTTCCTCATTTCTGTGGGAAAATAAATACTCTCTGATTAGAGTTATATATTTGTTTGGGTTAGTTTAATTTCTTATTGTTAAAGGTAGTGTGTTGAATACTTTTAGCGCTAAATAAATATAATGTTTGTGTATTGCTTCTTTATTTGCTTTTGGAACTAAATATTTTAGGCCTTTATGTCTACTAAGGAAAGTATCTTGTTTGATATTTACGTATTCGTTGTCATTTTTTATGAATAATAGTACCCTATAGACGTATAAATATCTAAGGGTAGTATGTTTAGTATGGTGTATTTATTACACATTGCAGTATCCTTATATTTGTTTCTAGTTAAGATTTTAATTACTTTATTCTGAGTCTAAAGGTTTCAGAGTAGTGCGATAGATTCCTCCCCAACTTAATATACCATATTGTAGTGTGCTTTGAATCCAGGCAGAATATAATATTTTTAGCATATTTAAATTTAAGAATCTGTTTAGGTAGTAAAGTCTGTTTAACATAATCCTTACTTTCTTTACGACATCGGTAATACGCAGTTTCCAGCTTAAATTACTATCAATTTTTAATCCCAAGTAAGTTATTACACTGACTTTTTCTATTTTCTCGCAGTTGCAATATGAATTTGTCCTGCAATTTCAATCATGCAAAATTAATTGTGCAGTGAAGTTCATTTAGCCAGTTGTATTTCACAAGTTAAAATTTATATATTTAGTTTTTGAGACATTCAGACTGAGTTTATTTAACTGGAACCAATTTGTTACTTTCAAAAGATCAGCATTCACGATGGTTTTCATTTGTTCGGCTGTGTCTGTAGAGAAAATTAGTACTGTATCATCTGCAAAAGTATTTATTTTACTGCTTAGTTTAAGATTGCAGAAGTCATTGATATAAATATTAAATAAAATTGGTCCCAAGACAGATCCTTGTGGTACTGTTTTGGAGCTGCTATAGTTGTTGTTTATTTTTACAATTTGTGATCTGGCATTTAAGTAATTTTTGAACCAGTTTAGGGCAGTACCTCGTATTCCTATGACTTCTAATTTTTTTTATTAAAATTTCATGTGATACAGAGTCAATAGCTTTGTGTATATCTAGAAATACTGCTAATGTTAGTTTATGTTCGTACAGGAAGGTATAAACTGTGTTTGTGAAGTTCAGTAAAGCATGTTCTGTGCTAAACTTTTGCCTGAACCCAAATTGATTCTTTGAAAATAAGTCGTTTTTGTCCAAGAATTTCACGAGTCTAATTTTTACCAATTTCTCTAATATTTTCGAAAAGACAGGTAGTAGGGAGATCGGTCTGTAATTTATCAAGTTATTTTTGTTTCCCTTTTTGTAAATAGGTGCAACTACGGCTTTCTTAAAATCTGATGGAAACGTGTCTGTGATCAGTGATAAGTTAAAACTGTACATTAAGGGTTCTAAGATGTACATTTGGCATTCTTTCACAATTCTTGTGTTAATACCATCATATCGTGAAGTTTTGGTTGTTTTTAGGCTAGCTATAACATTTTTGATTTCGTTTTCACAAGTGGGAAAAAGATATATGGAGTTATAAGTCTCTTGAGAGTGCAATTCTGAGTGGTGGGTTTAGCATTTTTCAGAATGCTTTCACTGACTGTGGCAAAATGGTTATTGAATTCTTCAGCTAATCCTCTGTCTCCATTTTCTCTGTTCCTATCGATATCTTTAAGTATGGGGAGGTTTAGTTTGTGTGTATCTTTACAGATTAATTTATTCACAAACTTCCATTGTTTTCTGGGATTTCCTTGGCATTTTAGGAATTCATTTCTGTAGTACTCGTTTTTACTTTCTTTTAATTTATGATGTATCAGGTTCCTATAGTACTTGAAACTGTGTTCATAATATTGATTGTGCGGGTATTTTTTAAACTTTTTATACACTTTATCTCTAATTTTTATGTAGTGTCTGATTTCCTGTGTAATCCAGGGCTTTGTTTCTTTCATTTTGCCTATTATTTTAACTTTAATTGAGTGTTGTATTTTATTGTTCAATATTGCAATAAATTTATGATACTAGGTATCAATATTTGTTTCCGTCATTATATCTTCCCAGGAGACAGTACTTAAGTTACGTTTCAATACTCTGGAGTCAATTGTTGTGTAGGGAATGTTTTCGGTTGTACTATCTTTGTGCTGTACTTGCAAATACTTTAATACCGATTGGAAAGTGATCCGTGAGAGGTTGGCGCAGAACTGCTGCTTGGATTTTGTTTCCACTTAATGTTCTCCCGAATACATGATCTAGACACGTTCTACCACCAATGAATTCTCTTGTGGGGACATTAATATATTTTTCGAGTCCATGCATAGCAAGTAGATCTAGATAATCTTGAAAGGATCCGCTATTCCTCAGCAAGTCAATATTCATATCCCCAGTTATGAGAACATTGTCACTTCTGATCTCATCTAGACTACACTGGACTCTGTGTACCAATGCGACCTATATACAGCCATTATTTATATATTATGATGTTCTAAATATAAATTGACATTTTCAGCTGTTTTCATTTTTATGTTAGTAATGTTATTAACAGATATGGAATTTCGGATAAAGATAATTACTCCTCCAGATTTGTTATAATTTCTACATTGATAATAATTTTTAAATCCGCTTAATTGGTACAAATCAATTTCTTCGTCTTTAACCCAGATTTCTGTTAATATCAGGACATCTAGCGGATAGTTTAAATTGTCTAGTAGTAATTCAATGTGCTCTAATTTATCTCGAATACTTCTTATATTTATAAGCAAAATTTTCAAGGTACTTACAGTGTCTGAATAAAAAATTTCTTAATTCTACTGAATCATGGCAAATTACACATTTATGAAAAGGGACATCACAGTTATTATTCTCATCTGTCATTGTTGTTCGTAATTAGTTATTACTCTCACTGTTTTCTTGGAGTTTAGATAAGTCTTTCTTCGCATCTGATTCGCCATATTTTAGATGTATCGTCTCTTCTCATGAAAGGTTTGCCCTGTTTGACCCAGTTGACTTCTTCTTTACATTTCTTGGCAATAAATAGTAGGTGTTTTAAGTTTCCAGTCAAGTGCTCGTTTAAATATATTTTACTATTCTTAAAACTGTCACATATATCAGTTGTACTTAGTCTATATTTGATACTTTTGTTTCTGTCCAGCCATTTGTCTCTGATGGTTTTACTTTTATATTTTATAATGATAGGCATTGCTCTATTTTTCTGCCCACTAGGAACACGGTTTATACCCTCAATATCATCTTCATTATAGCTGATTTTGATTTTACTTGCAATTTTCTTCCAATTTCATTCACATTTTCACGTGGCTCATGAGGAACACTAATAATTTCTAGGTTTGAGCTAATTGCCTGTTGATTCAACTCATCCACAGTTTCATGAATTATTTTCAGCTCCCTACGCAGCTCAATATTTGTGTTTTCTAGTTCATAGTTCTTTGTTTTAAGTTCCTTAACTTCTTGTGTTAGGCCAGCAATGATACCCAGGAAATTATCTATTTTGTTCGAGGTATATTCAGTCGAACTTCTTAAGTCGTTGATGTCTTTTTTTAATTCTTTTATTAATCCCATTAAATCCTTATAGATATATTGTCAGCATTACTAATCTCTGGAATGCACGAGTCATCACCCCTAGGAGAAGTTCCCGGTCTTTATTGTTCGCCGAATTTGCAAGAAGCGCATTTCCAATTTTGTTTCCTGTTTTGGAGAGCTTTTTAAATTGACTTTCGCTGAGACCAGCACAATAAAAATGATAACTACTTTTTGCACTTATCTGCACACTTCATAATAGATGTAACATCAATACATGTCTCTTCACAAACTTTGCAGCGGATTCTCATTATGTTAGAGTTTAGTGCTTAGCCTTAAGCCTATTTGTTCTAGGTACTCACCTTGTATACTAGCCCAATGGCGACCGTAGAACAACAGCAGCTTGGATAGGCAATTTTTTAAAACTACTTGCAGAGGTTAACTTTCATAGAGTTGAGCATTACAGTACCACATTAATGACCTCTTTTATCCTAGGAATGTCTTTACAGCTGTTACAATTAGCGTTGGACATATCTTGGCTGTTGACCTTTTAGAATTTTTTTAGAATGTTGAAATTTTTTTAGAATGTTTACTTCAAAAATAAACATACTGTTTTAATTTATTTCCCAATATGTCGTTTTGACTTTTCGTAGTACTTTTGGTGAGTATTGAGAGGGGCGGCAAACTCAGGGATCGCCCCGGGCGGCAAAAGCTCTAGCTACACCACTGCCTTGCCCATACAGGTGTCAGATGACTTCTTTCCAAGCATTGTACGCGGGTGGTCTAAAAAAGTTCTCAGCCTCGACCATAGATGGTGACACTATGGACAAGATTATTTTTCTAAGTTGGTAGATCTGTCGTAAGCATCCATGTGAAATTGCAAGTCATTCTATCAAGTAGTTTGCTTTATGCAGCTGTCTGAAGCAAAAGTGTTGTCTGTATCCCTTGAAATGGATAAAATTGAGTATCGTGCTATAATAAAATTCTTTGTAAAAGTAGGTTTAACGCCAAAAGAAATTCATTCGAAGTTCATAAAAGTTTATAGGCACTCTTTTCTTTCGTTTTCGACATTTAAGAAATGGGCTGCCGAGTTTAAACGTGGCCGTATTAGCCTTGAAGATGATCAATGTGAAGGACGTCTAAAAAGTGTAACAACACCAGAAATCAAGAGCAGGATATCGTATTGGATGACCAGCGAGTTAAATTGCTTGAAATTGCTGAGACTATAGGCATTTGAAAAGAACGTGTAGGATATATTTTGCATGAAGAATTGCAAATAAAAAAGCTTCGAGCAAGATTTTGATTTGCTCACAGCAGATCAAAAACGCATGAAAATCTCTGAACAGTACTTAGAGATTTTTAACAAGAATAAAACTGATTTTGTGCGTCGACTTATTATTATTCATGAGACTTTGAGCCATCATTACACACTAGAATCCAAATAGCAATCAAAATTCCGATCTTTAAACCAGACTAGCCGAAAAATTTCGTGAGAAAAGACCCGGTCTGCAGAAGAAAAAAGTCATCTTTCATCAGGACAGTGCATCTGCCCACAAAGGTGTTTTGGCAATGGGATAATTAAGGGAACTGCACAATGAATTGTTGCAACATCCACCCTATTCTTAAGATTTGGTTTCCTGAGACTTCTATCTCTTCCCAAAACTAAAACACTTCCTCGCTGGTAAGCGTTTTTCTTCGAATCAAGAGGTCAATGTAGCTGTAGAGAGGTATTTTCTTACTGAGAAGCACTATAGGGATGGGATAATGGCGCTGGAGCATCGCTGGAATAAAGGAGATTATGTTGAAAAATAAAAAACTTTTGAAATTATACATCTGTATAATTTCAAAATTATATATATATATTTCTTTTTGTAGGCCGAGAACTTTTCAGACTACCCTTGTATATTTATTCTTGATTTAATAAAAATAGTGGAAGTACCATTTGCTTCCTCAGCACTAGGCCGTCTGAAGAACGACCTAGGTTCAATTCTTGTCAGTGACTAGAGTTGAACCTAGATTTTTTCTTTCTTGCCGAGTCAGTCAATCTCTGACATGACAAGTGGGTTTTTTCCCTTAGACCATGACAGCCCCATTTGTTGCCAGTTTATTCACTAGTTTAAAATTAGTGATCGGTTTGTTTGGGCCAGCTATCACTAATTGGTTACTAGTGGAGATTGAACTGCCTACCCAGTCTCTAAACGTTAGATAGAGCTAAAACGACCTCGCCTACTATAAGGGAATAAAAGGCGTTAGCTGATTTTTTTTTTTTGACAAATGATATGGTGTACCAGTTTTTTTTTTTATTCTCATGTGTTAACAAGTGAACAAATCATTAATAACATCCATTAAATTTTATGCATATTGCTTCTTATCGTTCGTTTTTCTTTTCTTTTTTTTTTTTGTTGTAAAGTACACTTTCCATGAGTAGTTTGTGAGATTACTTATAGAAAAGGTAACATATCACATAAAGAGAATCGCGTTATAACGATAAGTTGCATTTTTCTAGTTACTATATTTTTGTGTATTCGTTATTTGCATTTCATAAAAAGTGTAAATACTAATTGGATTCATTTTGCTCCATCTATATGAAAGTTATTTCTCAGGCATAGCTAAACGAACTGAAATGGAATATTTGGAGTCATTAGCAAAACTTATCGATTTCTGTTTTCTTTACAATTGGACCATTTTCAGATGCAAAGTTTAGGGAACGTTTTCAAAATTACACAAAGCAATATTAAGATATTAAATCGAGATGTAATTTGATGAAAATATCATGAAATGAGATAAAGAAAAATCAGCTATAGATCAAATAAGATGAAAGTAAAAAATTATATTAAAAATCAGGTAACGCCTTTTATTTCCTTTTAGTATACGAGGCGGTCTTAGCCCTATCTAACTTTCGGAGACTGTGTGGGCAGTTCAATCTCCACTGGTAGCAATCAGAGATAGTTAACCCTGGTCTGGTGCAAACAAAAGTTTACATTTGAAATATCTTCATGACAAAGGAACTTGCATATAGAGGAAGTCGACTTCGCACCAAGTGGACTCAGAATCCAATAATGCACAACGAGCATTATTGGACTCTGCAATATTAGACGCACGCACGCACACACACACACGCACACACATACATTCTGGGGGTGTATAATGTTGTGGAATGAGTCATTGTAGACTATTTAGCTTTTTATGGAGATCTATTGTAAAGCAGAGATAATCCTTATGAGTGATGCAAAAAAAGAACACTTCAAGATACTCAGCATAGAGGATTCCTCCAGATAGCAATGTGCTATACCTCAGCTCCACGCAGAGGCAGGCAGACAAAAACCTACAATGTGCTGAACCTCAACATTAGTTTGTTGAGGTTCAGCACATTGTCCAGTTATAATAATCCAGTTAAAATAAACATTGATATTGCCCACGAAATTCCTGTAAGGATTCCAGGTTCCGAAATTTATGAAAATCAGAAGGGGCCAGAGTAAATAACTTGCTTACGGATTGGGAAAAATCATAATGAGTGCCAGTATTTTTTGAAACATGCCGGAAGGGGAATTCTACAGATTATGCAGATTGCAGAGACCGAGCTTCTCTGCAATCCGTATATTCCATAAATACTTTCACGGGAAAGTTCATCTAAAACACCATCAATAATTCTCCCACCCTGTACTAAGCCCATTGGAACACGTACAATTGCCGCCCAACATCCTTTTACAGTACACCTCGAAACCCACAGAACAAGTTTCTTCTCCTCCTCATTCATCCCTGCTACTGCAGTACTGTGGAACAGTCTTCCCCTGACGTATTTCCCAAGGAATACAATATACGGGCGTTCAAATCAAATGTAAACAAGTTTCTCCTTTCACAACCCATCACCCATATACGGTACTGATGTACAATAGGTTGACCAGCCAACCTCCTGTATATGAGCCCAACATAAAAAATAAAATAAAAATAAAATAAAATAAAATAAATTCTGTAATGAGAGATTGCTCAAACAAGAATTTGTTCAAACAAGGCACTGTTATGCAGTATAAGAGTGCCTTGTTTGAACAAATTGGTGGCCCGATTAGCTGAAAGGATAGTACTTGTGCTTTCTAACAATGTGGGATTTACTAAATTATGGTGAATCTCACAGTGCACATACTTACTGATTCATTGAATGATAAACAACAGATTTACAACTTTGGTAGTGGATTCCCATTAAAATGAAGGAGAGGAGAAAGTCCTTCGGGAAGGTAGAGAGTTCAACTGATCCAATCAACAGAAGTGGTTAGAATGAAAGTGAAAGATGAGAAGTTGGTTTAGTAAGTTTGAAGTTGAACTGTATACGGATGATGATCAGCGCTTTGTGATTTTAGATGCGTATAGGAAAGTGAAGAAATTATGGTAATCAGTTCAGTTGAACTTTCTCAAATCACTTTCTAGTAGGCATCATTTTGTTTCTGTATATATTCTACAAATGCGCAAATGATGGCAACATATTTTAGCAAAGTTTTTGGTGTAGCATTTTAAGGTTAGATGGAGAGTGGGATAGATGGTAGGCAGCTATAGAGAAGAAAAGAAAACCCACTTTTTAGAGACGGAAACAGTCATATAGGAGTGCACTTAAGCAATATTGCAGTTAATGTGATTCTCATTCCAGCTGAAAGAAGGAAAGACGGATTTTTTTTTATTATTTAATTGGTTACCCAAGATCTTGAAGTTTGGAATTTTTGAGCAGAATTATAAAGATAATCATCCGAAAGACTATGATAGTTTAAAAAAAGAAAAATACTTACCTTTATGTATAGAAGGAATGATTCACCACAGCGAACAGAGAGGAAACTGGAGGTGGTCCAGTTGAGGTCGACCAGATTCCAGTTTAGTAAATAAGACTTTATGCCAGGCAAAATAAGTCCACATGAGCTACTCAACAATTACCTTTGTGTTCAAAGATAAGTTGTTGTTGATGTATGAAAATTATTATCCAGGATACCAGCATTGGCATTTGGATCCGAGATGAGGTATGGGTCGGAGGTCACTATTTCATAGCGGGAGGCCAGTGCAGACTACCATCATTCCCCAAAGTGTTCTATATCTGGAGATATGTGTGGTCACAGGCGCCTGGAGGATAAAAAACCCTTTACCTCCATATATGACTGGCTAACTCATTTTTAGTCGAAAATGACCTGATAATGGTTCCTCTCATCATACACAGGAATCGAACACAGATCTTTCCGACCAGTCTATACGAATTGAGCTATGGGGGGGGGGCATCAATGGTGGGTGATGTTAGTCAAGAAATTTGGTGTGGATTGAAAGGGGCAATTAGTTAGTGGGCCTATAAGTGGTGCATTGTTTTTAATGACCTTTTCTGTTATTTGTGACTGAGGTGAGGACAATGGAATAATTGGCTGGATGACTTCGTTTCTTTTTTCTTTGGCATGGACTGAATATAAGGCTTATTTTATGAACTATGGTAGGTGTTAGACAACTAAATGATTCCAAAAGGTAAAATATAACAGTTAGTTCTATAGCAAGCACAAATTTTGAGTACAGCTCGGGTTTTTTTTTTTTTTATTATTATTCATTAGCAGATTTAGTGGTGTTTAAGTTATTTATCATTATTTGGATGTTTGTCCTGAGAATGGATGGGAGAAGGCACGTCTTGAGGTATTCATGGTGTAGTAGAAGGTGATTTAGGATCCATCCCACTCATGTCAATTTCAGTTATAATCTGATCAGTTTTATTCGAAAATTTGGCGAAACAAAGCTATAAGTGCGCAGTTGATTGGTGTAACAAAAACATTGCATTTCTCAATAGGATTCTATACAGGGTGATCATTATTAAAGTATCCCTGTTTACGGCCTTGTGGAGTGCCACTCAGTGATTCAAATGCTGGCCTGTTGGTTGAACGGATTCCTGAAACTTTGCAGGAATACATTGTGCGTCATGCGAAAGCGATATCTGAAGAAAATAGTTTCAAAATTCACCGCCAGGGATGCGGTATGATGTACGAATGTAGATGTAATATTTTTTCTGTGTGCAAGAAGCAGTAAAGCCACAAGCGTAAATATCATTTTTATTCACTTCCATTAGGCATTCACGGGCTGTACTGTTCAATGTGCTGCCCTTCCCGACATGCCACAAACTGCATCCTTTACACAGTGTGTTCAACAGCAGAATGCAGCTGGTTGAACTGATGTTCTGCACATTCTGCATTATGCTTTCTTTCAGCGCTGGCAAGTTATCAGGATGATCCTAATAAACCCTGTCTTTGAGAAATGCTCAGAGCCAGAAGTCACAGGGGGTCAGATCAGGTGAACGAGGCCAGCCATGCAGTATGAAAAGCAAGGTTGGTCATTCTGGCTTCTGTGAAATGTTCTTGAAGAACGTCCTGTACAGATCGACCGATGTGTGGAGGGGCCTCATCCTCCTCCTGAATCATTCACAGGCGCTGCCTTAGCTATGGCTCAACAAAATTGTTTATCATATTGCAAAATCTGTCAGCAGTAACTGAGCAGATCACAGGACCAGACTGGCGAATGTCTCCAAGAAGAATGGCCTAATAATAAACAAAGCTCTAAATCAACAACAGAGTAACTTTGGGGGAATGCAAAGGAATTTGTTGGATTGCATGTGGGTTTTGCATAGCCCATACCTAGCAATTGTGAGTATTCACAGTTCCATTGAAATGAAAGTGAGCCTCATCTCCCCACTAAATCATTCACAGCCATGCAGCATTCAACTTCACTTGAGCACAGAATGTTAAAGCAAATATTAGACGACTTTCAAAGTCCTGTGGGCGTAACTCTTATGTCAGGGTTATCTTGAATGGGTAGAAATGCAGAATCTTCTGTATAATTTTCCAGTTGTGTAAGCAGTACCATTGGCGGGGTGTAGCATAGAGGCAGCCTGCCTCACGGCACCGCTTAATAAGTGCGCTCGTTCAGCCATATTGCGGTAGGCGGCGTATTATGGCAATTATATATTGTCTTTTTATTTGCTAAACTAAACGCCGTATATATATTTTACAAATATATATATATACGGCGTTTAGTTTAGCAAATAAAAAGGTACCACTTCCCATTGACAGTTAACTATGTGCTTATTATATTTTAATAATCAATTTTTAGAACCCACTTATTAGATACTAAAGGAAACAACTCAAAGTATCTTACGATGTGAATTTTATAAACTTTTATAGTCTATTCAGATATGTAATCTGAAACATTTAATTAATATTATTATATAATTGTTTTGCATTAATGTTTCTCCTGTAATAAAAACAAAATATTAATTGGAGATTTTCTTATATTTTTGTCTTATAATCCATCAGGAGCGATATTTAATTGTTTGCCTCAGGGAGCCATCTAATCTAGCAACGGCCCTGTGTGTAAGGCACATCCATGTGTCTTGATGTATCACATGCAGTGCAGGAACCGCTGCTGTTATTCATGGTCTGTTCCACAACAGCAGTAGCAACTTGATTCACTTGTGAACTGATTGGTTTACGACCTCTGCCAGATCTAACTCACAATGATCCCATTTTTTGAAAACGACTAATGAATCATCGCAGAGCACATGGAGATACTGGATTTCGTCAATATTTGTTCAGGCGACGAAATTCAAGGAGTGCAACAACAGTATTGTAATTGTTTAGATGGTACAGCCTATCAAGGCAAAGCACACTGGGGAATGATTAGTGCCATCACCACAGACGGTATTAACCAGAATGAAGGAAAAAATCCCATTTCCATCTCTTTAAATCCTCTTGGCACCTGCTGAGTTGCGTGATATACAAATTCCATGCATTAGATAGATGTTTACAACTCCCCCAATGGTTATTTTTTAACTACTGTACTTTTATCTTTAATTATGATCACGCTGTATATAAAGGTATCATTCACTGTTATAGAAATGTAACTACAAATGTTTTTTGTATTAGATACATCATCATCATTATACTTTTCAACGATTTAGGCCCAGAATGGCCTGTTCTGGCCTTAGAAATAATCGTTGAATCTCTTTAGGGGACATCCTGTTTCCTTTTTCCTTATGGCTTGTAATTTAAGACTTATTTTGTAATCTTTCTGTTTTCATTCTTTCGACGCGTGTTCCATCCGTTTATGCTTATATTTTTTAATTTTTTCATGGAACTTTTTCTAAGCCTATTTTCGACCAGTTCCCGAGTTACAGTCAATCTCTGGCACTGGCAAGCGAGTTTTTTCTTCCGGAAACTCGGGGTTTTTCGTCCGAAAACTCAACAAAATCGACTGTAGTACCCACATTATTTCAGACAGTAACATATCCTGTTAGGGTTAGGTACCAAGAGATGGAGCACTTGTTTGCCAGCCTCTTCATCAGTGGTTGCCTATAATTAGTAATAGACATGGGCCAGCTATCTCTGATTGGCTACCGATGGAGATTGAATTGCCCACTCAGCCTCCAAAAGCTAGACAGAGTATAAAGGCCTCGCCTACTCCCTATAAGGGAATAAAAGTCATTAGCTGATTTATTTTATTTTTAAATTTTTTCATAAGGGCAACCCTCGTTATTAACAATTTAATGGTATTATTCCAAGAAAACATCAAGAAATATACCAAATACTATAAATACAGGAAAACTTAGCAGTAATATTCCTATGAAACTAATTATTCTAAGAAAATAACACAATAAAACAGATAAAATTTACCAATTTCAAAGGAAATAACACACTATTGTTATGTCCCTTTCTATCCTATGATATTGTTTGTCTTACAAATTGCCTTCGTCTATATTCTTCTAACTTCTGCTTTCAAGACATCACCAAATTTTCTACTAATATCTGAGTTATTGTTCCCCGTAGTATCCCTAGTATTTGTATTTTAACTGCGCCCTTTGGGATATTTAGTTTAAGATATTTTATACATAATCAGAGAAAAGGAGCTCAAATATCTGAAAGTGTAACTATTGCAATCGTGACACTATTTCTTGTTACTCAATATTAATTCCTTAAACTTCCCGTTTCTTAACATTAATTCCCCGCGTGATTAGGCTCGAATGTTTCTAAGCGGTGCATTGGATTAGCAATATCAGACAACTTTTTTTATCATTAAGCAAAAGGTTTATTATTTCTCTAAACATGGTACATATCAAAATACTCAACTAAATTACTTACACACTAAAATTTACTTAATACAAGTAGTTGGGCTATGATTCGACAAAAGTTACTACGATCATGCCGCCACAAATTTTCATACAAAACATGAATTCACTTAACATGGAAAAATTAGATCACCACACATTATTAGATTATTCAACTTCAAGTACACTAACAAAATCATCAACTACTCTAGCACATACTTATGACAATTCCGATTCTCTACACATCACACTAGGCATTCAAATTCCTCAGGCTACTTGATTACTCAATTCACACTAATCAAACTCAATATTAATAAAATCATTTACTTCATTAACATACAACTACGTCATTAGCTTTCCCTTTACAATATAGTAGGCACTCAAGATTCTTAGGATAATTAATTATTCACAAATTATCAACACCAGCTAGCTTACTTTTAACACTCTCTATCAAATTCTAAAGTCCTATTATAATTTCTCCCTAATCACTTTAACAGTT
The DNA here is from genome assembly GCF_054136105.1 of Typopeltis vanoorti. Taxonomy (NCBI): domain Eukaryota; kingdom Metazoa; phylum Arthropoda; class Arachnida; order Uropygi; family Thelyphonidae; genus Typopeltis; species Typopeltis vanoorti. Next base: position 156,515,233 of record NC_143550.1, on the reverse strand, counting down.
CCGTATTATGACAATGGTACCTATCACAAACAACTTCTAGTTAACATATGATAAAATTCACAATACCTTTCTTTAACTTCACTTACGGGCCTTTACCTTCTACTGAACGAACTTGCTTGCATAACTTCTTGCAATTCAGGGCTATATAAACATCTGCGCTGTCGGCTGTACTATCCGACTGGCGGCCCGTGTGTTAGTGTTTTGTGTAGTGTATTATTGATGATGGAATTAAAGAGTCAGATGAGTCATTGTGTTGTTAATTAGTGGCGATAGTTTTGAATGATAAATGATATATACAGAGGTAAGTGTTCTTCATTTTCTGAGGTTTTTTAAGGTGAAATATTTGCTACCGTTGCTGGTAGATCGATTTGATCTACGGGATATATATATATAGAGTAACATTTTATTGCTGGTAGACACCTAAGAGCGTCTACGGGATCTGCTAGTGGACCCTCAAAAGTCCACAGGATTATCTTTGCCCGCTCGGGGCACCTGAGGGACCTCTACTCTTTCTCCATCTGTGTCTCAACACATATTAATTTCTTGAAATGACAAAACTTCTAAATGAGACCCAATTCGAAGAAGTTTACAGGGAATTCCTCAGACTGGGAAAGCTACTGAGTGATAATTGGCCGGGAAAGGTTAAACTGTATGACACGTTTCCCCCCGAATGTGTCTCAGACGCTGTCGCTGAAGATCATTTAGAGTCGATGCCTTCTACTCCTTCAGACTTTGTAGAAGTGAGTGCTCACAAAGTCGTCGCTGAAGATCATTTAGAGTCGATGCCTTCTACTCCTTCAGACTTTGTAGAAGTGCGTGCTCGCAAAAAGCGAAGAACAACAGAAGAACCGCACAATGACAATACTGTAATGGAACAGGATTCTCAGGGTTCGGACGTCGCTACTTCTCCCAAAGAAAAGGTGCCTCCGGTCATCCTTAGAGAAAAACAAAAGTGGGCAGCTTTACGATCCACAATGTCCAATCTGCATATTGGCTTCATTAAGGCCAAAAACATGGATGAAGGCATAAAGATTCAGCCAGCAACAGTGACAGACTATAGAAGGTTGACCAAGGAACTGGACAACAGAGGCATCCAGTATCATACCTTTGCGCTCAGTTCAGAAAAAAATTTAAAAGTAGTCCTTCGTGGTGTCTGTGAAGACATTGACACAGCAGAAATCGCTGCTGACCTAAATTCTCAGGATCTGCCACCAGTCAAAGTGAGCAGAATGTACAAAGCTGACAAAACTCCCATGCCATTAGTCCTTGTTGAGATTCACAAAATATATAAGGATATCTACAACTTAAAAACAGTCTGTGGTCTCATCGTCACACCGGAACCACTCCGTAAAAGATCATCTTCTGGGCAGTGCCACAGGTGCCAAAAGTTTGGCCATGCCCAGAATCTATGCAGAGCAGAATATAGATGTTTAAAATGTGGAGACAGCCACCCAACCGATACCTGCACTAAGCCAAGGACCACCTCGGCCAAATGTGCCAACTGCAGTGGCCTTCATCCAGCAAACGACAAGGGATGTACTCAACACCCAAAGAACAGACAGATGGAGGCAATCAGTCAGCCCCCCCCCCCCCTCCTACAGTGCAAGAACACCAGCGGCCCAGACATCAAAACCTGAGACTCTGCGGCCACAGTTGGAGACCTCCAATCAAAAGCAAACAAGAAGTTATGCCGATGTGACCCGTACAATTAGGCCAACACCAGAACAAAATCAACCAAGAGCACCTAAAAACCTAACAGCTATTATCACGGCCTCACTAGCAAACATGCTACAAAATTTTAGCTTATCAAACCCTACTGAAACCTCCACTAAAAGATTTCTTCGTGAAACACAGGTCATCCTCACAGCTCTCATAAATGAATAGAAACAAACTCATTCCAGCATCTCTTCAAATAGTTGCTTGGAATGCAAATGGCCTCAAAAACAAAATCCTGGAACTCCGTGCCTTCACATCTAGGTATCAGCCTGATGTTATTCTAATTAGCGAAACTCATCTAAGACCCTCAGACAATCCTACAATAAGGGGCTATCGCCTATACAGAAAAGACAGACTACTCTACAGAGGCGGTGGCACTGCCATCTTCATTAAAAACTACATTAAGCACCACTCTGTGAGCATTCCTTCAACCACTAACCTTGAGATCACAGGAGTGGAAGTAGTCACCAGCTCCACTGGCAAACTGAAAATCTACTCAGCTTACAACCCTCCCCAAAAATCTCTACTTCACTCTGATCTAAATGCCATCTTAGGCATCAGAGGGCCCACCATTATTGCCGGGGATCTGAATTCCAAGCATCCTGCCTGGAATTGTTCAACCACAAACAAGAATGGTTGCATCCTTTTCAATTACTTAGGATCAAGCAACGCTGTTGTGGCAGGCCCCACCGAACCAACTCATCTCAGTACGTTCGGCACTGCTGACATCCTGGATATAGCTATCCTGCAGGATATTAAACTTCAGTACAGTATCATATCTATGGATGAACTATCATCCGATCACAATCCAATTCTAGTACAGCTGGGAAATCATGAATTCCTGTGTCCTCCTTCTCACTCCTACATTGTATGTGAAAGACTGTCAGCCGCACTCAAGGATTATATTGGACCTGTTCCTCACATACGCACAAAAGAAGAAGTAGAAACTGCAGTTACAAATCTCACACAACAAATTAATTCTGCTATAAAGGTAGCTTCCTCCTACAAATCTGCCTGAAAGCCAGATCGTTTGCCTGAAGACATCATGAACTTAATTAGAGATAAAAACAGAGCTCGAAAAAGATTCCGTAACAAGTGTGCACCACAAGACAAAACAAATCTAAACAGACTAAATGGGACAGTAAGAGATGCACTGAAAGCTCATAGAGACTATGTATGGGATTAAAAGTTATCCTCCATTTCACCTAGTGATCACTCCATCTGGGGACTACTGAAAAATACCAAAAACAAAGGCAGATTCCTTCCCCCAATATTAACTGATCAGGGCCTTGCTCACACAGATGTGGACAAAGCAGAGGTTATAGCGCACAGCTTGGAAGAGCAATGCAGGCCTTCGTATGGAAACCTTGACTTTGACCACATACATAAGATTCACAGCAAGGTCAGACACTCACTCAAACTTCCTATCACCAGCACTGACCATATTGCATCAACATCACCTGCTGAGATATATGACATTATTAAAAATTTAAAGAACAAAAAAGCTCCCGGACCAGACGGCATTACTAATCGTGTGATTAAACTTCTGCCCCGGAGGGCAGTAGTGTACCTGACCAGTATAATAAATGCAATTTTAAGATTTCACTATTTTCCTTCCACCTGGAAACTGGCTGACGTAATTCCCCTACATAAGCCAGGCAAAGACTCACACCTACCCCAAAATTATCGTCCAATCAGTCTCATCTCAAATCTGGGTAAGGTTGCAGAGAAGGTCATCCTCTCACGACTTCAGACCTCAATAAATGACCTAAACATCCTTCCAAAAGAACAGTTTGGTTTTAGGCAACACCATAGTACTACCCAGCAAATCCACAGAATTGTTGAATACATCACAACCAGCTACAACTGGCGCCAGTGCACAGGCGCTGTTTTCCTAGACTTATCCAAAGCATTTGACAAAATCTGGCATTTTGGACTCCTGCACAAGCTTATCTCAGCCGGCATCTCACCTGGAATGGTTCATTTAATCCACTCGTATCTTCAAAATAGATCAATGCAAGTAAAAATCAACGGTTCTACATCCTCCCAGCGCCACATCTTTGCTGGAGTGCCGCAGGGATCTCTACTGGCTCCATTACTGTTCTCTATATACATGTCAGACATCCCGCACAATCCGATGACTTCCATTTTGGCCCTATATGCGGACGATACGGCAATACTAACCAGATCTCTCAGACCCCTTTTCATTACCAGAAAGCTTCAAGAAAACATTCTAAAGCTGGAGGGTTGGTTCTCTAAGTGGAGATTGGAAGTCAACCCCCAGAAAAGCTCAGCCGTTCTTTTCTCAAAAAGGCCAATGTCTCCTGTAGGAGATTTGTTACTATTCAATACTAAAATTCCTTGGCAGTCAGAAACAAATTACCTGGGTGTAATTCTCGACAAAAAGCTATCTTTCAATCAGCACACCAAGTCTGCATGCACAAAGGCATCTAAAGCCACAGCACAGATCTATCCGCTAATTAATAGAAATAGCAAGCTCAGCAACAGAATCAAATTACAACTATACCAGATGACAATTCGTCCTATAATCACCTATGCCTCTCCGGCCTGGAGCCACACCTCTAATGCTAACATCATCAAAATACAGCGAGTGCAGAACAAGTGCCTGAGAATGATTTTGAACGCCCCGTGGTATGTTAGAAACATTCAACTCCACAGAGACACAAATATTCCCTATATTTTCTCTTTTCTACGATCCTTAGCCACCAAGTTTTTCCTAAAGACGTCCACACATCCCAACAATTTGGTTCAACAAGCTACAGCATACGATCCAACGGACATATTCAAATATAGAAGACCAAAAGCTATATTGGCCTCCTTTAGTGATGCATAATCTCCATGCCCATCCAGGGCGAGCAATCTGCTCATTAATTTTACCTTCACTGCAACCACAACAGATAGCGGGGAATATGAAAAGCATCTTGCTTCACCCCTAAAGACATAAATGTCAATTGTCTGTACTATCCGAAACGAGGACATCGATATTATCACAGCTTCCTATGACTCTATGGTATATTTCGCTTTCTACATAGGAATACGGGAATAGCTTTCCCGCTCACCTTCGATTCCTTGTTGTGGCATGAGGATATAAGTCATATCTCTCCACTCAGGAACACCGTGAAATCCACTAGAAAACCAAACTAAAACCACCGCGACTATCCAAACGCTTCTTCTCCTCTGGCAAAAGGGCCTCAAGCCTCCCTGACTATCTAAACGTCTTCCCCAAAACTCAAAGGAGCCTACTCTTCGAAAAAGTCTTGAGGGGGGGGGGGGGTACCAACCCTTTTATAGCTGCTTCCCTAACGGCGCCCTTTCTTACTTCTTTTTCCCACCTCCTACTTGTTTTCCGTCTGTCTACCAATTGGGTAGCATTTGGCTGCCATACGTCATTTTGATCGGCAACTCGTAACGAAGTTTCTATCCGGGTATAGGCCCTAAGCGATATTCCGTTATTTCTCTTGTTAGCCTCTATCTTAACCCCCTTTTTAAACTTTTTCTCAGAATTCTACTTAATGCTTAATCTGTAGCCTCTTACATAGCGTATTTCATGACTCATTCTTTTATACTTATGCACTTAAGTCTTTCATTCTTAATCGCATTACTATATTAATTCTTAGTTAGCTACTTATTTAATACAAATTCCTTGTTTAGTCATAATACATCTTAATACATTCTTTTCTTTTGTTATCTTAACCAAACAATAGACCTTTACATTTTACTCAATTTATACTGGATGCAAGAATATTTTATTAATTAAATTATCCTTTTTATGCAGGAGTTTTTATTTATGTTATTTATTTTTCATGTTACACCATGATAACTGAGAATACTATATTCTCAAGATATCAGGTGTAACACTATACAGGCTTGAAGTGAATAAGATGATGAACTATGACATTACTTTCAAATTTTTAAAAATATTTTATTTTAAGGCAACAGATGAAGATTGAAGTTATCTCTAAATCGTCTTTTCATTTTCCATATTCTTTGATAATGTCTCATTGGATATTCTCAGTTTGGAATCAATCTTCTCGTGTTTTTTTTTTAAATAACCAGAGGAAGGGAAGTTTATCCCCTACTTTTGGTTCTGGGTACTAAAGAAAAAAGGGAGAGGAGAAAGTGATGCTATAATCCTTATACAATTCAAAAAGATGTTTGGATTAAGTACAGTTAAAAATAAAAATTTAACAACCCCAATAAATTCATAAAGGAATATATACATTTTTTAATCTAAAAATAATTGCTTTTAGGGAAATAAGATCACTTTATTATAATCAAGAAGATGAATTTCTGAACTTAATGAAACAGGAAAAAACAAGTTACAAATAATGATATAAAATAATCATGTATCTCATTCTTTGATATAGAGGTAATCATGAATTCATAACAGAAACATAAAATACACGTGAACACAGAATAAGTAATTATGCAAATATTTCAGTTTAAGTTTCTAACATTCATGTCAGCATTTCATGCTGTACATAAAGCTCAACGCACAGCCCAGTGTCAATGTGTTCAAGTTTAACAAATTCAAATGATGATGGTTTAACTTTTAAACCATCATCATCATTGTAGCAGAACAGAATGGGAAATTCAAAGAAATTGTGTCTCAACAGTTATAGCTTAAAAATTATTAAGAAAATCATCAGCTATTTTTCCTACTTCCACAATAAGAGATGGCTTCCAAAGAATATCCATTCAATATCAGAGGTACTTCTCAATTTCTCATATCCTTAGGAAATTTCATCTTTCAACCATGCTTAAATTAATTATATCAACTCTTTGTTGCCATTATTAAAGATGAAGTACAACCTCTGCTGCTATGATCTATTAAATTCCATGTTAATGCAAGTTATTTTACTTTGGTCAAACCGGCTGATCTATCACTAAATCAATTTCTGAACATCAATCCTATATTGAATCCAAACATCAGCACATACCTGGACACATTATTAACACTAGTCACAGAGTCCTCTGGGATGATGCTAAATTACTGCACAGTTGCTCTCATAAATTTCAGTATTTTTTTGTCCCAAATCAACATGGTGTTAATGACTCCTCTCTCTGTTTCTTAAGCCACTGTCTCACAAACTCAGTTTCTTCAATTTGTATCTTTTAGGATATTTCCACATTTTTCAGCAGCGTTCACCATACTTCTATTAAACTTACAATAACATAAGCAACAGCTTCCCAAAATCCTTTCACAACTGAGCTATTCCTAACTAAACTTGTTACTCCTCTACCCAGTCCTCTTTTATTTCATCTATCTGTTCTATGGAATAGCCTACTGCATGAAGTATTCCCAAGACTACATCCTCCAGCTCTTTAAGCGCAATATCAGTGGATTAGTTAGCTCTTGACTTCAGTCTACACACAGCATTTATTTGGTATAGGCCTTGAAGCATCTTGTGTGTGTATATTATACACAAACACAATTTATGAATAAATAAATAAATTCCACATACTAAATACACACACAACAGCCTTCCCTTTCTGGATATATTATTATCTGTCCCTTACAGGCTATATTCAATTTACTAATTATCAATCTTATTTTAATGGTGATATACTGCCTTCATCTATCCTTGCACATCATCCACCACAGAAAACAGATACTATAAAAATAATTACACAGTAAGCTCCTTCCCAACTATTCTAATGATTTCCTTTAAAGAATTAAAGAGTTCAAAGACTAGGAACATTTAGAAAAGGAAAGAGGATACCATTAAGTCTTTATTCGATACTAGATTTATTCATTCTCTTAAATATGCTGTAGGTCTTCAGGAGTTTATAGCCAAAATAATTGCTGCAACAAATTTGGTATGACAATCAGCCTAAAAAGACAAACTATGAAAACAGGTCAGAAAATGCCAATTCTTTGTATCAAAATCTACAAACATGTAAAATATTTTAGTGAAGATACAAATTAAATATGGAAAAAGCTTATAGTGGTGTGCTGGACCTGGCTCACATGTCCTGTCCTATCAGGTGTCTTCTCCCTCCAGGAGATTGACTACCATGTGTCTACACCACGTCCTATTCTTTGCCTCTCTGCTGCATTCCTCATATGAGAGATAGGTCCAGTCTTCTATATTTTTCATCCACTCCAGTCTTTGTCTTCCTCTCCTTCTCTTTCTCTCAACAGTTCCTTAGAGAAGTGTCCTTTGTAGGCAGTTATGTCTCAGAATATGTCCGAAATAGCTGACTTTTCTCTTTTTAATTTCTTTCAACAGGCTCCTGTTTACGCCTACCATCTATACAGTGGCGAATTCTCCATGCTTGCTGCACAAGCACATTAATTGAGAAAGAAGTAATATTTATTTGTTAATAAATGCATGCGTTTATAAGCATTCCATTTAGGCTTTTATTTTTGTAGACAGAAGACGTCTTAAGCTTGCACAGCAATAATTGAGTTTTGCGTTGGGTATCGAAGGCCGATGCGTGCTCGTCTAAACAAAGCTACCTTGGCTTGCTTGGTTGTAGGAGCTTCCAGGTCCTCACAGCAGCACTGTGATTTCATGCACGCACATAGCCATTTCCGCTCCCTTCACATCGTCTTAAACACAGGCGATACACAGTCAAAGTAGTTCTAGCCAGCCTTTACAAGTGTGTGTGTTGCTTGGGAAAATTAAGTTACAACCAACTTTTTATGATGACGTTATCAACCAGTTCATAAAGAGGAACTGTAGGGTAGAATTTGTATTCAAGTAGCTAAATTGAAAAAGAATATCATTAAATGTACATAAATTTCTAAATATATAGTTTTAAATAAATGGTCAGTAATTCATTATTCTGCTAATCAGACTTCAATCACACCTTTCACTCCCTGAATGATGACAAGAGCAAGCGTGAATTTCAAGACCAGCATTTTCCCCTGCATCTCTAGTACCTCTTCGTCTTTCCATGATACTCATAATTTGCAGCATCCACATTTCAAAGGCCTCCAGCTTTTTCACACTCAGATTGGAGTGTCCATGTCTCTATTCCATATAATATAATGTGGACCATATGTAGCATTTGGAGATTCTTAGTCTTGTTTTCAGATTTAATTCTCTAGATGTCAGTAGATTTTTCATACTGTTGAAAGTTGACCTTGCAATTTCAATCCTTTTTCTAATTTCATCTTCTGTCCTGTCATTCTCTGTGATCAAGTGTCTGAGGTATATCTATGTTTGCACCTGTTCTAATTTATTTCCTTTTCTCTTGAAATTATCATGATTTTTGTCTTTTTAAAGTCGAAACTGAGGCCATACTGTTCGCTGTACTTGAGGATTTCATTTATAAGTCTTAAGGTCATATTTGTTTTCAGCTAGAAGAACAGTGTCATTTGCATATCTTAGGTTATTAATATTTCTGTCCCCTACAGTGATTCCTTTGAGGTTACTAATTTTATTAAATATTTTTGTGCAGGTTAAAGAGAATTGGAGACAAGACATAGCCTTGTCTCACACCTTTCTGAACTGGGAATTCTTCTGAGGTCTCTCTATTTTCAAAGATGCAGTCTGTTCCCAGTAAAGATTAGTTATTAGCCTAATATCTTTTCCATCCATACCTATTTTTGAAAGGATTTCAGTTAATTGCTCATGTTGAACATTGTCGAATGCCTTTTTGTAATCTATGAAGCAGAGGTACACATCTTTTTGTTTTTCTAGATATCTTTCTATGATGATTCTGGTGTTGAAACTGCCTTCTCTTGTACCTACATTTTCCTTGAAGCCACTTTGTGTATCATTTATTTCTATGTTTATTTTTCTTTTATAGAATAACATATATATAGGAAGACTTTTGATACTTGACTGATGAGGCTAATTGTCTTGAACTCTTCGCATCTTGTAGCTTTTGTTTTTTTGGGGGAATTGGAACGAAAATTGAGTGATTAATATCTTTGGGTAGAAATCTAGTCTCATATATCTTGCTGCATAATTTTGTTAGATATTTCAGTCCTCCTTCATCGAGAGCTCTCAACCATTCTGTCAAGATATCTATTCCTACAGCTTTATGTGGTTTTAGTTTTCTGACGACATTTTCAACTTCACAAAGTAAAATGGGTGATTTATCTCCATTGCATAATTCAGTCTGCTCCCACACTAGAAATGTTATTTGTTGCTTTAAACAAATTAGCATCTATAAAAGCTGTCTGCATAGTAGATGCTAATTCCTTGAATATGTTATCATCTACTTTAAATGATTGTGGCTTTAATAACAAATATATGAAAGCAAATTAAAAAGTATTTTATTCTGAAGGTGCTAATATCATGTTAGAAAGAGAGCTTGGAGTATCTTTTGTTAGAAAATCTTCCTAAAATCATCAATTTGGCACTGTTTAAATCATTGACTGCAATTATTAAATGATGTGGTATCTAAAATTAAACAAGTTAATCATTTAAAAATATTTTGAGATAAAATTTATTTTATTTACCACCAATCTAATAAAAATTCAAACTCTAGCTAAAGAACTTGAAATAATTAAAACTGGTCAAGCACTGGTAGCAAATGGGTGGCATGTAATTTATCCGGTCTGGCAAAGATGTTAGCAAATATTAATATTATTGATAGATGTTCTTAAAGAATTTTAATTAATTTCAACTGCACTTCAGTCAAGATCAACTAATATTCAAAAAGTGCAAAAATTAATCAAACTTACAATAAGAGCTTTTTGAAATTTAAAGGTTGGTACTGGAAAACAAGAATCTCAGGTTAAAGATCTGATTAAATAAAACAAAGATATTCCATTTAATAAAAATAATAAATGCAATATTATTTCTAGGAATATGTTACTAGAAAATATCAGCATGTGAATTTACATCTTTTATCAGATGATGAAAACATGCTGCATTTTTTTTTGTTGTTGTTTTTTATTTATTAGAACCATATACCCGGCCTCATGAAGAACCAATTTCATCATGAATAGCTGGAGAAAAAAAGTAGTCCTTTTCAAGAGAAATTTTAAAATATGAAATAGATTTGAATGATTTTCAGGATTTTGTAGATAATGTAGAATCAAAAAATGTTTCAATCTAGGCAAATATTAAAAAAAAAAAAAAAAAACCCTAAAAGACAGCAGTGCTGAAGCTGAAAGAGGTTTCAATTTAATGAACATAATTTATACAAAGGTGAGAAATAACTTAATGACAGATCATATAATCAGATTAAATGATGATAAAGTTACTGGGAAAAGAGTTAGCAGATTGAGATGTAACTATTTTTCAAGTCCTGGCTGAATTGCAACCAGAGATTAGCTATGAATGCAATACCTCAGCAAGTATCAATGAAAACATTTGCAAGAATCAATTGGCCATGTGGAAATTACAATAAAAAATATTTCATTATTATTATTATTACTTGACATCTGCAGGGAGTTCAAGGACTCATCGTGGGAGGGCACCTACTCTGCAACTCTGTCTCCACCAACTGCAATGAGCTGCAACTATACCAATGCCATCTATCTACCACCAACCACTACCATTACTATTACTATTTTCACAGACAATCACAAACATCCATGCCCATGGTGGGATTAGAACCTATAGCCTTTTGGCTGGAGAGCGGATACACTAACCACTCGGCCAAGTATTCAAAATTGAAAATCAGTAAAACTTACAATATGACTAGGAACAAAGAACATGTAAGATTGGATATCAGGCAGTTGTTGAGAAGGATAAAAAATAATAGTGTGATAGGAAAGGTAGTCAGTGTATTGCCCGGATTCATATGACAGTGATGAAATGAGGCTGAGAGCAAAGATTTTGAAAATGTTAGCAAAATGGGCGAGGAGAAAGGAGTGCACTTTGTTAATGTGGGATATGAGTTTGACAGGCGAATTGAACTGTATGAGAGTGATGGACCTCATTTGAATGGTTTTGGTGCGAGTCATTTGGAGAGACTGCTACTAGAAGGTAGAGAAATGAGTGCAGAGAATGAATCTGATCAAGTAAGAAGCAATGTGAAAGAGCAGGAAAATAAGAAAGGAGAGACAGGGGCACACCAGTAATGTCCGGCATCTGTGTGCAAAACTTTAGTTAGCACCCTTATATACTCCTTCCCCCAATTAAAAAAAAAAAAACTTTATAAAAACATTATTTTTAATATTTGATGCCGATAAAATGAGTATTTCATTTTGAATTTTATCTCCTAAATAGGAGGGAAAACTTTTAAAGTCAGGATCATTAACTACACGTCGTGTGTTCTGATATAAAAGGATCAAACTTTTGTAACATCTCAATGCATTTTAAAAAAATTCCATTGTTGCGATCGTAAAGTTTATTACTTTTACCATGAAGAGCTAGAACTGTACTACAAAAATTATTCCTTTTATAACTTCATACCAATGTTTCCTTTCATTATCTAAAACTGTTTTTTTTTGCAAATGATCAATACAAGTTTTATTTTTTTAAGGATGTAATTAATTCTGTCCATTTTTTGTAATTGTTCAAATGATTTAAAGTTTTCTCATTACGATTCAGGTACATTGCAAGATGTTGCCTATATTCTGCTGATAATAGCAGAATACAGAATAAAGTTAAAAACTGCAGCAGATTTTCTTATATATGTTTAGAGCAAATGCAAGTTTGAACAAGATTAAACAAATTCAAATGCGCATCATCCTGTAAACAGTAAACTAACGCTAGTTCAAGTTTTTACTTGTTTACACTAAACTACTTGTTAGAACTAGGATCAGAATAAAATAAGATCTTAAGGAATAATAACAAATAAGTGATTATAAATAACTTATTTAAGACAAATCTATAAACTATAATTAAAATTTAAACAAAATGTAATTTATTTTGATATAATTAATGAATAATGTTTTTAAGTATTTCCTCCTCGCCTTTACTATCCTGGTGCCTGTGTGCATTGCACATATTGCCGGCACACCCTTTACGAGAGAATGAAGTGGGTAGCATGAGTACAAGGAATGAGAGAACATGTACACGATGAACAGGGAAATGGGAAGGCTCAGGATGGCCAGGGGAACACAGCATGCAAAAGGTTGATGCTCCAAGAGGATGTGAGTGTGTAGACAAAAAAGGAAAAGGGATGACTTGGGATCAAGGGAAAATAGTTGGATATGAAGAGTTCTTAGATAAATAAGGAGAAAAAGAAATGCCTCAAGTTAAGTATGGAGAAGTCACATCTAAGAAGTGGCATCAGTGAAATTTGCTATAGATCCAGGAATGAAATGTTGTTTGTATATATATGCTAGAAGTGTAAGAAACAAGGCAAATGAAATGATTGCATTAATTGAGTCTGTTCACCCAGGAATTGTTGGAATAAGCAAGACATGGTTGGATGAGGATAACATCCTGAGAGGAATAGAGATGGAAAGGTATGATGTATTTCATGAAGACAGAAAGGCTAAAAAGAGAGAGGGGGGGATGCTATTGATGATAGAGAACAAGTTATGTCCGATTAAGTATTTAACTTAATCGGACGTTGTTGTAGACCTGGTAATATGGACGGTAGTGACCATGAAATGTATAATCAAATTAGCCAAGCAAATAAGAAAAGGGTAATTATTATGGATGAATTTAATTATAGCAATATAGACTGGGATGATGAGAAAGCAACTAGAAATAAAGAAAATGAGTTTCTAGAAGGATAACTACCTCAGGCAGCATGTCACAGAGGGGACACGATTGAGGGTCTTGGATTTGATCATCTCATCTTATCAGAGGCTGTTATTATAAAGGTGGTGTCAAATCACCCTCCAGTTGGTGAAAGTGACCATGAAGTAATTACTGGGTGGTTGCCAACAGTGTAAGGAACTGTGAGGAAAGGATACAAGCTGATGATTATCAGATTCAAGAAACAGCTTGCAGGTGTAGCATGGAATGAGGAGTTGGTTTGAAAGGAGATCAATGCAACTTGGGTGATATTCAAGAACTATCTAGTAGAAGCAATGTCTAAATGTATTCCAAAGGTCAGAAGGTTAAATAGGGTAGGGTATGAAATGGATGAATGAAGAGATTAAGCATGCGATACAAAGAAAAAAAGGCATTATGGAGGCAGCTTAAGAGCAGTAGTAATAATCAATTCCATGAGGATTACAAAGAACAGGCAAGGAGGGTGACTTGGTAAGGGTAGCAAAAGTGAAGTATGAGCAGCAGTTAGCAGTTAGCTAATGAAGCAAAAAGAATCCTAGGGAGTTCTTTTGATGTGTAGCCAGCAAAAAAAAAAAAAGAATGATTATGGAAGGATGACATCGATTGGAAAAAATGGTTTAAGAACAACTGCTGCAGAAGATACAGTTGTGATATTTAATGAGCAGTTCATAAAGGTCTTTCATTTTTGTGAATGTGACATCATGGAGGGTTTGAGAGCAGTTGATGAGAGGGAAAGATTGACTGTAAATGAAAGCAAGAGGTATATGGGGAATTGAGCAAACTTGATGTTAATAAGACTGTGGGACTTAATAGCATATCGTCACATATTTTAAAGGAATATCCACATGGTTGGCATCTGCCTTGACATATTTGTTTAATATGAGTCTTGTACTGGGTGTCAAGTTCCAAAGGAATGGAAGGAAGGCAAGATTGTGCCACTTTGTAAAGGAGGTGATAGAACTCTAGAATCAAATTATAGGCCTATCTGTCTGTCAAATGTTGTGGTCGAGATGCTGAAGAGAACCAGGATTCAGAATTGGGTCGACAACAATATTATCTTTAATGGACAGCATGGATTTGCTGAAGGGAGGTCATGTTTTATTAATCTACTTACTTATTACAATAAGGCAATGGCTTCATTGGACAGAAGAGAAGAATACACAGTAGCATACTTAGATTTTGCAAAGGCTTTTGATTGACTATCAACTTATCATGTGGTAATCTAACAGATGGGGTCGGATATTAGATTAGTGCATTGGATTGGAGATTGGCTATCTGATAGGTATCAGCAGGTGGTATATCGGGGAGCAATATTGCAGAACAGAACAGTCACTAGTGGTGCACTTCGGGGGTCTGTTTTAGGGCCATTGATGTTTAACTTGTATGTTAATGATATTGGTAAAGATTTGGATAGGGATATTCAGTTGTTTGCAGATGATGCAAAGTTGGGACGAAGTATGAAGAGTAGAGAAGATGTTGTGGCCTTACAAGACCTGAATAAATTGAGTGAATGGGGATGTGAGCACTGTTGTAAAATGTAAGGTTGTAAAATTTGGGAAACAAAGATGGGATGTAGAATTTATGCTCGGTGTGGATATATTGTTGGAGGTGGAGGAAATAGATCTTGAGATGATGGTGGATAAGGAACTAAAATTGAGAGGACACTTTGGCAAAAATGTGAGGACAACACAACGAATTTTGGGAATGATGCAGAGGACACTGACGTGTAGAAGAAAGAAGATTCTTGTTCCATTGTATAAGGCTCTGATTAGGCCACACATGGACTACAGTACACAGATTTGGTCACCTGGTTTTCAAAGGGACAATAAGATGTTGGAAAGGTACAGAGGCAACTGACTAAGGTAGTTTCTGATCTCTGGAATGTTGAATATAAAGAAAGGTTGAGAAGATGCAATTTACAGAGTGTAGTGGATAGGAGGAAGACAAGTGATATGATAGAGACATACAAGTTATTAAGGGGTTGTTATAGGATTAATGTTGAAGAGGTTTTTCATAAAATGGTGGGAGATCAGGGGAGAACAAGAGATCATCCCTGGAAGTTGTATAAGGATGATGTGAACAAGGGAATGGGTAGCAGCAAAAGTAGAACTATGAACAGATGGAATCAAGGGAAACCTCATCAGCATGCTGTATGATTAAAAATAAAAAATATCATAAAGGAACTTGATGTTATCAATACTGAAGAATGCATAAGCAGCACTTATTTCCCATGGGATGTTTACTTAAACAGAACAGAAAATGAAAGATTAGCAAAACAAATGTTTTAGACAAAAGCAAAAGTAGCATGAAGAGCCTAAAAGGACTGCTTGAATGGATCGATGCAGTTAGGAATGCTTTGGAAATTAAAAGCACTTTAAATCCGAGACCTGACATTTAATAGATCAATGTGGAAGAAATCTGCAAATTGGAAACTATTCATGAAATATTAAATGCATCAGACTGTTAGCATATACAAAAGAAAATGATACTAATGTTAGCCATTTATATATTTTTATGCTGAAAAAAACATTCTTTATTCTGGAAGAGCACTTTTTCTAAGCTAGATAGGTGTATATATGTGTATATATGCCTGGTCTCTGATGAGAACAATGACTAGATTTGAAACTGCTGTCAGACCTGTGAAACCTAATCGCACTAATAAAAGGTGAATATACAGGCTCATGAGCTGAGTTCATGTCTTTCTAGTAGTGCAACCCAAACACAGCTCCCATGCCAAAGGTTATATTCTCATAAGCTCTCAAGAAAGTTTTAAACTGGCTTTAGATTGATAATTGGCTATTCCTGAATTATAATTTTTTTATGGAATCCACTTGCAGAAAACATGACTGGATACTTAAATATAAAGAGCTAATAAGCTTCATTTCGACGATATAAACATTATTTAAGTTAAGGGGATATTAAATCCCACATTGTTTTAAAACCGAATAAGAAACTCAAAGATTGGAATCGGAGAGTTTCATGCCGAATATAGTAAACTATAAAGTATCGGCGATCACTAGCGTGAGCTAATGCAAGTGACCCTAGTACGTAGTACAATACCGGACAACTCGCAGCAAAGGTGGTAAAGTTCTGATCGCTATTCTTAGGTATTTACCATACCTTTGCTGCGAGTTGTCCGGTATTGTACTACGTACTAGGGTCACTTGCATTAGCTCACGCTAGTGATCGCCGATACTTTATAGTTTACTATATTCGGCATGAAACTCTCCGATTCCAATCTTTGAGTTTCTTATTCGGTTTTAAAACAATGTGGGATTTAATATCCCCTTAACTTAAATAATGACTGGATATGTTAAGAAAAGCAATTCATAAACTAGACATTTTACTGAATAAACAAACATAGCATCTGAAAGAAAAAAATGATTTTATTTAAGAAATACAAAACTACACTTTTGAGCTTTAAGAATATAAAAATGTTATCCCTGCAAAGGATATAATACATCCAAATGAAACAATCAGTGACAGCACAGAGGTACCCCTTGAGGGTATAT
Source organism: Typopeltis vanoorti (assembly GCF_054136105.1). Classification (NCBI taxonomy): domain Eukaryota; kingdom Metazoa; phylum Arthropoda; class Arachnida; order Uropygi; family Thelyphonidae; genus Typopeltis; species Typopeltis vanoorti. Next base: position 156,498,381 of record NC_143550.1, on the reverse strand, counting down.
ATCAGGAATTTGATAATGATGATGAACTTCTAAAGCCCACGTTAAAACTTTCATGAGAGCTTCTGAGAATATAACCTTCGACAAAGGAGCTGTCTTTAGTCTGAATTACTTAAAAGGCATGAATTCAGCCCACAAGCTCACATATTCACCTTTTATTTGCATGATTAGGGGTTTCATTGGCCTGACAGTTTTTTCAAACTGTTTGGTTCTCATCAGAGATCAAGCAGAAACTTAAGAGGACAAATTCCTCTATCTGACCATAGCAATCATCTCATGTCAGAAAGTTATTTTTCATAAGCGATAACATGCAATTCTTAATAGGTGTATATATGCCTGGTCTCTGATGAGAACAATGACAAGATTTGAAACAGCTGTCAGGCCTGTGAAACCTAATCGCACTAATAAAAGGTGAATATACAGGCTCATGAGCCGAGTTCATGTCTTTCTAGTAGTGCAACCCACAGACAGCTCCCATGCCAAAGGTTATATTCTCATAAGTTCTCAGGAAAGTTTTAAACTGGCTTTAGAAATTCAATGGATATATTCTATCCTTAGCATGGATAATTTGATCTTGCCAGAATGAAGTCTTTGGCTCATTATTTTCAGCACATTACAAAGTTCTCTCTCTAACAATTAAACTCCACATTATTTACAATGTCTTAAAAATTTATTAGTTTCTTAAATTGTAAATACAAACATGATAAAATATGTTCCGGAATCTTTCTCTCTCTTTCTTCTCAAAAACAATTTAACTTTTAAAAATCAATATTACATAACAAATCATACAAGATAATATAAGATAATTTGCAGAGAAACAAAAGATGCAATCCATTATTATACACTACTTTTTTTTATTATTATACAACTTTTTTTTTTCCATAGAACAATTAATTTCTTCACCTACCCAACATAGCAAATATAAATGCAATTGCCAACATGACAACTGTTTTTTCCATTTTAAAATAAAAACTATACATTATGTATATTAAACACTTGATTTGAACCTCTATATAAAAAAGCAGCAATTTAAACTTGGTATATATACATATAATTCCATCAGTATAAACATTTTACAATTCAGCATACAATACTATAAATATATACAAAAATATATAAATAAATTATAAACATCAATTCATTCCTCATTTATCTACTGCCTATTTATTTCTGATATACCTGCTTAAAGTTGCATTTACTGTGTAATTATTTATACATGCAAATATAAACACAAATAAATTTTAAATAAAGTAGTGGCTAAACTAGAGGTTATAACCAAGTGAGTTGTTTAATGACTTTGCAAGTTGTTTCTCATGACAACAGCAAATTTTTTTGGTATTTGATATTTTTTCTGAATAATTTGCCAGGCTATGAAAATAAGAAATACCATGGACCTCTTCAGTGCCTCACTATGACATATGTCACTCATTTTGCTAACTTTCTATATTAAATTCAATATCTGTATTAAGGCATCTTGCATTATTAATGATAAATACAGTGCTCTATGGTACATTACCAACTTTAATTAAATAATTAAGAATTATATATTTAAATAATTATTCTCTTTCGCAAATAAATTACGGTTATTGATATGTTAATGGGAAAAGAAAGTGTAGCTATAGTATTGAACACAAAATACGAGGCTAATCTTCTTGAATGGCAGTCAATTTCAAGTAGAGTGATGTGGGCAAATATCAGAATGGGGAACTGAACAATGGAACTTATTTGTGCCTAAGGTCCTACAGAAGATTCTACTAAGGTAGAAGTGGAGGAAATTTTTGAGGCTTTAGAAAAAGCAACTGGCACAATGAAAAAGGAAAAGTTGGTCTTTGTTGCAAATTTAAATAGCAGAGTAGGAAATGATTGTTAGACATACAAAAATATTTTGGGAAAATTTGGAGAAAAGAGCAAAGCTAATGATAATGGCAAAAATCTGAGCAGAAATCCAATAATTGGATTTCTGCTCAAGACATGGACTGGTTATTATTAACACAATGTTCCAACATAAAAATGTGCACAAATTCACATGGAGAGAAGAGGCAAGGAATAAGAAAAGTCTCATTGACTATGTTATTGTTGATAGTGATGTTTTCTCACTGGTGCAGGACACAGAGGATTATACAGAGGATTTGAAATTGGAAGTGATCACCATTTAGTCTTGAGCAGGATAAAATTGAATTTCATATAAAAGAAGAACATGTAAGAAAGTTTTAAAGTGAATAAAAGTTGAGCAGCTCTCAGATGTGAACTGTAGACTAAAATACATGAAGCATGATTGAAGAAAAAAATGAAAGAGTTTGAGAACAGGAATTAAACCTTGGAGATTCAGTGGCAAGCCCTGAAGAAAACACTGCTTGATTCAGCCAGAGAGGCATGTGGCGAGGTTGTCTGCAAGAATAGAAAAATCAAAACTCCATGGTGGACACAGGAAGTGAAAGAAAAGAAGAAAGCATGTTCCTGGCAAATAAGTTGGCTTGTGCTCTTAGAGAAAACAGAGACAAATGTAAGAAAGTAAGCATTGTGCAAAACTAGCTAACCAAAAGTCATGGGATGACTTTGGTAAGAACATAGAAAATAAATATATCACCAAGCTTCCCTTCCAAAATAAATATTGTGGAAGGGAAGCTTGGTGAAGAACAAGCTGGATTCAAGACAAATAGAGGCTGTCAGGATCAGATTTTCACTTTACAACAAATAGTTGAGAAATCATAGGAATGTAACAGAGATATGTATTTAAGTTTTGTAGACCTGGAAAAGACACATGACAAGGTGCCAAGAGAGAAGCTATTCAAAACGCTACAGTTGTATGGTGTCAATGGAGCATTATATCAAGCAATACTTAGTCTTTATTTGAGTTGAAAGTCATCGGTTAGAATTGAAGTACACATGTCAATATCAACTCTTTGCTTAGGCGGATGATGCTATACTTCTAAATAAATCGCTACAAGTCTGCAAGATTCCCTGACTAAATTGAATGACTGTTGTAATAGATTTGGTATGAAGGTCAGCAATAACAAGACAAAGACAATGAAAATAGGCAGAAGCAATGAAAATATCAACTGCACTGTGAATGGAGAACCTATAGAACAAGTAAAACATTTTCAGCTACTTAGACAATCTTTAGTGAAGATGGTAAATTAAATATGGAAATAGACAACAGAATTAATAAAGCTGGATGGTAGGAAGTCAAATGAATAAATTTATATGGAATAAGAGAGAAATTAGTCAAAACACTAAGCTGTATACAAGACAGTGTTCAAACCAATTTTAACTTATGGATCTGAAAACTTGGTTAGAAATAAAACACTTGACCAAAGACTAGAGACCGCAGATTTGAGAGTCCTGAGAAAGATTAGGAGTGTGAACAGATGGCATCAATGGCAATATCATATTAAAAATGAGGATATTAGGAAAGAACTCGACATTATTAGCATCCAGGAATGTGATAAAAGAGCTGAATCTCAGGTGGTATGGTCACTTAAACAGAATGGAAGAGGAAAGATTAGCAAAACAAGTGTTCTCTGAGAGGTTGGCAGGAAAAAGACCCAGAGCAAGACCAAAATATAGGTGGATTGATACAGTAAAAAGTGCCTTAGGAGATAGAAATATAAGACCTTATAATGTTGCAGTCTTGACAGTTAACAAATTGATTTCGAGGAAATTGTAGATAGGAAGTTAGTAATGATGTAAGTTTTTCATGTAGTACTAGCATATCCTGTACACCCCTTTAGGGTATATATCAGGAATTTGACGATGATGATGATAGTTTAGTTCCAGTGGCATATCAATTGATATGCCACCTTGGAATATCAGTTGATAGTGCTTGAAACTGTAATCTCCAAACCATATGTCAACAGAGTGAGGATAACCTTGTCAATTTCAATGCTAGTGGAACATGATCCCACTTTATTTTTTTACAAAACAAGAACCCTTTCCTACTAGTGTTATACCTGACAATACCCAAATCTCTAGATAAGATGATATCACTCTTCTTGGGATTACCCCTAATACATGAAATCTCCTTTGGGATAAACATATTACAAATATGCTGTCAGCATCCAAAAAATTAGGTTCTCTCTTTCTCTAAAAGTGTTACTTTAAACATTTATTAACTCTATCATCATCAAATTCCTCATATGCACAACCAAGGGGTATACAGTACTGGTACTATGATGGTGCTAAATAAATAAAAACATTTTTATAAATTGCAAATCTGTTCAACTACTGAATGCCATTCTCACACTAAGGGTAGTGCACATAAGAATCCCTATAGATAGCTGATTCAGTACAGAAGAGAGAAATAGGAATAATTAATGACCCATCACTTTCCAACTAATTTTTACAAACTTTTATATTGTGCTGCTTACTGAAATGCATGCAGCAGCTATTCAACATGCCTTTGCAGTCCAACTCAAGATGTTGATACTTGAAAACAACTTATGGATATTGACCCTAAGTTCGATCTCAGTATGCAAATCTACCGGAATGTCAAGAAAGCTATGAGCTATTACTTCAAAATGTACACACAGAAGAAGAAGGAAAAGTCAGTGCAAACTACCTTGCTTAAATCATATACATGTATTTCTTGCTCAAAAAATAATTTCCTGTTAAATGCACTTGTGTGTTCAATGATAAATACATATTATGCAGTGTTTAACAAAACTTTTGTTTCTAGCATTTTATTATCTTTTATATACTGGCAATATAAACAGCAAAAACAAATGTATTATAAAAAATTTAGTAAAGATTTTGAAACTCCATGGATGAGTTACAATTTTTTTTTCATTGCTTATTACACTTAATAGACAAAACATTAGAAATAGGGGTGATTGGAAGTTCACACTAGCATCCCCTGCACAGAGTGAAACATAAACCGAATGCAGATGGTAAATAGGCAGACATTGGGGCTTCCCAACAGTGTATTACAATCGATGAACATGGGTAAATGTGATCTTAGCGACTTTGATCACAGATGGATTATCGGTACAAGACAGATGGGTTCTCGAGGGAAATAGTATCAAGGGTTTACCATAAGTACACCATCAACAGATATACCAGCACCCAGCAAGCAAGTGGTGGCCGACCACAGGCCATTGATGACCAGGTTCGACGTAGACTGTCCAGGCTCATACAGACCGACTGCAGGGCAACAGAAGGACAAATCACATCCAATTTCAATGTCAGAGGTCCATGCAGCATCAGCAAGTGAATGGTATGGCATACCCTGCATACAGCCAACCCTAATAGTGTACTACTGTTGACAGCTCATCATCAGGCACTGTGCCTCACATGGTGCTGGGACCATCAAAACTGGAACTCTGCAGAATGGACTAGAGTTGTGCGATCTGATGAATCCTGTTATCAGTTGCACTGAGCTGACGGGTGGTGGGATGCAAGTGTAGCATTGATAGCATGAGGCCATGATCCAGTTGCACCAGGTCGGCTCTGTGATGGTTTGGGAATCCTTCTCATGTGACACATTAGGTCCCTTAGTGTGTCTGGAGAGGTCTTCAAATGTTGTGAGCCACTAGAATGTGCTGGCTGATCACTTCCACAGCCTTCACGCATCCTGCAGCTGATGGTCTGTTTCAGCAGGACAGTGCCGTGTCCCATTGAGCCGCAGCCACCCAGGCCATAGAGGAACACTCATCTGAGTTTGGACTATCCAGTGGCCCCCAAGATCCCCAGATTTAGACCCAATTGAATTTCTTGGGAATCTGTAGAGCGAGACATTAGATCCAGGTATCTGGGATAACATCTAAAGTGCAGTTGTGCTGCAACAGGCACGGTAGAATTACCTCCGGCATCTGGTGGAGTCAATGTCTCGGAGAGCACAGTCTGTTATTCGTGCTAGAGGAGGACCGACATGCTATCAGGTGGGTATTTCTAATGTTTTGTCCATTGAGTGTATATATATATTTTCAATTAACATGATTTCATCTAGTACATGTTTATTGCCCACAGTTTTGTGGGCAATAAACATGTAAAGTGAAGGATACCTGTATATATCAAATCTTAAAGTCACACATACACATGGGACATATTCTTCCATTCCATGTATATTTAAAAGTGCATTTAATCTTAATCAGTAATAATCTTAAAAAATACATAGCATCAACTTGAAGATTAGAACTTTAGGAAAATGGTTTCGATGAACAGAGACAAATTATTAAAAACAGTGATATCCATTTTTGCAAGGCTATTTTTAAAGGAATAAGATTAAAAAAAAAAGCTCCAATTTTTTTCAACAACTGAAAAGATTTTAAATAATAAAAACAACACCATTCAATGAATCAAAAATTTATGTGCCTGTATTTTGAACTGTAGTTTAGAAACCACACTTTTATCCAATTGGGGAATTCAGTTCAAACATGACTTCTTTAGTCACTAAAAGAAAGGTTGACTTCTTTAGGCAGAGATTCTTATAGTCATCATCATCATCAAATTCCTGCCATGTGCCCTCAAGGGGTGTACAGGATATGATAGTACTACATGAAAAAAATTACATCATTACTAACTTCCTATCTACAATTTTCCTCCAAATCAGTCTGCTACTTGTCAAGACTCCAACATTATCAGATCTTATATTTCTATCGTCTAATGCACTTTGTACTATATTAATTCACCTATATCTTGGTCTTCCTCTGGGTCGTTTTGCTGCCAACCTGGCAGAGAACACTTGTTTTGCTAATTCTTATAGTGATGAGATAAAACAGGAACTGAAAATCCTCTCTGTATTAAAGCTAGAAGAATGCTATAAATAATCACACAATCAATTTTATTCTACTGCAATGATGCCCATTTAAAAAATGCACATTAAATTTCACTAAGCATTTTTCATCATCTATTTAATTTCTTGAAAGTAATAATTTCTCTTTTGTTAATAAAAATGATTTATAATAATCAGAAGGCCTAGTAATAGCTACAGATAACAAGGAATTTATGTGAACTATATTTGCTGAATCTCTTAAAACCTGAGATGAACATCTTTCATGTTCTATACATTCTGTACTGTTCTCATCTTTATCTGACTGAATTTTACTAGAAGAGGTTATTTTGCTTATTTCTAAACGTGCTTTCTTTTGCTGAGAGAATATATTTGTATTTCTAGAGTTTCCAGTTTGCACTGTACCAGCCTGAAAAGAAAAGCCCATTTTAGTGTTTAATAATGGAGATGAAAAATTATTAGAACAAGATTTTAAAAAAGTACTTTGACTGTTGTAATTTCCTTTGTATTTAAAATTTTGGTATGGCAATGTTGGTGAAAGTTGTGTGCAGTTTGTAATAATAGTGCTGCTTTTGGGAATTAATTCACCATTTCCAAAAGAACCAGCTTCATTGCTGAAGTTGCTACCACTAAAATAACCCAAGTCACTTTCTTTAAGAGAAGTAGAATTTGGTACTTCTAAAGAATATATATTATCTTTTTGTCTTTTTGAACACTTGTTTTCATCAGCTGCAATGAATGATGAAACTGGAGTTTCAATCTGAAGATAGCTTTTTAGTTGAGCTACAAAGTACCTTTCGCATGCAGTAGAATATTTCTGTTCAACAGAAAGAGTTAAAATATCCTCAATATCTTCCACCTGAAAAATAATTAAAAATTTCTTTTACCATCTCAATGAAACTTGTTTTTTTAACATAAAACTTTTGATACTCATTTTAAAAGTATAAAAACAATCTGAATAGTCTTAAGACCTGTAAATATCAAGTTGAAAGTTTATTTTTCACTTGGTTAGAATATAATAAATTTAGTTTAATCCTTTATCCAAGTGTGAGCAAACAAAGTTTGTGCCTGAAAGTATCTTCAGGACTGGGGTAAGGTAGTGCAACACCAGGACGACTCCGTGCAAAGGTGGAGCAAGCTACTAACACTCCTATCTCAGTATCTCCCATAATGCAAAACACATCTCCTTGCAGATATGTCTAATGTTATGCATTAAGGGAAGGGCCACTACCCAGACTAGTTTCGACCTTTATTGAGTAGAATGGGAGTTCATATCTCATCATCATTGGCCTCTTTAGAGTCAAAAAGTTGTGCTGAGAGCCAGCTTTGATAGTAAGAGAGGAGTAGAAAAGATAGAGTTGATAGTAGTAGGTAGTTAAAAGAGGCCTCAGTTGATCTACTTGGCCACACTCAAGAGTCATCACCAAGCAGATCTCTGACATTTCCTCCCTCCATCCATTCTTTTCAGCTCTCGACGGCCAGTCATCTCTTCAGATGTCTGGCTGGCGAAAGAAGTGAAAAACAAATGAAAGAGGACACTTAAAAAGAAGAACTGAGAAAGGACACAAGAAGTTACATATCACTAATAGCAAAGACAAAACGAAAAAAAACAACAACAACTGGGTGACATGAAAGACTAATTTAAACTGAGGAGAGTGGGGGAAGAGCCTGGCCTGGGTGATGCAGCCCACAAGGAGCTGCACTGCCTCAGTGTAAGCCTTCGCAGCCCAGGTTCTCAGGATACCCCCTCCTATGTGGACAAAATTTAAACGAAACAAAACTTAAAGGTTTTCCCACCCCCCCTTCCCTGGCAGATCGATACTAGGAGTCGACTGACTTGTTAGGCAAGGTTTAAATCCTCCTTCTGTATATTGTTGGGGGTTTTAATGATGAGATCTGCTAATTTGTCTCCACAGACGTGGTTTAGCATGTAGAGGCCTCTGTGCAGTGCTAGTCCCACGTCGTCCTCTGCAACAATAAAATCATTGATCTCTTCAGGAGTGATTTCATCTATATTATCGACAAACACATCGTTCCATTCTGCACTGACGACTCTTGGCCCGTTTTGTCCTGTGATTATCAGTTGAATGTCTCCGAATGTTTCTATTGCTGTTCGTAGTATTGCCTCCTCCTCGGGGAAGTCCTTTAACAGATGCAATATAGGTGCATTGGCCTTTGCGTGAGGGAACTTTGTCGGTTCTGATATTGCCTTTCAGCTTTGCCTGGAATTCCTCTATGAGATTTTTTTTCCAGGATTGTGGGATTCTCCTATGGGTCTTAGATTGTCTCTTTGTTCCTGTTCATCTGTTTCTAAATGGGTGTCTGTTTTATTTCCTTTTTCTTCCTCCTCCTCTGAACTTGACGTTTCTGCTGGGCTGTCGTAATTTGGTTTGGTTCTTTTATTTTCTTCTTCTTCTGGTGTGATAGGTCATTTGGTGGCATTGGTGTTAGTCTCCGTTTCCATTTCATCCTTGGTTTCGATGATTTTTCTAGCATTTCGTTTTTCTTTTTTCTCTGTTTTTCCTTCTGTCTTGTTGCCAGTAGGTGGTTGAATTTTGTCATTTGTTATCACCATAACTGGGGTTGTAAGTGCTGGGAAAACGTCAGGATCTATAGTGGTAGTTTCTGTCACTGTCTTATCTGCAGTCAGGTAGTCATGACTTGTAGGCTCTGAACTCTTGGTTGAAATATTTGCTGGGATTGGCGAAATGGCGCCTCCTATTCTCTCGGCGTGTGTCCTGCTAGGACAAACGTTGACTTTGTGGGTAGTATCCTTGCATTTCAGACAGGGTGCTTCACACTGGGCTAGCGCATGTCCTGCCCCCATGCAGTTCCTGCACTTGTTCTTGGGGCAGTCTGCACCTAAGTGTTCCAGTGATCCGCACCGAAAGCACTGTCTTTTTACGCCCGGGTAACTGACCATTACCCTGGCTGACCCGATCATGACAAAGTTTGGGATTTCTGCCTTCATCATGATCGAGAACGAAACTTCTCCTGACTTCCACTGAGGAAAATCAGCGTCCGTGCCAATTTTTATATCCCGGACAGCTCCCCATTTCAAGAAAACTTTTACTATTACATCCCTGTCTTCTTCTAAATATTCGAGCGGGAATCGATCAATTTTAACTGTTTTGGAAACGCTTCCCATCACAAAAGGATGATAAAGTTTCCCTTTGCATTGTACTCCATTCAGCAGTTTCTCCCATGTTGCAAAGTCCATGCAAACAACCTGAAATCTTCCACCCCCATAAGGTGTGAAACCGGAAATTTTGTCTGCCCCTACTTTATCAATAATGGTTCTAGCAAACGTCCTCTTCTCGATCTCTGTATCTATTTCGAACCCGAGGGTTCTTACCCTCGGTAAAACCGAAGACATTATTTAACAAAAGAAAGGAAGAAGACTTTCCAAGGATAGTCTATTCCTATAAAATAGCGGAATGCAAAAAAAAGGAATCTTACCAAGGCAGGACTTCATTCGGAGCTCTCTTTTCAGTTCTCCTAAACTGTTGCTGGAATCTGCTGGAACAGGTTTGAAGAAGGACTGGAACATGGAGCTTTCTCTCAGGGCCGCTGAAAACAGGTCTCTTCAGTGGGAGCCAGGCCCAAGTGGAGATACCAGCCAGAAGCATTAGTAAAGTCATCTCTACCTATAGGAGTTGCCAAATGGTGTGCCACCTTTTTAATAAATTACTCTGGATTTAGAGAAAGATGTTGAAAGTTTATTTTTCATTTGGTTAGAATATAATAAATTTAGTTTAATCCTTTATCCAAGTGTGAGCAAACAAAGTTTGTGCCTGAAAATATCTTCAGGACTGGGGTAAGGTAGTGCAACACCAGGACGACTCCTTGCAAAGGTGGAGCAAGCTACTAACACTCCTATCTCAGCATCTCCCATAATGCAAAACACATCTCCTTGCGATATGTCTAATGTTATGCATTAGACATATCCCTTAATGCATAACATTAGACATATCCACAAGATGTGTTTTGCATTATGGGAGATATGAGATAGGAGTGTTAGTAGCTTGCTCCACCTTTGCAAGGAGTCGTCCTGGTGTTGCACTACCTTACCCCAGTCCTGAAGATACTTTCAGGCACAAACTTTGTTTGCTCACACTTGGATAAAGGATTAAACTAAATTTATTATATTCTAACCAAGTGAAAAATAAACTTTCAACATCTTTCTCTAAATCCAGAGTAATTTATTAAAAAGGTGGCACACCATTTGGCAACTCCTATAGGTAGAGATGACTTTACTAATGCTTCTGGCTGGTATGTCCACTTGGGCCTGGCTCCCACTGATGAGACAAGTTCCAGCTTTAGCGGCCCTGAGAGAAAGCTCCATGTTCCAGCTCTGCAGTGAAAGTATCCCAGCCTTGGATTCCAGTTACCAGATCCCGAGAGAGAGCTCCTATTCGAGTCCTGATGCCTTGGTAAGAACCCTTTGTCTTTTTTTCTTCTTTGGTTGTTTGTGTTCCCCCTGTACCTAAGTGTAACAGGTTTTTCTTATCTGCAAACAGGGAAAGCCTGGCCTTTTCTACAGGTCTGTCTTTTTGTGGACTTGGATCGTACAAGGGTCTACTTTTTCCTTTTTTTTTTTTTTTTTGAAGTATGTCTTCGGCTCTACCGAGAGTAAGAATCCTCTGGTTCGAAATCGATGCAAGTGTACACAAGAGGACGTTTGCGAAAGCGCTAATTGACTGCATAGGGGCAGATAATATTTCTGGTTTTACCCCCTATGGGGGTGGCAGATATCAAGTAGTTTGTAAAAATACAACAACAAGGGAGAAACTACTCAAAGGGGTTGAGTGTCAAGGGAAACTTTGCCATCCTTTTGTCGTTGGTAGCATCTCTAAAAAGATGAGAATAGAGCGATTCCCTCTGGAATACCTAGAAGGAGGCAATGACATAATTAATCAAGTCTTTTCGAAATGGGGAACTGTACGAGATGTCCAAGTAGGCAAAGATGCTGACTACCCTGAATGGATGTCAGGGGAAGTCACATTCTCGTTAACGATGAAAACAGAAGTTCCGAATTTTGTAATGATCGGGTCGGCCAGGATAATGGTGAGTTACCCGGGAGTAAAGAGGCAATGTTTTAAATGTGGAGCCCTGACTCATCTCGAGGCCCAGTTCCCGAAGTTAAAGTGTAAGAACTGCCTAACAGCGGGTCATACACTAGTACAGTGCCAATCGGCATGGCTAAAATGCGGCACTAACGGCCATAAAATAGACACCTGTCCGGACAGAAATCTGGCCGAAAAATTGGGAGGCACTATTACGCCCAACACGGAAACAACAGTCAAAAATGTCATTGGTGCAGAACAGAATGATTTCCCCACCCTGAAGGCTGCGCATGAGGGAACAACAAAGAATCATGCCGCCACCTCTGAAACACTGCCAAGTACACCGGTGGAGAAGCCTGCAACCAGGAGAGATGAAGAGCAGGAGGAACCGGCCACCGATCAAACCGCCACTACAGACGTAGCAACCGAAAATAACCAGCAGCACCAACAAAATGGAACTATCACTGCAGTCACAATAGACGAGGACACGGAGGCAGTAGATATGGAAATCAACAATGCAGAAACCACACAAAAGAGGCCAGCCAGCCCTGAAAATAAAGCCCTGAAAAAAAAATAAAGGCAACTTCAGAACCCACAAAGTTCCCTCACGCGAAAGCCAATGCACCAATACTGCATCTCTTAAAGGGCTTCCCCGAGCATGTGAAGCTATTAAGAACAGCAATAGAAACATTCGGAGACATTAAACTCATACTCAGGAAAAAATGGGCCTAAAGTTGTCAGCGCAGAATGGAACGATATGTTTGTCGAGGACATAAATGAAATCACTCCTGAACAGATTAACGATTTTATTGATGCAGGCGACGACGTGGGACTAGCATTGTACAGAGGACTTTACATGCTAAACTACGTCCACGGAGATAAATTAGCCGATCACATAATTAGAACCCACAAAAATAGACAGCAGGAGGATTTAAACCTCACCTAACATGCTGGCAAGTCAGTCCATTCCTAGCATAGATCTGCCAGACAGGGAAAAAAAATAAATAAAATAAAATAAAAAAATCTGGTTTGTTTTTTCTTCTTTTTGTCCTCTTTCAGATTAGAATTTTTGTTGTAAAAAAAGTCTATGTCTATTCCACACAGGAGGGGATATCCTGAGAACCTGGGCTGCGAAGGCTTACACCGAAGCGGTGCAGCTCCTTGTGAGCTGCATCACCCAGGCCAGGCTCTGCCCCCCGCTCTTCTCAGTATTAAACTGGTCATTCAGGTTGAAATTTCAGAATTCACCTAGTTTCTTATTTCTTTGGTTCTGTCTTACAAATTGTTATATGTAATTTTTAATGTTATTTACCAGTTCCTCTTTTTCATGTGGTGCTTCTTTCATTTGTTTTTCCCCACTTTCCTCGGGCAGACACCTGAAGAGGTGACTGACTGGTGAAAGCTGAAAAGAACGGATGGAGGGAGATAATGTCGGAGATCTGCTTGGTGCTGACATTTAAGTGAGGCCAAGTAGATCGACTGAGGCCTCTTTTAACTATCTACTACTATCCACTCTATCTTTCTCCTCCTCTCTCACTATTAGGCTGACTTTCAGCACAACTTTTTTTAAATCTAAAGAGGCCAGTGATGAAAGGCATGAACTCCCATTCTACCTCAATAAGGGTCGAAACTAGTCTGGGTAGTGGCCCTTCCCTTAATGCATAACATTAGACATATCCACAAGGAGATGTGTTGTGCATTATAAGAGATACTGAGATAGGAGGGTTAGTAGCTTGCTCCACCTTTGCAAGGAGTCGTCCTGGTGTTGTACTACCTTACCCCAGTCCTGAAGATACTTTCAGGCACAAACTTTGTTTGCTCACACTTGGATAAAGGATTAAACTAAATTTATTGTAAATATCAAGCTCTAACCACAAGAACACTTACTGGTAATACATACACACACACACAACATATATTTTACTTAAATCTAAAATGAATTACCACTTTTTTCAGAAATCTAGGAATATATACATATACACACACACACAATATATATATTTTACTTAAATCTAAAATGAATTACCATTTTTTTCAGAAATCTAGGAATGACTAATTGCTTGGTATGTTCAACAAACTAATAACCAATCAATAGTGAATGCAAGTTAATCAGGCTTTCCTACTTCGTCTGATTCCTTAAAAGGATAAGACTTCTTCTTCCAAATATATGGCATAATACTGTGCTCCATAGTCTATGGCGTGATTTGCAAATGAGATTTCAGGAGGCTGAGGCTGTGTGTGTGTGCGTGCTGATACAAAGCAAAACTGTTAAAGAGTTTGTTACAATAATATAACAAATGAACTACAGATATCAATATGAACTGTTCTAAAAAGCTACAATTTATGTATTAAGTGCTATTAGCATGTGTTTCCTGATTTGATTATTATAACTTCAGTAGACAGGATTTGCATAACCTAAATTTCTTGGCTTATATTGCTTTACTAGAAACTTCAAAATATCATGAAGTTCTTCTTTTGATGAAAGCTGCAATTTGATAAAATCACCTCTATGAATTCTATGAAACTTATTCTAAAATAAAGTCTGCTCTGAAGGGGATACAAACATTTTCTCATTCTACTTCATAGTACTTTGGTAAGGAGATAGAAGACATCATGAAGATGGCCAATTGTTTTTGGAGGCTGTTGTGACATGAAAACTGATGATAAAGACAGTCTGGATGTCCAAAGTACTTACTTTGAAATACTGTTAAATGGAAAGCAAAGACAACATAGTAGAAAATGTTCAAGAGAAATACAATAAAAAAAATAAAAATAATAAAACTGATACATACTTAGAAAAAGCCATCAAAAGTCTGAAAGGTGGTAAGGCAGCTGGAGTAGGTGATAGTGAACCAAAAAATGCTCATATTATTATTATATCATAAAGGAAGTCAAGGACTCATTGAGGATTTCTTCCAGCTCATACAATGCTCAAATATCTATCCAATCTCTCTCTTTGAAAACATTTGCTGAGATGTGCTCACAACATCCACTGATAGTCTATTCCATGCATGTGCGTGTACACACATACCATGAAGTGAATCTGGATCTCTCATGCTTCCTAAACACACCCTGGTTCAGTTTCCAGGGATGAACTTTAGTATTCACGCTGCCTTCCTACCTATCATGAGATATGAAATCTCACTCATGCCTTTATTTTAGATCCACTTACCAGCTTATATGTTTAATTGTCTACTCTTCTCCTTCTGTTACTTAAAATTTAAAAGAATATGAATGTAAAAAACCTTAAAAGAACAAGTTTTACAATGCTTACATTGCATAATTCAGAAGCCTAGTCTGAGCATTGAATTCCAGATGACTGGCTTAATACCTATCTATAAAAAAGGAACATAAATAAGAATGTGAGAATTTCAGAGGAGTTTTTCAATTTAGCATTCCAGGCAAGATTTATGCATGAATACTTGGGAATACTAAGAAAAACCATGGAGGACAAACCTGGGAAAGAACGAGTTAAGTCTAGGCCAAATAAGGATTGTTAAACTCCAATTTTTACTTTAAGAGTTTAAAAGCAATTTTTCAAACAGTTGAAAAATCAGGAGATATAATAAGGATCTGTATTTTAAGTTTTGCAGATCTGGAAAAGTCATATGATAAGGTAACAGGGGAAAAGCTGTTCAAAACCATACAATTATAGTGCAATACATAACATATAACAAAGTTGTAAGTCGGCTTTTAGTACTGAAAGTGGCACTTGAAGATGGTTTGGTGTAAAATTTGGTATAAGATTGTTAGAAAGTGCATGCTATCTCTGCTGTTATGCATTATCAACATGAATTGCATTATGAAGCATGATAATTACTGATTGCCATCTTCAGAAATGATGGCAATCGGTCATCATCATCAAAGATCATCCAACCCAATTTAGCACACTAAGGGGCACCTTCAGGACGAACTTCAGTTGCCTTTCTTCAGCCTCATTTACTTAGTGTAATTGCCTGTGTGCACATATCACTGTTTTGTGATCCCTGAAGATGGCAATGTAACACTGCCAAAATATAGGTAGTTATTAATTAAAGTTTTTATAATTAATAATTTAGTTTACGTTGTCATTTCCTAAAAAATTAGAAGTATGCAGATCGAGTAGTCTTCAGGACTCTTTAACTACACTGAATAACTGTGTAACGAGTTCATCATCAACTATGTTTGATGATGATGATGATTATGTCAGAAAATATCTTTTCTTTTAGGATATATAAGACAAAATTAATTAATTTTTGTTCTAGCTGTTCATCAGAACTTTCTACAGTGTAACCAGTGTAAAACTTTAATACCTCCATATTCCAGCATTTCTGGTCAAATATCATCTACTCCAGCTACCATTCCATATTTCAGGTTTTTGATGTTTTTTTTTTCTTCTACTTCAAGAACTGATACGTAATTCTGATTGGATCCTGTTGAGTATGTTCTATTATCATGCTGTTATAGCTTGTGTCATTTAGCAATCTTTCAAAGTAATTACTCCAGACATCTATAATATCTTCAGTTTTCATGCCACCTTTCTTATTTCTGATTCCTTTTACAATACTTTTTCCTCCATTTCCAAACTTTTCAAATAGCCTCCAGAATATTTTGTCACTATACTGATATTTATTTTTTTTCTATGTTTTTACCAAAGCGTTCCCACAACTTTTGTTTAGATAGTTTTTCTGGTAATCATTTTCTATTCTGCTATTTACATCTTCAACAAGGACCAACTTTTCCTTTTTCATTGTGTCAGTTGCTTTCTCTAAAGCCTCAAAAAATTCCTCCACCTCTACCTTCGTAGAACCTTCTGGACCATAGGCACAAATAAGTCTCATTGTCCAGTTCTGCATTCTGATATTTGCTCACATCTCTTTTTGTTATTGCCTGCCATTCAAAAAGATTATCCTCGTATTTATTGTTGAATACTATATCCACTCCTTTTTTCCCGGATTGTTATTGCATGAATATAACATCTTGTATTTGTTGCTTAGAAATATCTCACTTGTTTTTGTCTTCTTTGTTTCAGTAACACCTATTATGTTGATCTGGTATGTAAGCAATTCTTCTGCTAATTCCATTTCTTGTTAAGTTGGAATCTGTTCCAGTAGCTGACTTTTTGCTGTTCACCCTGATTTGCTGACAAAAACAACAGGAACCTTGTTTTACTGGGCAATGTCCCAGTTAAACAAGACCCAGCTAAACGCCCCAATTATGAAATTTTGTCACATTGTATCATCATTTTGCATTATGATTTAAGTCAATAAGAATACAATTTGGTCTGCTAAATCCCAAATTGCACCAGCCTATCCTCATTCATTCAGTATCCAGGTAGACACCTAACAGGGTGCATCACAAGAAGGTGACGATGAAACATTAGGACAGAAGCCTTGGTCAGCTCTTCACATTCCTTAAAAGGCTATGTGGATATCTCCTCTCAGTTATCCAAACTTTGACTCTTAAGCATCGCAATCCAATAATCACGTGTTCTAATTCCACTAATGATGTTGCTATTAGTATGATATCATCAGCAAACCATAGATTACTTTAGTATTCAACATGAGTATCTGCTCTTCTCCTAAGTATTTTCTCATTGCATATTCAAGAGTTGTAATAAATAATTTTGGTAAGGAGAGTATCCCTGTCTGACTGCTCTTTTTTCTATTTCTCTTAAATTTATTTCTGCTGAACTTCTTATCCTATATATATATATATATATATATATATATATAATAATTTATTTCTATGTTTTAAAGTTTCTAGCATTTTACAAAGGCCTATTGAGTTGGAGGTTATTAAGGCTTGTAAATGATGTAAACGTGAAAAGGATTTTCTGAAACCTGCATGTCTGGTTGATAGAAATTTAATATATTGTTTATTCTGCAAAAATAATTTTTGTAATAAACTTATAAATGACTGAGAGAAGAGTTATTGGTCTATAATTTCTTATTTTAGTTTTATCACCTGTCTTATCTAGAAAGATGATTTTTCCAGGATTCCAACTTTTAGAGTTCTTCCTGTTCTTGAACTGTCATAGTTTTATATGCAAGAGATCCCCTCCATCTCTCAATGTTTCTACTAGTATTCCATCAAGTCTAGGTGCCTTTCCATTTTTATAAGTGTTTTATTTCTATCTTTGACTGTATATTCATTGTAGTTTTTAATTATTTTAATTTTAATAAGGTGCATTCCCTTGATGAGTCTTTGGACTCCCTGGAGGTGTCAAATAATAATTTCCTTTTCTCAATTGTTTTTCTCTTTACTCGCCCCTTATTTATACATAATTCTTGATAAAATTTAGCTATAATCTCCAAACTTGTTTGTTTTGTTTATAACCAGGGATACCATTTTCATCTTTTCCACCTGTCATATCAAGATTACCTGCATTATCAAAAAAGTATTTTTTTTATTATTATTATCCAGGCTGGTTATTACTAACACCATGTTCCAACATAAAAATGTGCACAAATTCACATGGAGAGAAGAGGCTAGGAATAAGAAAAGTCTCATTGACTATGTTATTGTTGATAGTGATGTTTTCTCCCTGGTGCAGGACACCAGAGTGTACAGAGGATTTGAAATTGGAAGTGATCACTATTTAGTCTTGAGCAGGATAAAATTGAATTTCATATTGAAAAGAATAACATGTAAGAAAGTTTTAAAGCGAATAAAAGTTGAGCAGCTCTCAGATGTGAACTGTAGGCTAAAATACACAAAAATTATTGAAGAAAAAATGAAAGAGTTTGAGAACAGGAATCAAACCTTGGAGAATCAGTGGCAAACTCTGAAGAAAACATTGATTGATTCTGCCAGAGAGGCATGTGGTGAGGTTATCTGTAAGGATAAAAAAATCAGAACTCCCTGGTGGACACAGGAAGTTAAAGAGGCAGTGAAGGAAAAGAAGAAAGCATACCAAAAGTTCCTGTCAAATAAGTCAGCTTGTGCTCTTAGAAAATATAGAGACAAATGCAAGAATGCTAAACACTGTGTAAAACTAGCTAAACAAAAGTCATGGGAGGACTTTGGCAAGAATATAGAAAATAAATATCAAGAAGGTGGCAAAATATTCTGGAGGTTGTTGAAGAAGCTTAAGAATGGAGGAAAGAGTGCTGTAAAAGGAATTAGAGATAATAAAGGTGACATGAAAACGGAGAAAAAGATATCCTTGAAGTATGGAGTAATTACTTTGAAAAACTGCTAAATGAAACAAGCAGTGATGACAGCACAGTGGTAAAAAACACTGACCAGGCATGCAGTCAGGAATACATATCCATACTAGAAGTAGAAAAAGCCATCAAAGGCTTGAAATGTGGAAAAGCAGCAGGAGAAGATGATATTCGACTAGAAATGCTGAAGTATGGTGGTATAAGAGTCTTACAGTGGCTGCACTGCATAGTTCAGAAAGCCTGGACAGAGGGACGAATTCCCGATGATTAGAGTAGAGCTCTCATAGTACCCATATATAAAAAGGGAAATAAAACTGCATGTGAGAATTACAGAGGTATTTCCCCACTGAGTGTTCCTGGCAAGATCTATGCAAGTATATTTGAGAAACGGTTGAGAAGAATTGTGGAAGAAAAGCTTGGTGAAGAACAAGCTGGATTCAGGCCAAATAGAGGCTGTCAGGATCAGATCTTCACTTTACGACAAATAGTCGAGAAAGCATGGGAATATAACAAAGATCTGTATTTAAGTTTTGTCGATCTGGAAAAGGCATATGACAAGGTGCCAAGAGAGAAGCTATTCAATACGCTGCAGTTATATGGTGTCAATGGGGCATTATATCAAGCAATACTTAGTCTTTATTTGAGTTGTAAGTCAGCAGTTAGAATTGATGGAAGTACAGGAAGATGGTTTAATGTTAAATCTGGTGTGAGACAAGGATGTACGTTATCCCCTCTGTTATTCATTATCTATATGGATCACATTATGAAGGAAAGTGGTATTAAACATGATATCAAAATTGGAGATGTTAATGTCAGCTCTTTGCTTTATGCGGATGATGTTATACTTCTAAATAAAAGTGCTACAAGTCTGCAAGATTCTCTGACAAAATTGAATAGCTGTTGTAATAGATATGGTATGAAGGTCAGCAATAAAAAGACAAAGACAATGAAAATAGGCAGAATCATTGAAAATGTCAACTGTGTTGTGAATGGAGAACCTGTGGAACAAGTAAAACATTTCAGCTATTTAGGCACGATTTTTACTGAAGATGGTAAATTAAATATAGAAATAGACAACAGAATCAGCAAAGCTGGTATAGAGGGAAGTCAATTGAATAAATTCATATGGAATAAGAGAGAAATCAGTCAGATCACTAAATTAGCTGTGTACAAGACAGTGTTCAAACCATTTTTAACTTATGGATCTGAGAGCTGGGTCAGAAGTAAAACACTTGACCAAAGACTAGAGACCGCAGATATGAGAGTCCTGAGAAAGATTATAGGCATGAACAGATGGCATCAATGGTAATATCATATTAAAAACAAGGATATTAGGAAAGAACTTGACATTGTCAGCATCCAGGAATGCGTTAGCAGAGCTAATCTTAGGTGGTATGGTCACTTAAACAGAATGGGCGAGGAAAGATTAGCAAAACAAGTGTTCTCTGCCAGGTTGGCAGCAAAACGACCCAGAGGAAGACCAAGATATAGGTGGATTGATACGGTACAAAATGCTTTAGACGATAGAAATATAAGATCTGATAATGTTGGAATCTTGACAAGTAACAGACTGATTTGGAGGAAAATTGTAGATAGGAAATTAATAATGATGTAATTTTTTTCAAGTAGTACTATCATATCCTGTATACCCCTTGAGGGTACATGGCAGGAATTTGATGATGATGATTATCCAGACCTCCATGGAGTCAAAAGACTCATCATGGGAGGTCGTTTTTAGGAAACACAAAGTTTATCATACCACTCCTTGAATCCATTGACCGTTCCTGCTCTAACGGTTGAACAGTGGAATGCAATACATTCCACAGTTCAACCACTCTCCATGCAAAGAAACCACTCCTCACCCTCTTGCTCACAGCCTCCTTTTGTAATTTCCAGGGATGGCCCCTTGTCATCACTCCTTCCTGCTGCTCGACCAAGCGAAAGAACTCCCCAATGTCTACCCTGTAACTGCCTCTCAACAGTTTAAAAGTCTTGATCATATCATCTCTCCTTCTATCGACCAAACACTGCAGTCCACATTTCCTCAGTCGATCCTCATAACTGACATTGTACAGTCCTCAAACCATCTTTGTTATCTGCCGCTGTACCCTTTCCACAGTTAATTTATCCCCTTCAAATCCTGAGAACAATAGTCTAAGTGTGGTCTGATCAGGGGCTACAATGGAATGATAACTCTTTTATCTCTGCAGGTCAGCATCCTTCTCAGCATTGCAGCAATCTTCTGGGTTACCATCACCACCTTTGTAATATGCTCCCTGAATTTCAGTTTTCTATCGATCATCACCCCAGATCTCTTGTCTCCCTATTTCCTCCAATATAGCTCCTCCAATCCAGTATGCATCCTCCCATCGATGGGTCCCAAACTTTAAGACTTTACATTTTGCTGCATTAAACCGACACCCCATTCATTTGCCCATCTGTCTAGTTTATTCAAATCCTCTTGCAAGGCTGCCACATCTGCACTATTACTGATACCCCTTCTCAGCTTCACATCATCTGCAAACAACTGAATATCCCCTTGCAATCCATTGATTGACAATGTCATTGATATAAAGGTTGAACAATACAGGTCCCAGTACTGAGCCATATGGAACACCACTGGTAACCTTCTACCTCCTTGATATTGTCCCAGCATACACAACTCTCTGATACCTATCAGACAGCCAATTTTGAATCCAGTTGACTAACCCGACATCTAAACCCATGTGCTGCAACTTAAATATCTTATCAGGTGGCACCCTGTCAAACGGCTTTGTAAAATCTAAAAAAAAAATGGCAGTATATGCCTTTCCTTCATCAACTGCTCTTGTCACTTTATTATAAAAGGCAATCATATTACTAAAGCAAGAGCGCCCCTTAACAAATCCATGTTGATTCTCACAAATAACATTACCCTCATCTGCTCGACGCTGTATTTAGTCTCTCACTAATTTCAAGACCTTAACAACTACTGATGACACACAAACTGGCCTATAATTAGACACTTCCAGTCTTCTACCACCCTTGTGCAGCGGGTGGTAGCAGACTGGAAGTGTCTTTTCTTTATGCTATTGTAATTTTATATTGCTGTTCTTATTTTTCTACTGAAAAATCTTATATCCTTTCTTATTGTTTGCAAAGTTCAGTACACTATGTTTCTTACACTATGCTCTTTTTGAATTTCCAGATAAATTTTCAGCATGCCTTCTTATGCTTTTTGTTAGGATACTGATGAAATTTTCAATATTGAATTGGTCCATTTTTAAATGTCTTTTTTAAAATTTATTTAAAATTCTTTTTTTGTTTCTAATATTTATAATATTTGTGGTTTTCTTTTCTTTCTTTTTTTTTTTTAAATTAGTTTTTATTTTACAAAAACTATATTCGTTTTTATTATGTCTTTCCATTCCTAGGTTTATTGTTATTTTGCTTTGGACTAATCTATGATCATTGCTTAATCTTACTTTGCTCATAATATAATGTTTGCCAATGATACAATCTCTTAAAAATCATTGCTTTAAAGATAAAGATCAAAATAGTAAAAATAGTTAACAGAACAATAAAATACTTACTTAAGTTGTATAATAACATATCTAAAAGACAAACATGAAAATATATAGATGAAAAAATAAATTTCAGATACTCTGCAGAACAATTAAAAGAACACTGAAAAAAAAAAAAAAAAAAAGATGAAAAATCTAGCTTAAATTGTATGAAGTAATGGCCACTCTGTCATATCACCTTATCAAAATATAAGCAGTAGAATTAGATAACATTAAATAGAATAGGCATATGCTGAATCCTTGAAGTACCTTATTACTTCCATCAATTTTAACATATCTGTAAAAGTCTTCTTTATACCTGTTGCATGTACAAGAAGTATTAATTCATTCAAAGGTTTCTCTTAAGTACTGGTAGTCTTGACTCAGACTTATGTAAATTCAGATTTATGCAAATTATCCTGAAAGGACTATGAAAACAATCGGAATTATAAAAATTTTCATCACTGTACATACATTACTTGCACACCACATAACAGCAATCATTCTCAAAGCAAGCAGCCTATACAGTGCATACAAACACTTTCCTTCATTGAACGTGGACATCTATTTTCATCAGCAGCATCATACTTTCAGGGATTTAGACCCAGTGGCTTGTTCTGGTTTCATTCAATCTTTTCCTTGGTCATCCCTAACTTCTAAATCCTCCAACAAGGAGGTACTGAAGTATCTTTTTTTTTTTTTAGGTAGCCTTGAACTGCCCATTCTTTCAATATATTCAATTCACTTCTTTCAGTATTCACGTATTTTATCCAACACTGAATCTATTTTTAGTTCTTTATGCATTTCTGTGTACTTTTTTTTTTTTTTTGTCCTAGAAAGCCTGCTGTCCTTTGTAGGAATTTCATTTCTCTGGTTTCAATTCTTTTCTCTTCTACAGTTTCCATGGTCCATGATTCACTTTCATACAGTAGAGAATGTCCAAAGAGAAAGAAATTATGCTTCCTGTTATGGAGAGCTTTATGAAGAAAAGAAAGAAGCCTGTTCAGCAATCGCTTGATAATTTCATAGGAAAAAGTCGAATGGCAAAATTAAACATTTCCTGTTTCATTTTTTTTATATGATTTAAACTGTAATAATTATATATATTAATAATTAATAATTATATACTTAAATATAATTTGTGTGCACATTGTGTGAATGAAATTAACAGAAATAGCCTTTGAAACATGTTGAAGCAATAGAATGTTAATTGATGAGGGGGGTAAATCCAACTTAAAATTCACTTAACAAAGCTTGTGGAGTGTAACCCTCACATAAGTCAAGGAATGTAAAAAAACTGCTTTTATGCTTATTTCGGAAGAGTCAACAAAAAAAACCAGTCTTTCGGCTCATGAACTTCATTCATTCACTTCTCTAAAAAAGGTCATCTACTTCTTAGCAATAATATTTTTTTTTTGTCTGGAAATATGAAGCTAGAAATTTGTTCCTATTTCAAAAAATAAAAACAGACATTTTTGTTCTTAGATCTCAAAAGATCAAAGGAAGAGAGTCAAACGATTCCAACTGTTGTTAAAATAAATTTATATCATTTAATTCCTTCAAACAGATGAGGGTGGCCAACTTCACAAATACTGATGATAATTACCCACACTGGAAGCAGACGTACTGCAATATCTTGCAGTAATGGAAGTTCTAAAGGGCAAGCCACTGTATCTTATGACCAATTTATTAATTACAGAGAACTAATGCATAATTATTAGAGAACCAAAAGGTTATATAACAATCTGCTGCATAATCCTTTGGTTCTCTCCAAATCAATAGCACCTGAAAATTGATAGATGGCCTTTTCATATTAGCTTGGGAAGATGTGCAGAAAAAGGAGGTGGCTATTATTTTCTTCATTTCCTATTAGCTGTAAACTGTAGTCCCTATAAACTCAACTATGCAAACATTACTGAAGCAACAATGAAACATTTCGAAAACATGAACCAAACTTTGGAGTCTCAGTGGCAATCTGTAAAGAAAACATTAAGCAATTCAGGTTGTGATGGAGTTGCCTGAAAGGATACAAAAATAAGAACACCATAGTGAACACAAGAAGTTAAAGAAGTAGTTGTGGAAAAGAAGAAGGCATACTAAAAGTTATTAGCAAATAAGCCAGCAGATAACCTAAAAGAATACAGAAGAAAATGTAAAAGAGCTAAGCTATGCTAAAAGTAGCTAAACAAGTCATAGGAAGACTTATTATTATTACTACTACTACCCCAAGACCTCATGGAGTCAAAGACTCATTTAGGAGGTCCTTTTATCACACACACACACAGCTCATCATACTGTGTCTTAAACACACTCAAACTCCTTGCAGACACCACACTCTCAGGTAAGGCATTCCAATCATTTACAACTCTACATGAAAAAAAACTGCCTCTCACTCCCCTATTCACACCCTCTTTATACAGTTTCCAGGGATGACCTCTGGTTCTCCCCTGATCTCCCACTATTTTCTGTAGAACTTTTCAGCACTGATCCCATAACAACCCCTTACCAACTTGTAGGTCTCTATCATATCTCCCCCTCTTCCTCCTGTCCACCAGACTCTGCAAATTACATCTTCTCAATCTTTCCTCATACTCGACATTCCAGAGGTCAGAAACTACCTTAGTCAGTCGCCTTTGGACCCTTTCCAACATCTCTTCATCCTTCTGAAAACCAGGTGACCAAATCTGGGCACAATAGTCCATGTGTGGCCTAATCAAAGCCTTATACAACGGAACAAGAATCTCCCTATTTCTACATGTCAGTGTCCTCTGCATCATTCCCAGAAGCCTTTGTGTTATCCTCATAATTTTGGCTATGCATTCCCTAAATTTTAGATCCTTATCCATTATCAGCCCCAGATCTCTTATTTCCTCCACCTCCAACAATATATCCTCACCAAGCATAAATTCTGCATCCCATCTTTGTTTTCCAAATTTTAAAACCTTACATTTTGCAACATTGAACTCACATCCCCATTTGCTTGCCCAATCACTCAATTTATTCAAGTCTTCTTGTGAGGCCACAACATCTTCACTACTCTTCATGGTTCGTTCCAACTTTGCATCATCTGCAAACAACTGAAGATCTCCATCCAAATCTTCACCAATATCATTAATATACAAGTTAAACAGTAATGGCCCTAAAACAGACCTCTGAGGCACTCCACTAGTGACTTTCCTTTTCCTGGATATCACTCCCCCATACACAACTTGTTGATACCTATCAGATAGCCAGTCTCCAATCCAATGCACTAATCTAATATCCAACTCCATCTGCTCTAGTTTGACTGTCAACTTATCATGAGATACTCTATCAAAAGCCTTCGCAAAATCTAAGTATATTACTGTGTATCCTTCTCCTCTTTCCAAGGAAGCAGTCACTTTATTGTAATAAGTAAGTAGATTACTAAAACATGACCTCCCTTTAGCAAATCTATGCTGTCCATCAAAGATAATACCATTGTTGTCAACCCAACTCTAAATCCTAGTTTCTCACAAGCTTCTCCAACAACTTAACCACAACACCTGACACACAGATAGGCCTATAGTTTGTAGTTTGTCAAGAACATAGAAGATAAATATTAGGAAGTTGGCAAAATGCTCTGCGATTATTGCAAAAGCTTAACAAGGGGGGGGGGGGTACTATATAAAAAATCAAAGATGATAAAGGTGACATGAAAATTGAAGATACAGAGTCAATGTCTGGAGTAATTACGTTGAGAGACTGCTAAATGAAATAAGCAGTGACAGAACAGTAGTCCTGTTTTCCAGATTTCATGCTTAAGAGCTCCACATTATTGAAGAAAAAATTAAACAAATTGAAAACAAGAAACACACCTTGAAGTCTCAAGTAGAAAACTCTAAAGAATACATCGATTGATTCAGCTAGGGAGGTATATGGCAAAGTTGTCTGCAAGGAAAGAAAAATAAGAACACCATGGTGGACACAAGAAGATAAAGAAGTGGTTCTAGAAAGGAAGAAAGCATACAAAAGATTTCTAGCAAATAAGTCAGCAGACACCCTATAAGAATACAGAGAAAAATGTAAGAGAGCTAAGCTATGTGTAAAACTAACTAAACAAAAGTCATGGGAAGACTTTGGTAAGATTATGGAAAATAAATATTAGGCAAAATGTTCTACAGGCTACTGAAAAAGCTTAGAAATGAAGGAAAGAGTAGTATAAAAGGAACCAAAGATGATAAAGGTGACCTGAAAACTGAAGATATCCTAGGTGTCTGGAGTAATTACTTTGAAAGACTGTTAAACGAACCATGCAGTGATAGAACCATACCAGAAAATTTTCAAGAGGAATGCAAACAGAGTAAATATCAATACTTGAGGTAGAAAAAGCTGTCAAAAACTTGAAATGTGGAAAGGTAGCTGAAGTAGATGATATTCAAGAAGAAATGCTCAAATATGGAGGTAAAAAAGTTTTGCAGTGGTTACATTGCATAATTCAGAGGACCTGGTCAGAAGATCAAATTCCAGATGATTAGAGTAGAGCTCACAGAGTACCTATCTATAAAAAAGAATAAAGCTGAATGTGAGAATTACATAGGAATTTCTCTACTAAGTATTCCAGGTAATATTTATGCAAACATAATTAAAAACAGGTTGAGAAAGATTGTTGAAGAGAAACTTGGACAAGTACAAACTGGGTTCAGGCCAAATATAGGTTGTCAAGATCAGATTTTCATTTTATGACAAATAGTTGAGAAATCATAAGAATATGACAAAAATCTGTACTTAAGTTTTATAGATCTGGAAAAGGCATAAAAGGCATTAGTACTCAAATACTTGATCAAAGATTAGAGACCACAGATATGAGAGTTCTGAAGAAAATTAGAGACCTGTATACATCGCATCAATGGCAGAATCATTAAAAATGAAGACATTAATATTCAACTTGACAATGTTTGCATTCAAGAATGTGTAAGCAGAGCTACTGAATGGGAAAAGAAAGGCAGCTAAAGAAGTGTTTGATACCAAGATGGCAGGGAAAAGAAGCAGAAGAAAACCAAAGTCTAGGTGGATTGATTCAGTCAGAAGTACCTTAGAAGAATAAAATGTTAGATACAACAATACTGAAGTGCTGACAAGTAATAGACTAATTTGTAGTAAAATTGATAGGATATTAATAAAAATGTAAATTTGATCATATAGTGCAGTCATAGTAGCCTGAACACTCCTTGAGAGTATACATATCAGGAAATTGATGATGATGATTCTCTATTTCATACTAAAAGTAATGACAGTATGAAGTCCTTACTCTGTGAGTGATGTTGTATCATTGCATGTAAATAACAATTGAAACAAAACTAAAGTTCTCGGCACCTGTTTTACAATCTCTACCTTTTAAACATGATATAACAATAAATTAGAGTTTCAAAGATAGTAATGCTGTTTGCAGGGTTAGAAAAATCAGACCTTAATGGCAGACTTAAGAAGTTAAAGGGTCAATTATCTAAGAAAAAGAAGGATTTCTTCTTTTCTAGGAAAAGAAGAAATCCTATTCAAAATTCATCGTAAGTAAATCAGAATGAGCCTTTAGTAGAATAGACAGGAAGATGTATGAAAGTTATGAGTAAAAGTAGCAAAACAAGAGTCATGAGAAGACTGAAAGAAATACAGAAAATAAATATCATGAAATAGCAAAATATTTTGGAGGCTATTGCAAAGAGATCAGATTCCTTTTTTTGGGGTACCAAAAAAGGAATCTCATCTGCTAAAAAGTGACATAAGAACAGAAGAAATAAAATAAAAATATGGCAGAATCGTATTAAAAATGAAGACATTAGAAAGGAAATTGACTTTATTACCATTTAAGAACATGCATGCAGAGCTAATCTAAAGTGGTATGGTCACCTAACATATTCATGCTAGACTGTATCTCATGCATGTTGAGGTACAATATGCAAGACAGCCTGCTCACATTCTCTTGTAACATATTTATGCTAGGCTGTGTTGTACAATATGTGCAAGACAGCCTGGCATAAACATAAACATGTTACAAGAGAATGTGAGCAGGGCCAATCTAAGGTAGTATGGTCACTTAAACAGAATGGAATTAGCAAAAGTAAGGGTTAGCAAAACAGATGTTTGATGCCAGGAAAAAGACCCAGAGAAAGACAGAGATCCGTGTGAATTGATGAAGTTTTGGTCTTCTGAGGCAAGTAGTGCCTCAGAAGACTGAAATGCAAGATCTGACAACATTGGAAATAAATATATTAACTTTGAAGAAATTTGAATCTTATTATCAGGGAATTCAATGTTAATGAGATTCAAAGACATCTGAGTACAGGTGAGAAATCCAACAGATTTGGATTTATGTTATGTTCAATCATTTTCAAACAAAAGTACATGATCACAAAGCAAATCCCTAGGAACAAGAGAGTTATAGGACAAGGTTCCCTCATTCCATTCCCATGAAATAAAGGAAATAAGAAAAAGAATAGAACAAAATGGTAGCAGGAAATTGTACACTGATGACAGAGAACACAAAGTATTAGGAGGAATAATACATAAACCACACAAATATGACAAGAGTATAAATGAAAACAATAATGGAAGATATATAAGAAAGAAGAACAAACTGGAAGAATATGAAATTATAATTAAAATACAGAATTAATGTTTACGTTTCAAAATGTTACACTAACTTAAATCTTTCTAATAAACTAAACGTGTGAGCTCTGTGCCATTAAAATCAAAAACAACCTGACAACTTCAGCAGTCCATCAACTTCATAATTGATACCTCCAATTACAAAGATGAAGGGAACACAAATGATGAACATGAGTCAGCTTAAGGGGAGGGAAAAAGTGATTGGTAAAGCTGGGTAGATATTTTGATGTACAAACTTGCCCAGGAGCAGACTGTGGCACAGACTATAATCTAGTAAGAGCCAGAGTAAGATCAAGATTCCGAAACTTTCCAGGTCCACCCAGTCCTACTAGAGACTAGATGTTAGAGTAATCCCAAGCTGGTTCACAGAAGAAATGTCAAAACAGCCAGATGTTCTTTAGAGACTAGTAAGAAGAACACATCTGAAATGCTTTGGGAAGGAGTCAAGATTATAATACAGGATACAACTAAAAAAGTGTCTAGGACTAGTTAGAAGACCAAGAGGTCCATAGATTTCAGAATGAACTTGGTATCTGATTCAAAGAAGGAGGTCAGAAAGCAAAGGGCACAAGGACTAAAGAATATAATAGATTACATAGAGAAGTCAGAAAACACATCAGGCAGGAAAATATTATGCTATGAAATGTGAAGAGAGAGAATTACAGATGAGAAAGTACAATTACAAAAGGATGTTTGCACTAGTTTATGACCTTAAGCACAAGTTTAAGTCTAAATCAAATGTTATCCAGGACAAAAATGGTGCAGTATTAACAGAGGAACAAGAAATTATAAACAGACTGAGCACTGTGAGGAACTGTACAGCAGAGAGGATAAGGAAAATTTGGATGAGCTCCCTTACTAGGAGAATTTCGATTTGAAATCACTGCCACTAAGGCATGAGGTTGAAAGAGCAGTTAAAGAGCTCAATAACAATAAGGCACCAGGATATGGAGAGATAAGGGTGTTTCACAGGGGGATCATAAAGATATGGAAAACAGAATTATGGCCTAGATACTGAAAGAAGTCAATATTCATACCACTGCACAAGAAGGGAGATATGAAAGACTGTAAGAACTATTGAATTATTAATTTAATCACTTATGCAAGCAAGATTCTATTAAAAATCATTCTAAATAGGATTGAGGCCAAAGTCAAAGCAGAGATGCCCGAGGAGCAAGCAGGTTTCAGAAAAGGCAAGGATACCAGAGATCAAATTCTTTGCCTTAGATCACTGAGAAGTATAGAGTTAAGACTTTCTTTAGCAATGTGCTTCACAGACTACTCTGAAGCAAAGATCAGCAAAAGCAAGAAAGTTAAACTCAATCCTACTGAAATAAAGATTATGGTTCTTGAAGGAAATAGAAAAAGGGAAGATCCCGAGAAACAAGTGTACATTAACAGAGAAATAATTAATGGAAGTTTTTCCACTTGGTTATACTATAAATTAAAGATACCAAGAAATTATATATTTGGTTTAATCCTTTATCCAAGTGTAAGCATGAAGTGATCATACAGCATCTGGTGATGTCCAATGAAAGAATGGATGGATTGTATGAACAAGTCCACTTAGCAATTGGACAGAGACCCAATGATTGGGTAGCTGATGTAAATTGATACTGTTCTCTTAGAACTTCGACTTCATTTAAAGTTTAATTAAAAGTTATGAAGTTTGTGGGGGTAATAGCTCATTTTGTGTTTGAAAAAATTTTTATCCATAGATAAAAAAACTATCTGGATTTAGAATTTTTTTTTTTAATTTCAGTGGTACAGTCTGCACATATTTGGTTATCAAGTTTTCAAAAGCTAATATAATATTTTGAAATATAAACATTAATTCTGAATCTTCATTTTTAAATTTCATACTCTTCTTGTTTGTCTCCCATTAATTTTTGCATTTGTACTTTTTTTTTTAGAAAAAAGATAATTTTAAAAAATATAGCAAAACACCTACTTTATTTAGATATGCTAAAAATATAGTAATATTTTCAAAGAGTAGATGTCAATGTAAGTATATATGTCCTAGATATATATGTGCATTGTTCTGTGTTCTTTATGTTTGGCTCCTGCCAATCCTTTGTGTACTGTCATTAATGTATGATTTTCTATGATTTCCTTTGCTTATGGATGGTTCATGCCATAAACATTGACTACAGAACAATGTATGGTTTCACATCATTTCTTCTGTCCTGATCATGTCATTTATTAGGAAATTCATCAAAAGGAAATTCACTATCATGAAGATTTTGAGCTTTTACTATTTGTAATAGTGCTTAAAATAGCACCGCTTCTAATCAGGCTGCAGTTCATTATGGCTTGTCATTAAATTATAATGGTATTCGCTATAGTGTACATCTACTGTATAACAGAGTGATAACTACAAAAACGGCAATAACATGAAAATAATTTAAAATTTCAGCATTATTACTGAATAATTTATATTTCAAAAACCTATGATAACCAAGCATGTCTTAAAAAAATTTTCTTATTCAATGTAATTTTTAGATTTTATATTTGGATTCAGCACTTTAATTACATTAATCATCCCCATCTGCCATGAACAGTAATTTTCTCCTTCTGTTCATCTGTAGACAAGTTTAGATTTCTGTGATGGGTCAATCCAGTTGTGCAATTTTGATGTTTTCTATCCATCTCCTTCTTGGTCTTCCTAGAAATCTTCTTCCTTTTGCTCTGCTAATTTTGAGAATCTGCAAAAGTCCTTTTATATGCAAGTCCATATACTATGATAACTGCTTTTTCTTTGATTTTTGCTATTAATGGAATATGGTAGTTTAATTCTTTCTGATCTCCTCATTAGTTTCATTTCAGACTATACTGTTCTGTTTATTTTTCTTAAACACTTATCTTCAAATCCTGTTAATCTTTGTTTTTCCTTTTGTCTGACAATTTTAATCACTGCACCACAAATGAAACATATTTTATTGCAATACAATGAATCACCTCAATTAATTTCAGTTAAAAAAGAAATGATTTGGTGATCGAAATATCTGAATCAGCAACAGCAAAGAAATATAGTTTAACACAGGATCTGGCAGGCAACACATTTTCTAGAAATATACAGGAAACCAATACATACCACATGATACCTGTGTACCACTTTTCATCCAAAAAAGCAGATATGATTAAAACATTATCATGCTGAAACCTTAACAGATAATAGAAAATAAGAGAAGGAAAAATCAGAACTAAATCCGATCCTGCAATCATTACAACTAAACAGCTATAACAAAAAGTGGTGCAGAAAATACAGTTTGAAAGGTGACTTAGGACAGAACCACATTCGCATATTCAGTAGTATGATCTTTAATTACTGCTCATTTATAATTATTGGTGGTTAGTTAATGATGACCAAAAACACTAGTTTATATGTCTACAAACAGCCACATTTATATTATTCCTATAAATAGCAGTAATGCATAAACATTTACTAACCTTTATAGCACTATTCACGAGTATCTTATTAAGGTGATATTTATCAAACTGAGAAAAAGGACAACCTCCCTCTTGAGTTGCTCCAACTAAGCATGACTGCAGTGATTGACAACAGTGAGACCGATAACTGATACAAGATCCTTCTTTTCCATACAAGTGTCGGATATTGTAAACATAACGATTTTGATCCCTATTCCAAGAATGACTGCATCCATTTTGGTAGTCTATACAGACAGGATGCTTTGAATACTCTTCTTTCCAAAACTTTACTGCCTCTTCAACAGATAAACCTGCTTCTTTTAGAAAGAGGGTGTACTGGATCTATTAAGAAATTAAAGAAATAAAAAAAAAAAGGGAGAAAAACTTTTTTTCATGCAGTTCATGAACACAAAATACCAATATCACAACATATAGACAAACATACTTAATGGTTTACTGCTTCAAACTGTATACATAATACTTCTGCAGTATAACGCATTATAACAACACTGATTAGGGTTAAAAAAAAAAAAACTATTAGCATTTTCAACACTTTGTGGCAACATAGGTCTGTTTGAGAAGTTCCTTAAGGAACTAAAGAGGATTAAATTCTGAAACTAATATGGTATTTCATTTTCTAAGAATCTGGATTTGGTTACCATTTTACCACATATTAGTAAAATCTAGGAGTAAAGTGTGGAAGTAATCCTAATTATCTAGGAATTTATTATCATCTTAACTTATTAGTTTCTTTAAAAAATACATGCAGAAAAAAAAAGACAGAATTTTTTTTTCCTTTTTGCGTTCTGTAACTGCACTTGTGAAAGCATAGCACTTTTTTTTTTTTTAAATGTAAATATTTTACAAAATTCTTTTACAAGAATTTTTATTGCACTAAAGAAAAAGAGGCAACTCTGTCATGGCTAAAATTAAACAACATTTATTTCCTATATCTGTACCAATTCTAAAAGAAAAGTTATTTTCTATGCAAGCAGTAGATGAATGGATAATTTTTAAATAGCAGTAATTGTGCTGTTCATAATATCTGTCTAAGGTGGGAGGGCTTCATATCTTAAAGAAGCTGAGAGGGAATAGGCTTCCCTATTCTTCGCCAAATGTTTCATTAAATAAATCTCACCCCTAAACCAACAGCACATTAATACTGTGGTTATACTAAAGAGGTTAGATAACACAAAATTATGAATGGAGAGCGAGAGAGAAGTGCGGAAGCAATAAAAATAGTGGATGCTATGGATTGGATAAGGAAATACTTTATTGTGCTTTCTGAGGCTTTTGAATTATGATAGAAAAAGAGAAGTGCACAAAAGGCTAGGGTGTTAATTTCTAACCCTAATCATATTGTGAATCAAGAATTACTGGAGACGACAATGAGGATACTAATTATAAGGGTACAGGTATAGAGGATGATTTTTGGGTGGATGTTAAAGAAAGATTTTCTCTGTATTTGATATGAACCCAATAGCTTTATGCTTATTCTTTATAATGGTGTATGGGCACACCAAATTTTGATGTTGGAGGGGGTTGTTATAAGTGTAAGGAGATTAGGATCACCGTGGGTAATCTATCAAATTACTTGGGTTTTACGCTTATAGCGTAAAAGGAGGGGTATTTCAAAGTATGTCCTTAGCCATCCCAAGCAAAATAGCCATGCACCTGGGTCTATTTTACTTAACATTTATACTGCCCTGCTCTTTGTAATTCATGAGCCACCAATCTCCAACCGAGGCATAAAAAAAAAAAAAAAGAAGTGCTATGCATAATGATAATTTCTTTTGAGTCCCTCACCCGGCAATACAGCCCGTGTGCATACTACGAATAGAGTCGTAGAAAGAAATTTAATATAAATTGATGAATATAATGTCAAAGTTTTTAAATAAATTATAATTTTTGAGGTTAATAATTTTAATAGAAAATACTCATAATGAGAAATTAAATAGAACAATAAATTTATTTAGTAATTTATAAATAGTTGACTAATTTTGTGCCAGCAGTAGCAGTTAAACAAAGAAGAAATAAAATTAAAGTTTATAAAAATTTTATAATATATATCATTATTTATTTAAGTTAAAATTTAATAAATATTTATTAATTAGTTTTTATAGAAATTTTTGGGTAAAACCAGGATTAGATACCCTGTTATTAAAAAAGTAAAGATAAGCTAGGGTACTATATGATGAACATGAAACTTAATAATATTGGCGGCATTCAATCTTACCAGAGGAACTTTTTCTTTAATTGATAATCCACAATAAATTTTACTTTTTTAATATATTTGTATACTGCCATTATAAGATGATTCTTAAAGATATTATCAAAAAATTTATTTCTATATCAGTCAAGGTTCAATTTATAAGAAAGTCTGAAATGAGTTACAATAAAGTTAATTTATTGTAACTCATTTCTGTACTGTCATTACTGTAGAATTAAAGATTTTTTATAAAAATTCAATTGTATGGAAAGATAAAGGTTTGACTATTGTAATGAACAGTGATGGGTTTAAAAAGTTTGGGGGAGGATAATAAATGATTACCTTTTGTATCAGGGTTTTACAATAAAGGGCAGGTTTTGTTTTTCCCGAAGGGCTTAAGGCTAATAGGAGTTAAGGTTTTGTTGCAATAAACCCAAAAAATTCCTATTTGAAGTGAAATGCTATTCGATGAGTTGGGTATCTGGTTCTAATTGGTTTAATTTAGTTATGGTGTGAGATTAGCTATGATATATTGGATTAGTAATATATTTATTTATAAGTATAAGAGTTGAATATTAGCAGACGATTAGAAGTGACTTGTGTAGTAACAAATATTATATTATTTAGTTATGGAGTTTAAATAGTAAGATTGGAGAAGAATAATTTAAGTATGTTAAAATGTAAATATGAGTAGATAAGTTAATAATTTTTTTTTTTTAAATGAATATAAATATTATTAACTTTAAGTTGAAATTAAAGAACTTGGCAATATTTTATCTACCTGTATATCAAAAACATGGCTCTTTGGAGAGAATAAAGAATTAGGCCTGCTCACTGAGATTTAAAGAGCTGCAGTATTTTGACTGTGCAGAGGTAGCATAATCATTAGTCTATTGATTGTAGACTGGAATGAAAGGTTTGATGGATAAAAGCTTTTTTAATTTTAGTATTGTTGAAATTGTAATTGTTGTAAAAATACAACAAAAATAACATGGGACGATAAGACCTTGTTGAGCTTTATTCATTTTTGTTTATTTTGTTTTGTCTTAGTATTAGATTGAAATGAGTTTTACTGGGGCGGTAATTACATATGCTGTTTTTTGTTATGAATTTGACCGATTTAATTATGGGATCTTTATGGTTGAAGTTGGAAAAGCTACCACAGGGATAACAGCGTTATAAATTCGGAGAGTTCTTATTGATGAATTAAATTACGACCTCGTAATCTAATTAAGAATGTGGATCCTCCATTCTTTTTTCAGTCAAGTGCAGGATTACCATCTAAGATAAGTCTTTTTTTGGATTTTGTCCTTCCAACATCAATGTGATCTTCTTCAGCAGGCTGCTTTCAATCAGACCTCATCTTAAATGCCTGTTTAGCCATTTTCCCCTAACTCATTCTTTCCACATGTTCAAGCTGCATCAGTCTGCAAGTACTGATTTAATCAGTTAGCAGTGTGGATCTCGAGAGTTTGTATAATTCTTGATTGTGTTTTATTCTCCATTCCCCTGTTATCTTTTACAGGTCCAAAGACTTTTCTGAGGATTTTAAATGATCTGCAAGGCTTTTGCATCTTGGCTTATTACACTCCAGGTTTCTGCTCCACATAAAACAGGAAGTCTAATGATTGTCTTGTTTATTTCTATACAAGAATTTTAGAAAATAATAAATGATAATATGTATTGTATTATTGAACTAATTTTGCTGTGCAAGTAATCCACATTCCAAGATAGTTGAAGCAATTGGCATTTTTATATTTCTGGTTATCAACAGTAAAGTGGTCAGTTTTCTGTTTGTGATTGTTTCTACATATGTTTAAATATTCAGTTTTATTCTAGCTGATTTGGAATCTTAGTTTTTCTACAGTTTTCTCCTTTAACTCTTGCAATATCATGGCTACACAGCATATACTAGCATTATGAACCAATGTGAACACATTTTCTGCAACTGTGTTATTTTCTTTTAATATCTTTAGCATTTTCTCCAACTAGGCAAATATCATCTGCATATTACTATTCTTATTAATGTTACTATTCTGCTTGTGTAATCTTCACAATTTCTATAATAATACAGTTTTCTAGAATTAAATTAAATGACTGAAAGGGCTCCTTGCTTCAATCATGTGTTAATAGCAAAAGGCTATTAGATTTCTCTTCTTGGAATCACCCTAACATCAAACCTCTCCTGGCATAAACACATCACAACCATTGCATCCTCAGTTTCCAAAACACTAGGATTTCCCTTTTGCTCAAGATGTTAGTTCACCCCTGAACAGCTGGTGATATATACAAATTACAAATTCAACCAGCTATTGAATACTGCTCTCACATTTAAAGTGGGGTCCCTAAGAAAGCTCCCTCAAAATGCTTGACTCAATACAGAGGAGGGCAAAATAAGATTGATTAATAACCCATTTCTTACCAACTCACTTCTCCCACTTTTGCACAGTTATTTGGTTTCTGCAATATGTGTATTCTATAAATATTTCCATGGCAAATGTTTATCTTAAATAGCATCAATAATTCTCCCACTCAGTACTAAGTCTGTTGGAACAAGTGCAGCTGCCACCTACCATCCCTTCTTTCATAGTACATCTTGAAACCCAAAGAACAAGTTTCTTTTCCTCCTCCTCCGCCTCTATCCCTGCTACTGCTGTATTGTGGAACAGTCTTGCCTCGATGTGTTTCCCAAGGAATACAATATACAGGCTTTTAAATCAAATGTAAACCAGTTTATCCTTTCCCAACCTTCCACCCATACACAGTACTAACATACTATAAGTTGATTAACCAACCTCTCGTGTATGGGCTCAACATAAAGGCTCAGATCTAATTTCATTAGCCAATACCATGCTTTAGCTGTCAGTATTGCAAATTTTCATTAAATTATTATCTTATGAGGTATTCTAAAATCATTTAATGCACTTCAAAGGCTTTCTCTATTAAATAGGTTATCATATGCATTTCTAAAATCCATAGATAAAATATGGATGGACTGGCTCATTTCCATTTTTTTTTTTCTCTAAAATTAGTCTTAGTGTAAAAATGTGATCAAATGTAGATGTGTTTCTTAGGAATTCTGCTTGACATTATATTCACCTATATTTTCTTCCAGAATATTGTTACGATTCTTTTATAATATAATTACTAGATAAAATTTTCTAGCATGCAGACAAAGTGGCTTTCTTTTATGATATTTAAATTCATAGTTGTTTTTTCATTTTTTATACATTAGTATATGATGTCAATGATTCTTTACATTTTGAGGGTCTCTCTTTGTTTTCCATTATTAAATTTATTCAGTTTATGTATTTCTCCAATTAATTCATTATTACCATATTTGATGAGTTCAGCTACTATTTCATCAATATGTGGTACTGTCTTGCTATATATTGCTTTATGCTTCCTTCTACTTCAACTAGTGAAAGTTTAGATATTTCTAGGTGATAGTATAATAAGTTTCATGTTCAAAAGTCTTAGTCTTCAATTCAATTCTCTGAATTGCAATTTTGGAGCAGGTTAAAGAGACAGTTAGAGAAAGTAACATCTCTAATCCAGAATGTTTTAATAATATGGTGATACACCATTTTACTACTTATATATGGAAAATGTATGATTTCTGCAATTATTTAGCCTAAGTCCCTTCCTGAGTCTAGCTCTCAAGGATGAGATCTCCATAAATGTCGAAACCAATCCTGATGGTAATTCTTCTCATAATGTTTTTGCATTATGGAATACTGAGGCAATTTATGAGCCTCTGTAGCTCAGTGGTATAGATGAAAAACTTTAGTCGAAAGACCTGGGTTCGATTCTTGTCTCTTTCATGAGGAACCTTTAGCTGGTCTCTTCTGAGTCTCACTCTCAAGGATGAGATCTCCATTAATGTCGAAACCAATCCTGATGGTAATCCTTCTCATAATGTTTTTGCATTATGGAATACTGAGGCAATTTATGAGCCTCTGTAGCTCAGTGGTATAGATGAAGACCTTTAGTCGAAAGACTTGGGTTCGATTCCTGTCTCTTTCATGAGGAACCTTTATCTGGTCTCTTTTGATGAAAGATGTTAGCAGTCTCATACGGAGGTAGGGAGGGCTTTTTCACCTGGAAAACTCAAGTTTTTCATCGCCTAGAAGAGGCAAACTGGCCCCATGAACACACGCATTTAAGATATAGGACACCCTGGGAGGCATAGGGCTAACCACCTTATCCTCAAATTGCAGTTTGCAGTTGCAAAGTTCAAGAATAGTTGGAAGGTCATGGGCACTTAAGTGCCTGTTAGAACCACTGATGATGACGATGAGGCAATTTATATGAAGTCAACATCCTCTATGTACATGAAGATTAGTCAGGAAGATACTTCATGCATAAGCTTTGTTTGCTTATACTTAGGTAAAGGACTAAAACAATATAATTTCTTGTGAAGCAAAATGCCTTAAACAAACAAAAATGATAGTACAACATGAAATTTCACACCAGTTGGGCATGAATAACTAAATATAAACACAACTAAATATCAACAGAATCCAAGATAGGCACCATCAACATAAGAAAGCCTTATTTTGATAAATAGTTGACAAGATAGGTGCCATATCAGCACCAATTAGGACTTTAGTCTACTTTGTGTTGTCTGTTAGAATTTTAAAGTTGCCACTATTAACTAACAGTTGCTGTCTGCATACTATGCCAAAATGCTCTAAAGAGGCTGGGCATAAAATCAGTGAAATATCAGCAACTAAATATATAAATATAGTGTTTATTTTCTTATTACTGTCTTGTGAACTAAAAATGTTACAAAAAACTTAACAGGAACTATCAACACATAAGCCTTTCTACTCACCTAAACATAAAAAGCATTCAAGGAAAAGAAGTCAAACTAGCAAAACAGATAGAGAAGTACCATGTGGACATAACTGGTGTTACTGAAATGAACACTAAAATAACACTCTTCATCTCAAATATAACTGGCATCAGTGAGATCTTACTAAGTAATAAATATAGGATGTCATATTTTATGCACTACTGATCAGGGAAAGAAAGGAGTAGTGATAGCATTCAACACCAAACACAAGGATAAACTTGTTGATTGGTAGGCAAATTCCAAATCTGAGTTACATGGGAAAATTTCAAAATGGGGAATTGGATAATGAAACTTAGTTGTGCCTTTGGTCCCACAGCAAGTTCTCTTAAGAAAGAAATGGAAAACTTTTCAAGTCAGACAAGGCAGCTGATAAAGAAAATGGAAAAGCTGTTATTTGTTGGAGATCTAAACAGCAAGGTAGGAAATGAATTCCATGCATAGAAAAAAGTTTTGAGAAAATTTGGAGAAAACAGCAAAACTAGTAATGGCAATTACTGTTGGGCTGTTGTTGAAACATGGTGTTAATGATATCCAGAATGGCATTCATTCACATGGAGAAAATACACACTGTTATATCAGGGTTTCCCAAACTGTGTTCTGTGGAACACTAGTGTTCTGCGGAAGGGGAATAAGTGTTCCACGAGAAGTTCCTGGAATTTGTCATTTTAGTTTTCTAAGCATTTTTCATGAATAAATATTTTATAGTGGAAATATTCTGATGAGAATAATATTCGTGAATATGTCGAAAAGCTCAGGCCCAGAACACCTAATAACATCTGTGTATCGTTAATTTTCACACATCGAAACCTTTCAACATTTGAGAAAGGGAATACCCCTGTTTATGACCAGTCATAAAAATTGTAGTTTTTTTTGTAGTCATTTATTTCCTTCAGTTCTCAAAACTGAAGGAAATGACATCTGTGTAGCAAATGTCAGTGACCAAGCGGCATATTTTTAACATTGGAAATATTCATGAATTATCATTAATTTTCACACATCGAAATCTTTCAACAATCAGGAAAGAGAATACCGCTGTTTATTACTGATATAAAAATTGCCTGCAAGCCCATTACAACAATGGGTGGCGTATGTATCCTCTGTTCTCAAAACTGAATGAAATAACATCTGTGTTGCAAATGTTAGTGACCAATCAGCAAGGAAGTATAAAGAAAATTTTTCTACTGAATTGAAGATTAAGGCAGTCTGTATCCAGTTCTCAAATTTAGTAATACTGAATACTTTCTTCACAAGTTCGTATTGTAAGGTGAAAATGCTTGTTTCGAAACCATAGTGCCGTGATTTTTTAAAAGTAATAGGCCTAAAGATTTAAATTTTGATATGAATAAGAGACAAGGGACTTTGTTTAATTTGGTATTAAGAAATCTCTTATTGAAGGTGTTTGTGACGCAATGGATAGCGAGTCATCCACCACCACCACCACCAGCCTACAAAGCGATCTCCAGGATGCACAAAAGGAGGGGAAAACTACCAGCACACAGGAGAAAAAGTCCGCATTCACTCGTAAGTTTTTGGTGATCAGAATGGGATATGTCAATGAAAATCAGCACAAATTAATTTAATGATGTTTATGTTTAATTGATGTTTAATTAATCAATAATTAATGATCAATTATTAACTAAATTAACAATTAATTATTAATTAATACATTACAAAATAACCAAGGTATTCCGTGAAATTTTCAGGATTTGTGAAGTGTTCCATCGTCAGAAAAGTTTGGGAAACCCTGCATTATATTATTGTGATAGCTGTATCTTCACAATGTATATAAAGAGTATATAAAAATGAAAGAGTTTGAAAACAAGAACAAACCAAGGAGTCTCACAAATTCTGAAAAAAACATTGCCAAATTCAGCTAGGGAGGCATGGGATGAAACTCTCTGCAAGGAAAGAAAAATCAGAACTTCATAGTAGATGCAAGAAGCCAAAAATTCAGTATGATTCAGTAAGTCAGCAGATGTCCTAACAGAATATGGAGAAAAATATACACAAGAGCCAAGCTATGTGAAAAAGCAGCTAAACAAAAGTCATGGGAAAACTTCAGTAATAATATAGAAGATAAATATCAGGAAGGTGGCAAAATGATGTATGCTATAGAAAAAGTTATTTTCTTCAAATGGAGAAAAGAGTACCGCAATGGGAATCAGAAATAAGAATGCCTGACATGCAAACTGAAATTAAAGATATTCTGGATATCTGAAGTAATTACTTTGAAGGGTTGTTAAACAAGTAGATAGAGAGAGAGTAGTAGAAAATATTCAAGAGGAATGCAATCAGGAGTACATATCAATACTTGAGGAAGAAAAATTATCAAAAAGTCTGAAATGCAAAGGCAGCTGGAGTAGATGATATTTGATCAAGAATGTTCAAATATTATTATTTATGGAATCTTTAATTTCACAACAGTTTAAAAGTAGCATTAATATTTCTGTATTAATGCCACCTTTAAACCTCCTGCAAAATTAAAGAATTTATTCAACTCATCCAAGGATCCACTTCCTCTGCTGGCCCACCTTGGAGTATACTATATTCACTGCACCTGTAATTTGTCCTATATAGGTTAAACAGGATGCACAGTTCCTATCCGAAAAAAGGAACATAAATGGCACATTAAATTGAATAACTATGATAAATCTGGTCTTTCTGATCATGCCCTGAATACTCTACATAGAATTGATTGGAAAGTCACACATACTACGTTTTGGTGAAAATTTAAGGAGGCCTATGAAATTCTTATCAACCATCCTAATCTTAACAATAATGATGGTCTAAAAATACCAAGAATATGGATGTCACATATTCTACTCACTTAACCTTTTGATCTAAGAGTTAATTAGAATTAGAATTTCTATATGAATTTGTTCTCTGATGATGATGTTATAAATAGAATATAGCTTTGATGTAGTTTTTTTTTCACTAGAGGTCAGGCCAGTATAATAGCAGTTGATCAAATCATTGTCACTTTGGCATGCTGTTTGAAATGTAGTATAGCTTGTCTTTTGTGTGTGCGCGCGTGTGTGTGTGTGCTCTCCAGATGATGACCTTAATATGAAAGTCAAAATGTCAGGAGATTAAAGTAATTATTCCCAACATGGTTGTAGTCTCCATATTTTTTACTAAAATGAATGCTGATCATTGTGTAACACTAAAGGAAAGGCTTTACAATTTAAGATATGAATGCTTCTGAAATTTAGCAGAGCTCTGAGCATATGGTTTAAACTATTTGAATTTAAACTTTTAATGCAAACAGTTCACACCACATTGCTGGAACACGATCATGCCATCAACCAGACACAACCCTACCAGAGGTCAGTCAATACGTGGCAAGAAACATACTTCGTTTAAAAATTCATTTGGATTTTATTTAGTTACTGAAAAATTAATTACAGAATAGACTTTCACTTATCTACAACAATATGGTGACAAAAATATATAAAATAAAAAAAAAAGAATGGATGCCTTCTGAAGACATTTCAAGTATCCTGTTGGGGGGGGAGAGGGATTTAAACACGCTTTGGCAAATATTGATTATATGGATCACATTATGAAAGAAAAGGGCATTAAATTTTACACCAGAATGGGAGATGTGAAATGTAGCAAATGAAATAATTTGCTGTACAGAAAAATTAGGAGTGATCAAACCTAAAGCATCCCTTGAGGATACATATCAAGAAAGTGAGGATAATAGCAAAGACAATAATCAAACTTTTAATTGAGTAAAGAGTCCATGTAGAAGCTGAATTTTGTTGTAAAAAAGAAAATGCGAAAAACATGGAGAAATTAATCAATTTGATATGGATGCTTAGATGCTAATTATTGCTAATGTTAATGTTTATGATAATGTTGAAGAGAAAGAAAAGCAAATGTCCAGGTATAATAACTAGCAGGATAAAAC
Source organism: Typopeltis vanoorti (assembly GCF_054136105.1). Lineage (NCBI taxonomy): Eukaryota > Metazoa > Arthropoda > Arachnida > Uropygi > Thelyphonidae > Typopeltis > Typopeltis vanoorti. Next base: position 156,454,868 of record NC_143550.1, on the reverse strand, counting down.
TATGTAGTGAAGTTATCTACAAGGATAGAAAAATAAGAATACCATGGTGGACACAAGAAGTTAAAGAGAGAGGAGTGAAATGTAAGATTTGACAACATAAGTGTCTTGGTAAATAAGGTTAATTTGTGAAATTTGTTTGAAAGCTAGTAATAATATAAACTTCATTATGTAGTATTATCATACTATCCTGTTTATCCCTTGAGGGATATACCAGGAGATGATGCTGATGCATACAGACCAGAAAATTGCAGTCCAAAGCTTGCCAAATATCCCGACAAAATGTCCCCTGAAGCAAGACTCTCCAGACAGAAGCCTAAGGCCCGAGATGAAAGGAAAAGCATAGGGACTTTAGTGCAGGACCTTTGGATGAGTGTGCAACACAGAGCCTCTGTAAGTTTGTTCCATCTTTTGTTGTACATTCCTTTTGTAATCTAGGAGATATGTTATAGATGGACTGATAAGAAATAGTAATAAGAAGTGTCTATAAGAGAGACTAATACTTGGGAACCAATAATCTAAACCTTATCCCAAACTATCAGAATCTTTATGACCTGAGAGCTTATTTATATTTCTTATCTTCTCACTAGACTACATCTAGTGGTCAGTTTATATCTGAGCCTGAAATTTAATTTTTAAAACACAAATGTATAAACAAGTCAATAAAACAAAAGTCATGGGAAGACTTTGGTAAGAATATAGAAGAAAAATATCAAGCAGGTGGAAATCTTCTGGAGCTTATTGAAAAAGCTTCAAAATGAAGGAAAGATTACTGTATAAAAAGTCAGAGATGAATTTTAAACAAAATTAAAGTTGAATACATTTTACAAGAATAGTAAAGTGTAGACTCAACTAAACAAACATTATAATAAATTTAGTTTAATCCTTTATCCAAGTGTCAGCAAACAAAGTTTGTGCCTGAAGTATCTTCAGGACTGAGGCAACTCATAATGAAGAATACATTGATTGATTCCGTTAGGGAGGTATGTGGTGAAGTTGTCTGCAAGAAAAGAAAAATAAGAACACCATGGTGGACACAAGAAGATAAAGAAGCAGTTCCAGAAAAGAAGAAAGCATACAAAAAGTTTCTAGCAAATAAGTCAGCAGACATCCTATAAGAATACAGAGAAAAACGTAAGAGAGCTAAGCTATGTGTAAAGCTAGCTAAACAAAAGTCATGGGAAGACTTTGGTAAGAATATGGAAAATAAATATTAGGCATGTTCTACAGGCTACTGAAAAAGCTTAGAAATGAAAGAAAGAGTATTATAAAAGGAATCAAAGATTATAAAAGTGACATGAAAACTGAAGAGAAAGATATCCTAGGTGTCTGAAGTAATTACTTTGAAAGACTGTTAAACGAACCATGCAGTGATAGAACCATACTAGAAAATTTTCAAGAGGAATGCAAAGAGGAGTACATACCAATACTTGAGGTAGAAAAAGCTGTCAAAAACTTGAAATATGGAAAGGCAGCTTTAGTAGATGATATTCGAACAGAAATGCTTAAATATGGAGGTATTAAAAGTCTTGCAGTGGCTACGCTGAATAATTCAGACTGCCTGGTCGGAAGGTCAATTCCTGATGACTGGAGCAGAGCATGCACAGTAAAATAGTCAACAGAAATCCAACCATCTATAAAAAAATGAATAAAGCTGAATGTGAGAGTTACATAGGAATTTCTCTACTAAGTATTCCAGGTAAGATTTATGCAAACATACTTGAAACGAGGTGAGAAAGATTGTAGAAGAAAAACTTGAAGAACAAGCAGCCTCTGTTTGGCCTGAACCTCTGTTAGGTTCAGACCAAACAGAGGCTGCCAAGATTAGATTTTCACTTGAAGATAAATAGTTGATAAATTATGGGAATATGACAAGGATCTGTACTTAAGTTTTGCAGATCTGGAAAAAAGGCATACAACAAGGTGCACAGAGGAAAGCTTTTCAAAATACTTCAATTATATGGGATGAATGGGTCATTAATACAGAGCAATACAGTCTATATTTAAGTTGTCAGTCAGCAGTTAGAATTGGTACTTTAGTACTTCTAGTAGTTAGTACTTCTCAGAAAGAAAAGATAACATACACAGAGAAGGAGGTGCATTATTAATTGAAAAGAAACTTAAACACTCAGTAATTGAAATAAACAGTGTCTCCTAGAATAATCACAGCCAAACTTCAAGCAAAAGAAAAAGGTCAAACAATTAAAATAATCCAAATATATGCACCAGACAGTAACCATTCAGAGGAAGAAATAGAAAATTTCTATCAAGAACTACAACAGGAAATAGATAATCTCAAAAATAGAGAACTCATGATAGTGATGGGAGATTTTAATGCTAAAATAGAACATTTCACAGCAGACAAAAAAGATGTGATGGGGAAATTTGGATACGGAGAGCTTAACGACAGAGGAGAACAATTACTCCACTTCTGTAAAACAAATGATCAAATGATTACAAACACATTGTTCTATCAACGCCCTAATAATAAATATACATGGACATCCCCAGAGATGGTAATATAAAGAACTGCATAGACTATATCATCATAAACAAACAATGGAAAAGATCAGTAAATAATGTACGAACATTAAGAAGTTTTGATTTTGAACACTGACCATGAAAATTCAACAGGAAAAACAATATCAGAAAAGAAGAAAACATCAACCTATCAAAACTAAAAGATAGCTCAAGCAGAAGTCGATTTTTAGAACAGATGTGCTTGAAACTAAAATCCTCCATCTTCCAGAACAGCGGAAAATACTGGGAAGAAGGAAAAGAAACAGTGTTATCAATTGCAAAAGACACTCTAGGTTCCAAACCCAAAATAAATAAACAGTGGATAACCCAAGAAATCATAGCTACCATAGAAGAGAAAAGAGAGGCCAAGATACTTGTAAACCAACAAAACAATGAAGAGAATAGAGAAAAATACAGAGCACTAAAAAAATAAAGTTGATAACCTATGCAAAAAAGTCAAAGAAAAATGGTTAGAAGAAAAAGCTAAGAAATGCCAAGAAGCATACCAACAAAACAACCTAAAAGTTTTCCATGATACTGTAAGAGAAATTACAAAGGAATTCTCAGCAAAAGCAGTAACAATGCTAAACAACAAGATGACTGAAACCGGGAATATTGAATATATAAGAAAAATCTGATCAAACCATTTTAAGGCTATCTTCCACCAAGGAAACAAAACTACAATGCCAACAATAGAAGAAAATAATGATCACCCAAAAATTTTACAAGAAGAAGTTAGATATGCAATAAAACATATGAAAAACAATAAAGCACCAGGCATTGATACTATCCCTACTGAACTGTGGTCATATGGAGGCAGCATATCAATAGAATATTTAACAACCCTATTCAATAAAATACTACAAACAGGAGAGAGATCTCAGATGACTGGAGAACTGGAAAGATCATCCCAATATACAAGAAAGGAGACAAAAGAGACTGCAGAAATTACAGACCAATCAATTTACTCCCTCACACCTATAAAATATTCATAAGAATTATACAAAATAGATTAAAAAACACCTATGAAGAAATGATAGGCATAGAACAAGCTGGTTTCCGAGGAAACTATTCAACAATAGACCAAATTTTCACATTGCACCAACTAGCAGAGCTCAGCTGGGAATACCATAAAAAACTATATTGTTGTTTTGTGGACTTTCAAGACAAACAAGCTTTCAATAACATCAACAGAGAAATCCTTCTTAAAATTCTACTAGAAAAAGCAATAGACAAATATATAATACAGTTTCTGATAAAATATTACTCTAAGACAAATGCAATACTTAAAAAAGGACACACTCACAACAGACCCCATAGAGATCCAAAAAGGAGTAATGCAAGGATGCCCATTATCCCCATGCCTATTCAACATATATCTAGAAGTTGTAAAGAAGGCAATAGACAATGAGCCTGGAATCAATGTCAATGGTATAAACATAAATAATATCAAATATGCAGATGATCTCGTCCTTCTTGCAAGAACCCCAAATGAATTACAAAAGTTGATCAACAAGCTAAACGAAACCTGTAAAACATATGACATGACAATAAATATACAAAAGACAAAAGTTGAAACTAGGGAGGAACGGAACTACCATCACAGCCACCCTAAACGGAGAACAAATAGAACAAGCAGACAACTTCATATACCTTGGATTAAAACTAACAGAAAAATAGATGAACTCAAAATAATCAAACAGAATAGCAATAGGATGGACCACCATGGGAAAATTACATAAAATCTGGAAAACAAACAAGATATCTAAGCAAGCCAAAATCAAATGATATGAAGCAATAATTATACCAACAGTCATTTATGGAGCAGAAGCGTGGACAGTTAAAAAAAGAGAGGAGAATAAACTGCTGGCATTTGAAACGAAATGCTTAAGAAAAATAAATAGAACAAGTTGGATAGAAAAGAAAATAAACATCACAGTCAGATAAGAACTATTGTATAAAAAGACAATAATAGAAAAAAATTAGAAAACAACAACTGAGATAGTTTGGACACACCGTACGCATGGATGCAAAAAAGACTTCCTAACGTCCTAATCAATACTTTTCCAACTGAAAAAAAGAAGACCTGGAAGACCAAGAATTACCTGGCTGAAATTAATAAAGAGCATCTCGGGATGCAGAACATAGGAACTTTTTCGAACAGCAAGGAATAGAGAAGACTGGAAGATCCTGCTCAAGAGAAGACTCAACCCGTCTTAGACGGAAGAGAAGAAGTTAGAATTGAAGAAAATACGGGAAGATGGCTTAATGTAAAATTGGGGATAAGGCAAAGATATACATTATCTCCACTCTTATTCACCATCTATATGGATCACATGATGAAAGAAAGTAGCATTAGGCCTGATATTAGAATTGAAGATGTGAAACTTAACTCTTTGTTTTATGCAGATGATGTTGTACTCCTAAACACATCTAGTACAAGTCTCCAGGATTCTCTAACTAAACTGAATAACAGCTGACATGAAAATCAGCAATAAAAAGACCAAAACTATGAAAATAGGTAGGAACATAGTTCAGCTGCATTCTGAATGGATATCCTTGTAATATAAAGTAAAATATTTCAGCGATTTAGGCACAGTTTTTAGTGAAGATGGTAGGTTAAATCTGGATTAGACAACAGAATAAACAAAGCTGTTATGGTGGGTAGCCAGCTGAATAAATTCATATGGAATAAGAGAGAAATTAGCCAAAACACCAAACTTGCAATATACAAGACAGTGTTCAAGCCAGTTTTAAGTTATGGATCTGAGAGTTGGGTTAGAAATAAAGCACTTGATCAAAGACTAGTGACTACAGATATGAGAGGTCTGAGAAAAATCAGAAGAGTGAACCAATGGCATTAATAGCAGAATCATATTAAAATTGAAGATATTAGAAAGGACCCGACATTATTAGCATTCAAGAATATGTCAGCAGGGCTACTCTACGATAGTATGGCAGCTTCAATAGAATGAGTGAGGCAGGATTAGCAAAACAGGTGTTTGATGCCAAGATGGCAAGCAACAGACCCAGAGGAAGACCAAGGTCTAAGTGGATTGATTCAGTCAGAAGTGGCTTAGAAGTATGAAATGTTAGATAGGACGATATTGGAGTACTCACAAATAATAGACTGATCTGAAGAAAAATTGTTGATAGGAGATTAATAATATTACTATCAACTTAATCATGTAGTGCTGTCATAGTAACCTGAACACTCCTTGGGGATAATATCAAGAAATTGATGATGATGATGATGATGAGTGACAGAACATTGGTAGAAAATATTCAACAGAAATGCAACCAGGAGCATCTATAAACAGATAAGGTAGTAAAAGCTATAAAAAAATTGAAATATGGAAAGGCAGCTGGAGTAGAAGAAAACTGACCAGAAATTCTCAAAATATGAAGGTATAAAAGTTTCACAGTGGCTACACTGCACAATTCAGAAGACCTAGTCAGAAAGTCAAAATCCAAATGATTGTAGTAGAGCTCTTATAGTTCCCATGCATAAAAATGGAAATACAACTGAATGTAAGAATTATATATGAATTTCTCTAAGTGTTCTAGGTAAGATTATGCAAGCATATCTGAGAAGAGGACAAGAAAAACTCTGGAAGAGAAACTTGAGAAGAACAAGTCAAACATAAGGATGATCTCTACTTAAATTCTGCAATCAGGAAAAAAACTTATGACAAGGTACTGTACTGTTCTGAAGGGAAAAAAGCCCTTCAGAACAGTACAATAGTACAATTATATGGAGTAAATGGACCATTCCACAGAGCAATAAACTGCCTATATTTAAGTTGTAAGTTACCCATTAGCAGTTAGCAGAGGGTAGTGAGATGTAAAATCAGATGTAAGATATGGGTGCATTCTATCTCCACTCTTTTCATCATGGATCACGTTAAAAAGAAAGTTGATATTAAACCTGATATCAAAATTGGAGATATCAAACACAGCTCTTTGATTTATAAAGATGAAGTTTTACTCTTAAACAAATCCAGTGAAAGTCTGAGGATTCCTCAACTAAAGTAAATATCTTATATCATAAACTTGGTGAAGATTAGCAATAAAAAGACAAAAGGCTGTGAAAATAGGCAGGAATATGGTTATATATCAGTTGCATCCTGAATGGAGAATCTAGAGAACAAGTAATTTGTAATAGCATTTTTAGCATTCAAGAACGTGTGAAGAGCTAATCTAAGGTAGTGTGATCACAGAATGGAAGAGGAAAGGTTAGCAAAGCAGGTATTTCATGCTAAGAAGACTGAGATCTAGGTAGATTGATGCATGCAGCAAGAAGTGCATGACAAGTGATAGAGCAATTTAGAGGAAAACTGTTTGATAGGAGATTAGCATAATGTAAACTTAATCATGTAGTACTGACATAGTATTATATATATACCACCTTGAAGGTACATATCAAGAAATTGATAATAACGATGATGACATAAATGCATTTCTCAATTCCTTAAATAAATCCATTCTTCTTCATACAGAAAAATAACAATTTAGAATTAACATTGAAAAAATCAAACTCACCCTGGCAGCATGCTGTAATCGATGTTTTGTCCTGAGAATGTTATGAAGATTTTGCATACAGAGAGGAAAATAAGCATTAGCCTCATCTACTTCTGAATGTTTAAGTTCAAGTACTTCTATTGGAGGGGAACTAACATCGAGTTGATTGAAGAAAATCTGCAGATAGATGATTCATGAGAATCACTAGAATTCTCAAGTTCAATTAAAGGTGTTAATGTAGATACAATTCACAATTAGGTAAAGTGCATCTAGTTCTTATAAGAGCTCTTTTTTTTTTTTTTTTTTTTTTTTTTTTAAGTTTACATCTTTTCTATTAAGGCTTCTATCAATAAAACTTTTATGAAGAACATCTACAGTACTGGAAGTTACAGTAATTTATTCTTGGAGTCATCTTTCAGGACTCAGCAGTTCACTGACTTATTTTAGATGCAAAAGCCTAATAAAACTTTGAAAAATTTACAATAGATATGCTTTTTGCAAACTTCGATACAAAACAAACAGATACTGAGTTTTTTTATCCTTTTCATAAGTTTATTGACAAGTTCAAACTCTTTAGACTCTTTTCTATACCATATTATGAAAAAAATTATTAATCCTAATAACAATTAAGTATTGTTTCAGTTATGCCAGTATATAATACCTTTTGTAAAATCTCACACAATAAGTTAAATTAGTTTACATATTGAGCTTGGTTTTACAAGGGTTTCAAAAACACATATATAATGAAAAATGTGAAGTTAGAATAATTAAATAATACTTTATATTCTTGTAAAGTGCATAAAATAATTCCTGTTAAAAGTTGTATGAAAAACTAAAGAGAGGGGATTAAACAAGATTAGTAAAGTGAATCAGCAAAAGTAAAAGTTCGCAAGGGCTTGCGAACAAAAAAAAAGCACCCACATTAGAGACATTCGAAGGGAGAAAGGCGAACTGACGTCATCATACAAAGGGACAATCACGGAAACTTCAGTATTGAAACAAAGGATTAGCAAGATATTTAAAGGGACTGAGAGGGGACAGACTCTTTTTTTCCTTTTCCCGTCTCGGAGGATCCAGTGTCGACTGTGAGGAGACGAGGCCATACCTGTGGGATTCCTGCTTCGATGCACGGAAGGACGAGGAGAAGGTGACTACCCAAGGATGTGATGGAGAGATCAGCAGTTATTTTCTAGCAACCTGATGGAAGATCATAGTGGTTGTGTCAAAGGGATATCTCCCCGATATCGTCGGACTGTTACCAGGACGAGACCTGCCACATGGATGTGAGTTCTCCCCCAATAGCAACCAAGTAATCGACCAGCGCAAGTAGAAACAGCAGTTGTTGCAGGAAGTTCGAAGAAAGGATGTGGTCTGCAACCCAAGTTAAGAGCACCACAATTGTCTATGGAGTGCCCAAGCGACTACTGTTCCCTGAAATAAAGGAACAGAGGCAAGAAATCTGGACTGAAATTTTGTTCATGTGCCCACATTAGAGACGTTCGAAGGGAAAAAGGCGAAGTGACATCATCATACAAAGGGGCAATCATGGAAACTTCAGTATTGAAACAAAGGATTAGCAAGATATTACTGTAAATGTAAAAGGTACTGTGAGTAGGCACGCTTTGTTAATGGTTTTTTTTTTATTGTAGATATAAGATTAGTATTAGTATAAATGATATTTGTGCTTACAGAAAGGAGCTGGTGTGAATTTGGCTTTAGAGTTGTAGATATGCAAGAGTGATATGGTTGTGATTATGTACAAAGAGTGGGAGGAACTAAATTAGATTAGAAATAAGGGGACAACTGCCCTTATATTGACAATTTGTTGAACAACATCCTAAGGTTACATGAAAGCTATGTGTTTAATAATTCTGTTAAACACATTATTAAACACAATAAAATACTGAATCAGTTCACTGACTTATTTTAGATGCAAAAGCCTAATAAAACTTTGAAAAATTTACAATACGTATGCTTTTCAGTGTAGTGTGGTCAGGAGAAGTAATTTCTTCCTCATGAATGTATTACTTGTAACCTCTTATTAGTTAGCAATGAACTTGTTTTAATTGATTAATAACCTTGCCTAATCTTTTGCCAATGCACTGTCTCGAAATAACTGAGAACCTGTGTGCAAACTGATAGAGAATCACCATGACTTGCTAATGAATAAATGTAAAATAGCTGTAATTTTGCCTGTTCCCAGTCCTGAAATTCTCGGACTATATTAATTCAATTAGACTGCTGGAGTTGATAATGAAACAAATTTGTCCAGTTGAGAAGTACAAGAATTTTGGTGAACTGCAAATCACAAATTGGACACAACAGAAACTTTAAGGTCTGCTTTGTATGCAGCGGGAATTAGGAACAGAGTTAAGAAAGGACAATAAGGTAGAAATAGTTAAAGTAGAGTAATAAGGAGTCATATTAGCAGCTTATATTAATTTAACAAAGGCTCATTCAGGGATCTATTTGATAGTAAAAATCTTAGAGTAATTGATCCAATTTACAATCTGAGTATACAAAAAAAAAATAATAATAGTGCTGTCAACAATAAAATTAACACAGATAATAACACGAGATATAACACTTTCATTAGAGACCATGTTATTTTAGTTGTTTTTTTTTTTTTTTTGCTTTTATTTTAATTATGCATACTGAAAGTGACAAAAGATTAAAAAGGTTTGAGTCAATTTCTTTCCATTAACATGCCTTTTTGTTGATACACAGTTCTAAAGATATTGAACTTTAATTCAAACATAATTTAGTGTCCTCAAGTTGCTTAAGAAGCAAAGAATAACCGAGAGGAGAATTTTACATGGTCTGTAAGGAATACAGAGAACTGACCAGACTGGCTGACTTAATATCCTGTTTTCACTTTCCTGAAGTGTTAGTAGGTATCACGCCAGAGAGTGAATGAATGATGATGATGGACTGGTAAATTTATTACTTAGCTGACTAAATTCTATTTTGTGATCTTTATAACAGAAATAAAATTTTATAAAAATTGGTTTGTCATGACACTAAACCCAGCTTCTCTTTCTTTTTTAATATAATCTGCATTGGCTTAAAAAACACATTCAATATTGTGATATATTATAACCAAATATGTTATGGTGGATCAGTGAAAAGTCAGTTGTTCAGAGAATAATGATTAGAATAAGGAGATGCTACAGCATTCCACACTAAACTCAACACAATAAACTTCTTGCATGGGAGATAATCCATTTCTGTGCACGTGCAAGTTTTTGATGTAGGATAATTTTTTGTATTTTGTTGCAAAATCGATGCGATCAAAAAATGATAGAGAACATCCTAAAAAAACCTCTAAAATATGAATGGGAGCAATATCAAAATATTGCTCCCATACATCCAATCCATAACAGACAAGATCTCAAAAGATATTATGAAAACAAAGAATTAAAGGTGGCATTCTCCCCTTTAAAGTAGGTTAGATCCTAAATATCCTTCATCCTCCAAAATTTTCCCATTTACCACTCAAAAAACCAGAAGCATATAAAATTCTCAGTTTGTTTCCGATGTGCTGTGTGGCACAAAAATTGATGCCACATGCATGCCCGTACAATTTACATTCAAGAGAAGTAACCTGGACTTGATATAAACATGTTTATATCACTTGAATAACTTCCTTCTGAACTAATCAAATGAATATCTGGATAATGGAAATTAATTAAGTGATTTGACTGAAAATAATCATATAAATGAATTATGAGAAATCATCAAAAAAATGATCATGCACATCACTAGTTAAGTTATGTTTATTATATACATGCAAGTACATGTGCATATGACATTCAAATGCTGAGTTGGTTTCACTTGCCTTAGACCTAAGATCAAATCCTGGAAGAGAAAGAAGGAACTTTATTAGGATTTTAGCAAGGATTTTAGTATTTTGAATTTATGGCTGAAGCAACTAAGACTATGAGGCTAGAATATTGTCTGTAGGTTGTGTGTATTCTTCTTGCTGATTAGCCTGTTTTGAGAAATTATTTGTAGAGAGAGAGAGAGAGAGCTAAGTTAATTAGCTGGTCTTATACAGCAGGTTTCTCCTTCAGTAAACTAGACAAATTAGTCTAAAATAATTATGTCTGGAATTACAACCAAAAGAACTAATGCTATGAAGACCACTGTATTACAGCTTTAATTACTGCTCCTGGCCAGTGTGCCTACTATAGTGGGAGAAAAAGTTTGAGTTGATGGGTGGAAAAACCCTGCCACCTGCATCCTGAACTGAAAAGCTCTTATAAAGGTTATCTTAAACTGGATTGAAATCCAAATCTTTCCAATCAAGTAGCATTGTCAATACTTGATCTAGGGATTTTCAACACTTATGTTTAAAAATATATAAGTTCAGAAATAAATGCGATTAAAACACATACCTTCAACATGAGTTGCCTTAATGCAGCATTACTTAAAAGACCCCAATGTGCTAAAGAGCCCATAATCTTTATTACAGCCTAATTTAAGTGTGACAGCTGTTTTGAAATTCTGGTTCTCAACCAAGCAGAAACTTGGAATTTTTTCATAAGCTTATGCTTTAAGGATTAATTTTGCATAAAGGAACTCTTCATCAGTATGTCAATTGCAATTAAGTAATAAAAGAACTAGAAGGCTACAATTTAGCCTTAAACCTTATTAACACATCACATCACATCAAGGAGATGGGAACTCTCTCGCCACCACTCTAACCATCTGGCAGAGCAAGAAAAAACACAGTGTATCATGGCAATTTCATGCTTGTGTATCAGCAGACATGCCACATATTGTAATGATTTTGCATGGGGAAACAAATGTGTTTATTTCTGGATATATTAGAAAACAAAATGTAAGGAGAATGCTATATTTGGTTGGAATATTTGAATTACTAAAAGATGTAAATATGTGAACCATCATTATTGAGGAATGTGAGAATGGGAAATATAAGGGAGAGAAAGAACAGGTGTGAATAGAAATATTTTCATTACTGTCAAACAAATTAATAATAATAACTATTATTAATAAGTATTAATTATTAAAAGTTAAATACAAATCCATTTATATTCCAGTAATTTCTCAGCTATTTGTCTGAAAATAAAAATATGATCTTAACCTAGTTTGTTCTTCAAGTTTCTCTTGAAGAACAAACTTTTTACATTTTTTTTTAGTTCCTTTGTCAAGTATGCTGCCATAAATCTTGGAATACTCAATAGAGAAATTACCCTGTAATTCTCACAAAAATTAGTTTCATTCGTCACAGCGCAATAATTATTTATAAATCACATGTATTTCATTCTAAGTATCCTAAAATATCATCATTGTATAAATGTGTGTGTGTTGAAGCTCCATAATAGAAATTTGAATATAAAAACTAAAAAACGTGCACCACAATGGAATCCTTATAGACATGTTGTCACATGGTAGTTAGAATAAAATTTTATTAAAACTTGTGCATATGTGTCTGTGTATATTAAAAATAATAATAATAATAATACCACTGGGGATAACATTTCTCCAAACTATTCAAATAGGAATGTGATTATGATTTAATTTAGGATGATGATGTAAGGATTCAGTACTTTCTTTGAATAAACATTGAAATTTACAAGTAGAATTATGCTGAAGCATGGCAGTATTCCATTGCATCCTGTGGCTATTATTATCAATTCTATGTTGAGCCAGACAAGATAAGCTGGATACAGCTTATTCTTTATGGGTTGCTATATTCTTATCTCATCTACACATCACCATTCATCTCAAAAATACAGATTTCTAAAATCCATGAAATGTAGAACATACAATGTGCTCCACCAAAATATTTCTTCCACAACAATTGGATAATTATCAAGCAAATGGCCCAATTAAATGGTCATAATCCATTTACACAAAAAAATCAAGGATTGTTTTGCTCCAGTCCACAGAACTCCTATTCCTTATATAAAAGGCATTTCTGAATGTGTGGGCAAGATTCTGAAATGATTCAAACTCATTTGTTAATGACAGAATACCTATGTGATATTAATTTAAATAAAGTTACATGTTAAGCACTTCATACAGTAATATACCATACTGAGGATAGTTCACACTTATTGTGAACTATTCTCAGTATGGTATACTACAGTGAGAAATTGAAAAATCAGACAACAATGAAGATACAAAGAAAATGGAATATTTTTATTGTCTGCAGTCATAAGACAGCCAGGTCTTAATAATAATTAATATTATTAAGACAGTGTCAATAATATTAATAAATAAGGTCTTAATAATGATAATTCCCCAGAATTTTCTTTTGGGAAAGAGGTGCTTAAGGGTCAAAGCTATATAACTGAGAGGAGACCTCCACATAGCCTTTAAAGGAATGCGGAGAACCGACCAGGGCTTCTGACCTAATGTCCAATCCTCACCTTTTCGTGGTGCACCCTGTTGGGTATCTACTTTGATACTGAACGAACGAGGATGGACTGGCAATTTGGGATTTAGCCGACCAAATTGTATTCTTATTGGTTAAACCAAAATAAAAAATGATGGTACAACATGACAAAATTTCATGCCGGCTGGGGCGTCGCCCGGTTAAACAAGGCCCCCGTTGTTTTCGCCAGGGAACCAGGGCGAACAGCAAAAAGTCAGCTACTGGAACAAATCTGAAAACAAATCCCAACTCAACATCACCAGAGTTAAAGATCGGTACTACCAACATAAGAAGCCTGAATGGCAAAGAAATGGAACTAGCTGAGGAATTAGATAAGTACCAGATCGACATAATAGGAGTGACTGAAACAAAAAAGACCAAAACTGGTGAGATCTTTCTGAGCAATAAATACAAAATGTTATATTCAGGCAATGACAATCAAGGAAAAGAAGGAGTAGCCATAGTATTCAACACAAAATACGAGGCTAATCTTCTTGAATGGCAGTCAGTCTCAAGTAGAGTTATGTGGGCAAATATGAGAATGGGGAACTGGACAATGAGACTTATTTGTGCCTATGGTCCCACAGAAGGTTCCACTAAGGTAGAAGTGGAGGAATTTTTTGAGGCTTTAGAAAAAGCAACTGACACAATGAAAAAGGAAAAGTTGGTCCTTGTTGGGGATCTAAATAGCAGAGTAGGAAATGATTGTGAGACATACAAAAATATTTTGGGAAAATTTGGAGAAAAGAGCAAAGCTAATAATAATGGCAAATATCTGTTGGATTTCTGCTCAGGACATGGACTGGTTATTACTAACACCATGTTCCAACATAAAAATGTGCACAAATTCACAAGGAGAGAAGAGGCTAGGAATAAGAAAAGTCTCATTGACTATGTTATTGTTGATAGTGATGTTTTCTCCCTGGTGCAAGACACCAGAGTGTACAGAGGATTTGAAATTGGAAGTGATCACTATTTAGTCTTGAGCAGGATAAAATTGAATTTCATATTGAAAAGAATAACATGTAAGAAAGTATTAAAGCGAATAAAAGTTGAGCAGCTCTCAGATGTGAACAGACTAAAATACAGAAAGATTATTGAAAAGAAAATGAAAGAGTTTGAGAACAGGGATCAAACCTTGGAGATTCAGTGGCAAACTCTGAAGAAAACATTGATTGATTCTGCCAGAGAGGCATGTGAGGTTGTGTGCAAGGATAAAAAAATCAGAACTCCCTGGTGGACACAGGAAGTTAAAGAGGCAGTGAAGGAAAAGAAGAAAGCATATCAAAAGTTCCTGGCAAATAAGTCAGCTTTTACTCTTACAGAATACAGAGACAAATGTAAGAAAGCTAAACAGTGTGTAAAACTAGCTAAACAAAAGTCATGGGAGGACTTTGGCAAGAACATAGAAAATAAATATCAAGAAGGTGGCAAAATATTCTGGAGGTTGTTGAAGAAGCTTAGGAATGGAGGAAAGAGTGCTGTAAAAGGAGTTAGAGATGATAAAGGTGACATGAAAACAGGAGAAAAAGATATCCTTGAAGTATGGAGTAATTACTTTGAAAAACTGCTAAATGAAACAAGCAGTGATGACAACACAGCGATAAAAAAACACTGACCAGGCATGCAGTCAGGAATACATATCCATACTTGAAGTAGAAAAAGCCATCAAAGGCTTGAAATGTGGAAAGGCAGCAGGAGTAGATGATATTCGACCAGAAATGCTGAAGTATGGTGGTATAAAAGTCTTACAGTGGCTGCACTGCATAGTTCAGAAAGCTTGGACAGAGGGAAGAATTCCCGATGATTGGAGTAGAGCTCTCATAGTACCCATATATAAAAAGGGAAATAAAACTGAATGTGAGAATTACAGAGGTATTTCCCTACTGAGTGTTCCTGGCAAGATCTATGCAAGTATACTTAAGAAACGGTTGAGAAGAATTGTGGAAGAAAAGCTTAGTGAAGAACAAGCTGGATTCAGGCCAAATAGAGGCTGTCAGGATCAGATCTTCACTTTACGACAAATAGTCGAGAAAGCATGGGAATATAACAAAGATCTGTATTTAAGTTTTGTCGATTTGGAA
Source organism: Typopeltis vanoorti (assembly GCF_054136105.1). NCBI lineage: Eukaryota > Metazoa > Arthropoda > Arachnida > Uropygi > Thelyphonidae > Typopeltis > Typopeltis vanoorti. The sequence goes on along the minus strand of NC_143550.1, from coordinate 156,439,343 downwards.
AAGGCATATGACAAGGTGCCAAGAGAGAAGCTATTCAATACGCTGCAGTTATATGGTGTCAATGGGGCATTATATCAAGCAATACTTAGTCTTTATTTGAGTTGTAAGTCAGCAGTTAGAATTGATGGAAGTAACAGTTGTAAGTCAGCAGTTAGAATTGATTTAACATTAAACAGATGGTTTAATGTTAAATCTGGTGTGAGACAAGGATGTACATTATCCCCTCTGTTATTCATTATCTATATGGATCACATTATGAAGGAAAGTGGTATTAAACCTGATATCAAAATTGGAGATGTTAATGTCAGCTCTTTGCTTTATGCGGATGATGTTATACTTCTAAATAAATCTGCTACAAGTCTGCAAGATTCTCTGACTAAATTGAATAGCTGTTGTAATAGATATGGTATGAAGGTCAGCAATAAAAAGACAAAGACAATGAAAATAGGCAGAATCATTGAAAATGTCAACTGTGTTGTGAATGGAGAACCTGTGGAACAAGTAAAACATTTCATCTACTTAGGCACAATTTTTTACTGAAGATGGTAAATTAAATATAGAAATAGACAACAGAATCAGCAAAGCTGGTATGGTGGGAAGTCAATTGAATAAATTCATACGGAATAAGAAAGAAATTAGTCGGAAGAACACTAAATTAGCTGTATACAAGACAGTGTTCAAACCAGTTTTAACTTATGGATCTGAGAGCTGGGTCAGAAGTAAAACACTTGACCAAAGACTAGAGACTGCAGATATGAGAGTCCTGAGAAAGATTAGAGGCATGAAAGGATGGCATCAATGGCAATATCATATTAAAAATGAGGATATTAGGAAAGAACTTGACATTGTCAGCATCCAGGAATGCATTAGCAGAGCTAATCTCAGGTGGTATGGTCACTTAAATAGAATGGGAGAGGAAAGATTAGCAAAACAGGTGTTCTCTGCCAGGTTGGCAGGAAAACGACCCAGAGGAAGACCAAGATATAGGTGGATTGATATGGTACAAAGTGCCTTAGACGATAGAAATATAAGATCTGATAATGTTGGAATCTTGACAAGTAACAGACTGATTTGGAGGAAAATTGTAGATAGCAAGTTAGTAATGATGTAATTTTTTCATGCAGTACTGTCATATCCTGTACACCCCTTGAGGGTACATGGCAGGAATTTGATGATGATGATGATGATGATGAGATATTTCTGTAAATATGAACATGTTCGGAACGTCTCATATATCTTAAAGAAGTTCAATATCTCTACCACATTCAAGCTTATTAATTCCATCAGCTCCATGATACCTCTCTAAAAGATAAAATTCAACCTTTACTAGATAGAGTATATTTAATCCCATGGAATTGCAAATTATTCTATTTCAAAGACAATCTATTTCAATCACATCTATGAACATCAGTCCTGTTTCAAATGTCATCTATGAACATTGCCTCTAAGCAGCATCACAACAAATCAGATCTAGCCAGACATGGGATCACCAATATTAGTCACATGATGCTCTGGGTAAATACTAAATTATTACATAGATTTCCCATATATATGAACGTCTTTTTCTACATCACTCTAACCTTAATGATGGGGTCTCCATGCACCACCTATGGTAAAATATGTATTTTTTATTTATATACATATATATAAAATGTATATGTATTTATATATATGTATATAAATACACACACCTTTTGGATCCTAATAGTGTCATTTGTTAATCTGACTGTCTCTCATTCTTGCAGATAAAACAAAATAAAGTTTCCAATCTTCATGTACTTTTATTGGTGTTTGATTTTTAAATTTTCCCTCACGATAATATAGTGAGAAAATATATCAAAACTTTTTTTAATTAAACTAAAAACTTACATCAATTTTATTTTCTAATCTAACTTAAAGTACAACCAACTGCCAGCTCTTGTTTACTGAGCAATTAAAGGATTCTTCAAGAGCCAGAAAATTACTGCCACTTTTGTTGAATAAGCAAAATGCATTTATGGGAAATTATTTGTAATTAGTCACAATATACAGGGTGTTCGGGATAAATTTGACATATTTATAATTAATTATATTTTTCCGTAAGTTACATGTATTAACACACACTTCTCTTCATTTAAAAGTTTGGACCCTTCTTCATTCATATACAAGATGTCAGAAAGGATGGATAGCTGGAACCCACCTGAATCATGGAAGAGAATAACTTGTATCATGATGATTCGTGCCCGCCATCAAAATAAGGATATTACGACTGCTGCCCAATGCTCCCTGAATACAGTAAAAACAATCAGGCATGAACTAGAGACTTGCAATGGTGACTACGAGGATGTAGCAAGAAGAAAGATCCCTAGCAGACGATCTGATTGCGTTCGTACAGCAGAATTCCTCGCAAATCTGCAGGAACAGGTGTTGAAGAACCCTGGCATTGGAATTCGGGCTTTGTTCGTGGAGTTGCTAACTGTAGTCAAGCCCTGGATAACAAGGGTAGCCAATGGTAGGCCGTATGTATGGCAGCAGGATTCGGCCCCTTGCCACACCTCTGGGAAAAGTCAAAAATGGTTGTCTGAAAATTTCTACGACTTCACCAGTCCAAATGTTTGGCCTCCAAACTCCCCAGACCTTAACCCCATGGATTATTTTGTATGGGGTGCAGTTGAAAAAGACACCAATCGCACTTCCAGTAATACAAAAGCCCAGTTAATGGATAAAATTAAAACAGTTTTTGCGGCCCTTCCCAGGGAGACTGTAGCATCAGCTTGTTCGAGGTTCCGAAGCAGAATTGAAGCTGTGATCGATGCTAATGGTGGTTATTTTGAGTAAATCTTGTTGATAGTATTGTAATTAACTCTGCCTGTAATGTTTTTTTGTCAATTCATTAAATTTAATAGATACAAAGAAGATTTTCTTTTTCCTTACGAAACTGTCAAATTTATCCCGAACACCCTGTATACAGAATGGATTTGTATTTGTTAGTTCATTTACAAAATAAAATTAAGCTTTAATTCTCACCTGAAGTCGTCTACAGAGCAATTTCATTCTATAATTTTTCTGAAGTTCAGTAACACATGCAGAAGACTGTAGCTGTTTAATACCCTCTGATAAAGTCATCTGAAATAACGATACTAACAGTGCTTGTACTTTTTCAGGTGACACTAATGCCATGCCATAATTTAAGATTACTTCACGATTCCTTAAAAGATCCAGTGCATATTCAAATGGTACTTGAAAAGAGGTACAGTTGGAGTTTAGTAAGTAGCAGCATATTAATCATGACAAGTATCATACAGTTTTTTTTTTTTTTTGAGGTTAGTTGTATTTTGATTATATTTATTCAATACCAAACTGAAAATATATATAGTGTAAAAAAAACTTATGATTGATAAAACAGAAAATGGGAAAAAAATTAGTTTAAACTGTGGTCTTTCACATTAAACAATATTAATTAGATAATACTTAATATAAATTATACTTTCAAATAATTAACTTTTGTTGAATAAGGGCATATTCTCTCTCTCTTTCTCACTCTCTCTATGCATCACTGCAGCAAATACAAATATGATACTTTTTTTTTTTTGAATCAGCAGCAGAAATAAAAACACCAACCAAGTATTAATAAATACAGGTTGTGTGAAATTTTCCAAGATGTGGGAAACAATAATTCTAAAAAAGTTAAACACAGCTACTACCATCGATGATGCTAATGAAATCTTAACAAAATCTATCTTGAATTACACTAGAAATAGGAGGTGTAAAAAGGTACCAAAGAGAAGAAAAACTACAGGAAACCTTAGATCTGATGAAGAAAAGAAGAGATAAGAAAAGAGATTCAAATGACACCAACAAAATAGAATATGCAGGAAATTTGTAAAACTATATGTAAAAGGATGAAACATGAAATTAGATCGTATAATACTAGGAAAATTAAAGAAACAATAAAAAACAATAGTAATATGAAGATCCTAAGACAAACATTATCAGTTGGAACAAAAGAAATAGCTGCTGTAAGAGGAAAAAATGCTGAACTTATAAAAAAATAGAGATGCAATAACCAAAGAATTCAGGAATTTTATACTGTACTGTATGAAGACAAAGACCGAGACATCCAAGAATCATCTATGGATAACTCAAGTGAAGAAGAACACGATGCCCCTGAGATCTTACAAGGTGAATTGGAAATGGCACCGCGGGAAATGAAAAATGGAAAGGCCCCAGGAGAAGATGGAATTATGGTAGACTTCTTAAAACTGGGAGAAAGTCCTGTCATCAAACAGCTGACTAAACTCTTTAATAAATGCCTAAAACAGATAAAAATCCCAAAAAATTGGAACAATTCACTTCTAATATTAATTTTTAAAAAGGGAAATAAAGAAGAAATTAAAAACTACAGACCTATAAGCCTACTCCCCACCATATATCAAGTCTTCACAAAAATTATAAATAATAGAATAAAATCTAAAGTAGAGGGAATGCAATTCTGTGAACAAGCTGGATTTAGAAAGAATTACAATACTTTGTACCATATTCACACATTAAGAAAGCTCATTGAAAAATCAACTGAATACAATAAACCCTTATGACTGGCCTATATAGACTACAAAGAAGCATTTGATTCAGTTAAAACATCTACAACACTTTGCTCTTGAAACCCAGGGAATTGAGAAACCATATATCATCATCATCATCATCATCAAATTCCTGCCATGTACCCTCAAGGGGTGTACAGGATATGACAGTACTACATGAAAAAATTACATCATTACTAACTTCCTATCTACAATTTTCCTCCAAATCACTCTGTTACTTGTCAAGACTCCAACATTATCAGATCTTATATTTCTATCGTCTCAGGCACTTTGTACCGTATCAATCCACCTATATCTTGGTCTTCCTCTGGGTCGTTTTCCTGCCAACCTGACAGAGAACACTTGTTTTGCTAATCTTTCCTCTCCCATTCTATTTAAGTGACCATACCACCTGAGATTAGCTCTGCTAACGCATTCCTGGATGCTGACAATGTCGAGTTCTTTTCTAATATCCTCATTTTTAATATGATATTGCCATTGATGCCTTCTGTTCACGCCTATAATCTTTCTCAGGACTCTCATATCTGCGGTCTCTAGTCTTTGGTCAAGTGGTTTACTTCTGACCCAGCTCTCAGATCCATAAGTTAAAACTGGTTTGAACACTGTCTTGTATACAGCTAATTTAGTGTTCCGACTAATTTCTTTCTTATTCCATATGAATTTATTCAATTGACTTCCCACCATACCAGCTTTGCTGATTCTGTTGTCTATTTCTATATTTAATTTACCATCTTCAGTAAAAATCGTGCCTAAGTAGCTGAAATGTTTTACTTGTTCCACAGGTTCTCCATTCACAACACAGTTGACATTTTCAATGATTCTGACTATTTTCATTGTCTTTGTCTTTTAATTGCTGACCTTCATACCATATCTATTACAACAGCTATTCAATTTAGTCAGAGAATCTTGCAGACTAGTAGCGGATTTATTTAGAAGTATAACATCATCCGCATAAAGCAAAGAGCTGACATTAACATCTCCAATTCTGATATCAGGTTTAATACCACATTCCTTCATAATGTGATCCATATAGATAATGAATAACAGAGGGGATAATGTACATCCTTGTCTCACACCAGATTTAACATTAAACCATCTTCCTGTACTTCCATCAATTCTAACTGCTGACTTACAACTCAAATAAAGACTAAGTATTGCTTGATATAATGTCCCATTGACACCATATAACTGCAGCGTATTGAATAGCTTCTCTCTTGGCACCTTGTCAATTGCCTTTTCCAGATCGACAAAACTTAAATACAGATCTTTGTTATATTCCCATGCTTTCTCGACTATTTGTCGTAAAGTGAAGATCTGATCCTGACAGCCTCTATTTGGCCTGAATCCAGCTTGTTCTTTACCAAGCTTTTCTTCCACAATTCTTCTCAACCGTTTCTCAAGTATACTTGCATAGATCTTGCCAGGAACACTCAGTAGGGAAATACCTCTGTAATTCTCACATTCAGTTTTATTTCCCTTTTTATATATGGGTACTATGAGAGCTCTACTCCAATCATCAGGAATTCGTCCCTCTGTCAAGGCTTTCTGAACTATGAAGTGCAGTCACTGTAAGATTCTTATACCACCATACTTCAGCATTTCTGGTCGAATATCATCTACTCCTGCTGCCTTTCTACATGTCAAGTCTTTGATGGCTTTTTCTGCTTCAAGTATGGATATGTATTCCTGACTGCATGCCTGGTCAGTGTTTTTTATCACTGTGCTGTCATCACTGCTTGTTCCATTTAGCAGTTTTTCAAAGTAATTACTCCATACTACAAGGATATCTTTTTCTCCTGTTTTCATGTCACCTTTATCATCTCTAATTCCTTTTACAGCACTCTTTCCTCCATTCCTAAGTTTCTTCAACAACCTCCAGAATATTTTGCCACCTTCTTGATATTTATTTTCTATATTCTTGCCAAAGTCCTCCCATGACTTTTGTTTAGCTAGTTTTACACACTGTTTAGCTTTCTTACATTTGACTCTGTATTCTGTAAGAGTAAAAACTGACTTATTTGCCAGGAACTTTTGATATGCTTTCTTCTTTTCCTTCACTGCCTCTTTAACTTCCTGTGTCCACCAGGGAGTTCTGATTTTTTTTATCCTTGCACACAACCTCACATGCCTCTCTGGCAGAATCAATCAATGTTTTCTTCAGAGTTTGCCACTGAATCTCCAAGGTTTGATTCCTGTTCTCAAACTCTTTCATTTTCTTTTCAATAATCTTTCTGTATTTTAGTCTACAGTTCACATCTGAGAGCTGCTCAACTTTTATTCGCTTTATAACTTTCTTACATGTTATTCTTTTCAATATGAGATTCAATTTTATCCTGCTCAAGACTAAATAGTGATCATTTCCAATTTCAAATCCTCTGTACACTCTGGTGTCCTGCACTAGGGAGAAAACATCACTATCAACAATAACATAGTCAATGAGACTTTTTTTATTCCTAGCCTCTTCTCTCCATGTGAATTTGTGCACATTTTTATGTTGGAACATGGTGTTAGTAATAACCAGTCCATGTCCTGAGCAGAAATCCAACAGATATTTGCCATTATTATTAGCTTTGCTCTTTTCTCCAAATTTTCCCAAAATATTTTTGTATGTCTCACAATCATTTCCTACTCTGCTATTTAGATCCCCAACAAGGACCAACTTTTCCTTTTACATTGTGTCAGTTGCTTTTTCTAAAGCCTCAAAAAATTCCTCCACTTCTACCTTAGTAGAACCTTCTGTGGGACCATAGGCACAAATAAGTCTCATTATCCAGTTCCCTATTCTCATATTTGCCCACATTACTCTACTTGAGACTGACTGCCATTCAAGAAGATTAGCCTCGTATTTTGTGTTGAATACTATGGCTACTCCTTCTTTTCCTTGATTGTCATTGCCTGAATATAACATTTTGTATTTATTGCTCAGAAAGATCTCACCAGTTTTGGTCTTTTTTGTTTCAGTCACCCCTATTATGTCGATCTGGTACTTATCTAATTCCTCAGCTGGCTCCATTTCTTTGCCATTCAGGCTTCTTATGTTGATAGTACCGATCTTTAACTCTGGTGATGTTGAGTTTGGGTTTGTTTTCAGATTTGTTCCAGTAGCTGACTTTTCGCTGTTCGCCCTGGTTCCCTGGCGAAAACAACGGGGGCCTTGTTTAACCGGGCAACGCCCCAGCCGGCATGAAATTTTGTCATGTTGTACCATCATTTTTTTATTTTGGTTTAACCAAAAAGAATACAATTTGGTCGGCTAAATACCAAATTGCCAGCCCATCCTCGTTCGTTCAGTATCAAAGTAGATACCCAACAGGGTGCACCACGAGAAGGTGAGGATTGGACATTAGGTCAGAAGCCCTGGTCGGTTTTCAGCATTCCTTTAAAGGCTATGTGGAGGTCTCCTCTCAGTTATACAGCTTTGACCCTTAAGAACCCCAAAACCATATATTGAAACACTAAAACATATTTACAATAATGCAACTTCTGCAATTAAATTATATAAAAACAGTGAAAGTTTCCAATACAAAAAGGCATCATCCAGCAAGGCGACACCATATCTCCCAAATTATTTACAGCTGCACTAGAGAAAGTCTTTAGAAGCCTTGATTGAGAAACAAAAGGAATAAACATAAATGGAGAAATGCTGCATCATCTGAAATTTGCAGATGATATTGTCCTAATAGCAGATAATCTTGAAGATCTGGAAAAAAGGCTAAATCAGCTAAACGAAGGCTCCAAAAGACAAAGTAATCAAAGTAATTGGATTAAAAATAAATAGAGAAAAAACAAAAATAATAATGAATAAATACATAAACCACAGAACTGTCAAAGTTGAAAACCATGAAATAGAACAAGTTACTTCATATGTGTATTGGGGCCAATTGTTATCCTTTGAGGATTGCCAAAGAAAAGAGATTGAATGAAGAAGTCACCTTGGATGGATGGCTTATGGGGAAATGAGAGACATATTCAGAAGTGACATCCCTATGAGTCTAAAAAGGAAAGCTTTCGACCAGTGCATACTTCCTGTCCTAACATATGGAGGAGAAACATGGACTTTAACAGAAGACCACAAAAAGCTGAGAACAACACAACATCGCATGGAGAGAAGTATGCTAAAAATAACATTAAGAAATAGGAAGACAAATACCTGGATAAGATCTCAAGCAGGTGTCATGGATATTGTAAAATACATTAAACAAGTTAAGTGGAGGTGGGCTGGCCATATTGCCAGATGCAGTGATGGGAGATGGACTAGAAAAACAACAGAGTGGAGACCAATGGATGGGGCAAGACAAAGAGGAAGTCCAAGAAGGAAGTGGAGGGATGAACTGGAAGGAACTGCAGGAGTGAGATGGATGGGAGAGGCAGAAAACCGAGTGGCCTGGAAAATCATAGGAGAGACCTTTGTCCAGCAATGGACACAACCAAAAGGTTGAAGAAGAAGAATTCTTAAACCTGCCTAAGAACCAAAGCTGTCTACCAGTACCCAGAAAATGCCTCTTTTAAGACTTTAGGCTTACTTTCTGTTTAACAGAAAAGTTGTAAATAAACAAAGATAATGTTTAAATATTTTGTCATTCATTATAGTATATGATGAATATGTTTAAATAAGAATCACAGGAAAGCACAATTTCACCAAACAGCCACGGCGGTGAAACTTACTGGACAAGTCACGATGTAACTTGTGTTGAAGTTTATGGAGAAAATACACATCTAGAGATAATAATTACTAACTAAATATATTTGGCTAGTAAGGATCCTACAGTCATAACTGTGGGAAACATAAGCTGAGGGAAACTCACTGAAGGTTTCAAAATAATAGTCTATAGGCACATGCCAACATCCATCTATAATACACAGAAACTATGCCTTTCTCTCTCTAGATGGATATTGGCAGTTCTTCCTGTTTTGTCCAGAATAGGAAAGTTTGCAGGAGCAAGGGATGCTATATACCTTAGAATGGTCTAGATGAGGAAGAAGATTCTTTTGCTGAGCAGATAGGAGTAGCTAATTTGTGGTATGGCTTGAATGCAGTCTGTATGTTGTACATTTTTAAAACTAGTACAATTTTTTCTGAGGTGCCCCAGATGTAGAGAGTGGCACTTGATATTTTGTGTAGATTTTTTTTTTTTTGAGGGGGGGGAGATATTCAAAGTGTTCTGTTGATTTGGTAGGGAAGAGCCAACAGTCAAAAAAGTATTGCAGATGTAATTGATCTATGGATAGACTAATGTAGATGGGGAAAATGGTTCTAGCTCAATTAACTAAGGTTTTAATAAAACATACTGCAGGGAGGGGTGGTGAAGTGACAGGAGATGATGTACCTTCCAATAGGTTTTCTTTAGTAGAAAAGGATAAAGGTCCATTGAGTAGTCTGGTGACTAGTGTGCCAAGGATGGGCAGAACTAATGTTTCCCTATTCAATGGAGAGATGGATCATTGTGTATTGGCTGAAGTGTGCTAAAAACATTTCCAACATACACCAGCCATGTGGCCAAATGGAGAACACATTGTACACATAGCACAGTCATATTGAAGATTTGAGGGGGGGGGGGGGGGGAATGAGTTCTGGGCTCTGTTTTCAAAATGTCCCATGAAAACAAATGGCATAGTGAGGAACCCATATCTGTGTCTTAAATCTATTTACAAGTTTTTTGCCAACCTATAAGCAGACCGAAGGCACACCTATGGTCTCACACCTTCTCCCCACACTCCTCTCTTCTGGACTAGGCAATGAATACAAATCTGGATCTAATACTTGAAAAATACTGTGGACGAGAAACTTGTACAAGAACAACCCAAGTTCAGGCTAAATAGGAGTTGTCAAGATCATATTTTCACTTTAACCCAAACAGTTAAGACATCATGGGAATATAAGAAGGATTTGTATTTAAGTTTTATAGATCTGGAAGAGCCATATAACAATGTGGCAAGAGAAAAATTATCCAAAACACTAGAAACTATCTGCAAGTATCTGATGTAAATAGGACATTATACAGAGCAATATGCAGTGTACACTGCTTGGAAAGAAGTCAATGGAACCACCACCCTGAGCAAGGTGCACTGCAACATGTAAAAAGTCACACGTATGTAGCCAGTATAAATTGGAAGAATATGATGCTCCCAAGTCGGTGCATTGTGTCCAGGTGAGATGGCTGCGAGAAGGGAACTGACAGAGTTTAAAATAGGCGTTGTGATAGAATGCCATGTTGCAGGTCTATCTGTTCGGCAAATTATTGTGTAAAATCTGTTGCAAGAAAAAATTAATAATTTGCTATGTTTAATTTTTGTAACGTTTAATTTTTAATACATTCTATGTTTAATTTTCACAATGTATAAATATGCAGGATCAAGATTCAAAGAAAGACTTCTATTATTTTTTAATAAAATTTATACAACTGGTAACCCCCCACCCCCAACAGAATGGAAAAAAGCAACTGTGATTCTTATCTTTAAAAAAGGTAATAGAGATGACCCTAAAAACTATAGAGGTATAAGCATACTAAATTCCTGTTACAAAATATATAGCAGAATTTTAAATAGCAAATTAATGAAATATTCCGAAAACTTTATTTTAGGAGTACAGAATGGGTTTAGAAAAGGACGATCATGTATAGACCCAGCCTTTTGCCTAAAATTAATAACAGAGAAAAGAAGAGATTACAATTTAGAAACACATATTGCATTTATTGACTTTGTAAAAGCATTTGACAAAGTTAAAAGAAGCATTTTATACATATTAAATGAAAAACAAGTATCAAATAATATCCTAAAAACTATCATAAGTATATATGAACATAATCAAATACAAATAAGATTAAATCATGAGTTATCATATACAAGAGAGATAAACAAAGGGTCTGACAGGGATGTCTCCTCTCAGCAACTCTTTTTAATATTTACCTAAATGAAATAATAATAAAATGGAATAAAAATTTCCAACAAGGTATTAAACTTTCTCCTACTGTGAACTTAAACATTCTCTTTTTTGACGACGACCAAATAATAATTACAAATTCTGAAGATAACTTACAAAAAGCTATTTTAGATCTAAATGAGATAGCCAAAGATTATGGTATGATAATATCAACAGAAAAATCAAAAACTATGGCCTTTAAAGGAAAAGATCCAGCAAGAACTAAAATGGTAATAGATAACAAGATCTTAGAACAAGTGAATTCATATAACTATCTAGGATGTATGATCACATATGAAAATGAAAAAGATATAAACGTAAAAATTGAAAAATATTTAAAAATAACAGGTGCAATTAACTCTATATTTAAACCAAACCAGACTAAAAGTATACAATACATTAGTCCTATGGAAGTGAAATCTGGACAATTAAACAAAAGACAAACAAAGATTGATAACAGCAGAAATGAAGTTTATGAGAAAAACTGCAAAGTATACTCTATTTGATCACAAAAGAAATGAAGAAATTATGAAAGAATTAAACCAAGAATCAGTAACAGAAAAAAATTAAAAAATATAAACATACATAAATGAATAGAACACGTTCAAAGAATGAAAATAGAAAGATTACCAAAACAAGCCTTTAAGTACCAGCCATTAGGAAAAAGAAAACCAAGACGGCCTTAGAAGTTATCTTAAACGATGACTTCTAAGGCCGGAACAGGTTACGCTAGCCTAAATCCTTGATATGATGATAAAATTGTGGAATTTTCCACAATTTTATTTCTCTCAGTATTTATTTTTTTCTAAATATCTAAATATACTATTCTAAATAAACTATTCTGAACTATTCTAACTGTTGTCATTTGATAATTCCATAATTGTATGTGATCTATCAAGGTTTTAATATGTTCGCTGTACAGTCTATCTGGTGTTTTTTTTTTTTTTTTTTAAATTTCACAGACATTTCATTTCAAAGGCTAGAAAATTTTCTTTTAGCATATTTGCTGAATTGTCCATGTTTCAGCTCCATAAATAGTGGGAATAATGAATGAATAATGATTAAAGGTTTTAGTTTGAAGTAGATCGATAATTTATTACTTTTCCATATTAATAGTAATTTAATCATCACTGTCCGTTCTACTGAGATTCTGTGTTTAACTACTGCAATATTATTTAAATTATATGTGGTCAATATACTATCATTGACTTATTACTTTTATAGTAATAAAAAGGAAATTTAGTTTGTTATTATAATTTAAAGTTTTGCAGGTGCACTAGTTTTGTGCACTTACAAATGTCATTGTCGGGGATCACAATCACAAACAAGCACACAGGCTAACTAAAACTGGGCAAACGAGGCTGGAAAAAGGCAATCAAAGTCAGGCATAGAGTCCAAATGGCGCTTTCTAATGGGGTGGTTTTGGCTGTTGCACTTTCGAAAGATTTTTCAAGGCTGAGGCTTAATAAAACAAAATGAGACAAAAATTCTCTACTGATATTTATTTAATGCATAAGAAAAAGAATTAAATTCTTGACCAGATGTAATTTTTTGACCTAAGGGATCACTATGCAATGAATTAGGGTGGTCTGGGTTCAAGGTTATAATGTGAGTGGTCAGGGTATTTGGAGCTTGTGTAAAATATCACATTTTTTGTGATATTGCAATATTAAATCAAACTCTAAAATGGGGCCAAAAATGTAGAAGAAATGGAATGCTAATAAGAACAGTAAGTAGTGAACAAGAAGATTTTCTCCATTAAAGATGATGCTGAAAATAATTTAGCCTCTGAAATCGCTAGGTTAAAGCATATTTTTAGACAGATAAGGGAATTACAGAAAGTCAAGCTGCATTTAGAGGAACACAGGGAGAATAAAAAAGTATGAGAGCAAAATGAAAAACAATAAAGTAAAAAGAAGGATGTTATTTGGTATGATGATTCTATCAATGGCATGTTCTATGATAGAATCATCATACCAAATAACATCTTCCTGGAGCAAAAATTAAAAATATAGCACGAGCCATTGCACAACAGAAAAATAAGGTACAATGTGGTACCTACCAGAATTGTTATTCTGGTAGGTACTAATGACTTAACTAGTGATAAATTCAGTGTGTGAGAGAAGATATGAAAAGGCAGTTGTAAGAAGGATAAGAGTGAGAAAGAAAAATTGTTAGTATATTACCTAGATATGATGGAAATGAATCATAAAGAAAGGGTATGATAGCAAACGGTTCGATTCGATGCATAGGCTGTGTAGAAGGAATGGATACAAGATTTTGGATGTGTGGAGTGAGTCTGAGGAAAGAATGGATTTGTATAAGAAAGAGAGACGACCTACACATTTGAATGTATTTGGCATCAGAAGTCTTGAAAAATTATTAATTGATATGAAACCTAACACAGGCAGTCAGGGAAACTGAATTATGATAAGAGGAATCATAAGAACTTGCATGTAAGAGCAACATGTTAGATACTGTGTTAATGATAGGAATGGTTATTATTATAAAAATGATTATTAAGAGAGAACAATTTTATATTCATCCAGTTCAGACCTATCAAGCATGTGTAAAGTTGTCTGCATAAGTAAGGAACTAGATGAGATTAAAGATTTGCAAGTTGTCGAACTGTGTCATGCAAACTACAGACAAGATTATACAAAAAAAGCATGCAAGTAACTTGTGTCTGTACACAAATGCTAGGAGTACCAGAAACAAAGGAGTAGAGTTTGTTAGCTTGGTAAATAATTGGGACCTCATTTTATAAAAATTAATGAGAGCTGGGTATCAGAAGCAGATATACTAACTGGTATCGAGTGCAAATGGTAGAGTATTTTAAGAAAGGGTAGAAAGAATAGGAGAGGAAAGTATATGTGCTGTTAATGATATCAGATGACTTGAAGCCAGTTAGAGTTGAGACCTCTGACTGCAATCCTAGTAATAATTTTTCATGTGGCACTAATTTGAAGCCATCTGGTGTGAGGTGGAGTCTAACAAGACCAAATGTAATTTGATTAATTATCTGAGCATTGATTGGGTAGCTGTTTAATCACATGAGAAGAATGAAACTGAATTTATTGACTGTTGCAAGACTTCCTCAAGCAGCATGTGACAGAAGGAACTTGTGGTCAAAGAGTGTTTGATCCGATTACAGAGTCAGAGGGGAGGGGGAAGGTTTCAGTTAAAGATGTAACTATTCTGCCTCTGGTTGGTGACAGTCGTCATGCAGCACACACTTGAGAAGTGCCTAAGTTTATGAATGTTCTGCACATGATATCAGTTGTTGGATGGGAAGGATATCGCAAGTGTGTTGGAAGTGTTTAAAAAATACTTAAATGATGCACTATCAGACTGTGTCCCTAGAGTTCGAAGAATAAATAGAGTAGGAGTGAAAGGGATGTGTAATCTAATTAAGAAAGAGATTCATAAGAAAAAGATGATGTGTAAGGAATATCATGCATAAGGATGATGTCAGTTATGATAATTATAAGCAGCAGGCCAGAAGAATCACAGGTGTTATATGGAAGGCTAAGTCTGAGTATGAAAAGACAACCCAAAAGAATTCTATTAAGATACTGCAAGTAAAAGAAAGAATGAATTTGAAAGAATAACTCTATTGAATGCAGATATGTGAGTGACTGATGCAGAAGAGATTGTTCAACTAATGAGTAGCCATTTTGCTAAATGCTATCAATTTGGTATATGCAACATCGAACTCACCACTACCTCTTCACTCTATGAAGAAACTCACATATGAGAAGGAAGTAACAGAGCTGATGCACAAACTAAATAAGAAATCTGCAATAGGAACTGATGGGATATCATCAAGGATGCTAAAAGAGTGTTCAGATGAACTAGCTATTCTTTTGACAGGGATATATAATTTGAGTCTCAGAACAGAAAGGATTCCATAGAATGGAAAGAATGTATTGTAATCCCAATTGCACAAGAGTGGTACAAAGACTGATATATCCAACTATCAAGCAATCAATATCTCAGGAGTGGTGGTGAAGATTTTGGAAAAAGTTGGTCAGGGTTCACATTCAGAAATGGGTTGACAGAGAATCTCTATTTCGAAATGAACAGCATGAATTACTAAGGGAAGGTTATGTTTTAGCAACTTGCTCACCTTCTATAATAATGTTACCAATGAGTTAGACAAGGGGAATGGATACACAATGATACTTTTGGATTTTGCTAAGAATTTTGACAGAATACAGCATGGAAGACTGTTGCATAAATTGAAGAATATGGGATTGGATTATAAACTAGTGACATGGATAAGAGGATGGCTGACTGAGATATCAAAAAGTCATATATGGGGGGGGGGGGTGTCCTGCAAGATTCAAGGTAACCAGTGGTGTGCCTCAAGGATCAGTCCTTGGTCCCTTCCCTTGTTATTCAGTCTATACATTAATGACATTGGGAAGAATTTGATGTGTGACATACAGCTTTGCTGATGATAAAAAGATAAGTAGGGTAATCAGGAGTGCTGCTGATTTGCAGTATTTGTCACTAACATAAGCAGCAAAAAGTGGAGTCATAAATGATTTATTAAAGTGTAGTTATTTTTAAGTATTATCGCACTGAATTTTTCAGTACTGCACTGGACAGGATTAATCTTTAAAAATTTCAAAAAAAAATGTAACAATACTGTTAATCTTTTTTTTTGGGGGGGGGAAACCCTAACAAATATGAGTTTAATGTCAGGTTGATGTAAATTTAATACTGCCAACATTGACAGGACCTAAAAGGCTCACTTTAGTGAATGATGATGGAGCATGCCTGATTTCATGTAACATACATCTGTTATATGTAGACTGTCTCATCCCCCTTCTTTCTTTCTTTCTTCTTGCTCCTTTACTACAGTGCTATTAGAATATTCAAGGGCTTCAGATGAATCTTTCCTATTTTGGTATTTTATTTTGTCTTATGCAGTGGGAGTCTGCTTTCTCTTCTAGGTATTTGCCTCACCTAATAGGCTGAAGTCCAAACTCAACTGGCCAATGTGGAATGAATTGGGACCAAAACCTCCCAAATATGTAGAAAGAGCCTGTGCAACTTTACCACCTTTTTTTTTTCTTTCTTTCTTTGTGTTTTTTTGTAGTGACTTCAATCCAAAATGATAATATGTGACTTATAATGCATCTCATGCTGCATCACTTGTCACACAGAATAATCAGAGCTATATTCAGGACTTAGGCAGAGGGTTCTGTTTGAGAAGTATATTCGAGTAGCCAACAAAAGTCAGTGATATTGTGAACGAAGAACACTGAAGGTATGGGATTAATCTTAGAGAGGAATTAGAGGGAACTTCACATAGATACATGGAATGGATAGGATCTTCAGATGAGTACTCTTGATGTTGTCTGTAAAGAGATGGAGAGGTGTCAAATTGACATCACAGGAATTACAGAGACCAAATGGAAGGGAGAAGGTCACTTTAAAAAACAGGATGGTAAGCTAGTTATTTATTCAGGAGGTGACTCAAAGCAGCATGGGATAGCTGTGGTACTGAAGACAGTTCAGGTAAGAGTCCTTCTTCGTTATGATCCTATTAACGATATACTTAGTATTTGACTTAAGGCTCATCCTACCAACGTGCCAACTGTAGTAATTTATGCATCCCACACAATAATTAATTTTATTAATTAATTAATAAAATAATTATTATAATTAATGAAATATTATAATATTTCATTCCACATTATTAGATCGTATAATCTGTTTCGAGGATACATCGTGGAGTTGGCAAATTTGGTGCTCTGTGAAATTGGTGATTTTAGTCTGTATTTATTGTGTTTTCCCTTAGAAAATTAGTGTTTTGTAGTATACTAGTGTAGATTTTAGTGTTTTTTGGTGTATTTAGTATTTTATCACATATTTTTATTAAGATATCTCAATATTTAGTATACGTTTGAAATGGCGCCAAAGAAGGGCAAGAAATGTAATGCTAAAAAAAACACCGCAGGCGAGAACAAGAAGAATTAATAAAAATGAATTAACCTCCAAAATAGCGATGTTAAAGCAGATCATCAGAGCGATGACAAGGGAATTGCAAAAAGTCGAGAGACGTTTAAATGAACAGAGGGAGAAAAAGAAAATTAAACAGGAAAATAAGAAACAACAAAGTAAGGAAACAGGTAAGTCAGGAAATAACAGAAATCAGGTAAGTGATCTCATTAGTAAAAAGAAGTTATTTGGTATGGTGACTCTATAATAAAACATGCTATAGATGAGTGAGTTATAACACTGAGTTTTCCTGGAGCGAAAATTAAGAATATAAAGGAAGTAATTCAAAAACAGAAAAGAAAAGTAAAGCAAATCTTAGTCGTAGTCGTATGAATTAACTCATTCAGAGTTAACATGCAATAGGTTCAGTATGAGAGAGGATATGAAAGGGTTGTTGGAAGAGACAAGAGTGAAGAGTGAGAAAGTGAAAATCATCAGTATTTTACCTCGCTATGATAAAACTGAATTAAGAAGAAGAGCTATGATGGTAAATGATTCAATGCATAGGCTGTGTAAAAGGAATGGATGCGAGTTTTTGGATGTGTGGAGCGAGTTTGATTTGTATAAAAGGGATGGCCTACACCTGAATGCGTATGGTATCAGGAGCCTAGAAAAACTAATAACTGGTAAGAGACCTAACACAGAGAGTCAGGGAAACTAAATTATAAAGGAAAGAATGGTGTGAATGTGAGTGTAAGAGCAACAATGTTATATAACTGTGTTAATGACAGGAATGGGCTTTGTCATGGAAATGTTGAGGAAGAGAGAATGATTTCGCGTTTGTGTGTTCGTAAGGTTTGGACCCATCAAATGACTGCAGACAAGACAACACAAAAGAACAAACACAAACAGGTAGATTATTGTGTCTGTACATGAATGCTAGGAGTATCAGAAACAAATGGATAAAGTTTGTTGCCTTAGTCAATATGTTACGACCTCAGATTATAGGTATTAGTGAGACCTGGATGTCAGAATCAACCTACTAACTGGTATTGAGTGTCAAGGGTACAGTATTTTTAGGAAGGATAGAGAGGATAGGAGAGGAGGGGGGGTGATGCTAATGATATTAGATGACTTGAATTTAATTAGAGTTGTGACCTATGAATGTAGTATTTTTCATGTGGCACTGAGTTTGAAGCCATCTGGTGTGAGGTGGAATCTAACAAGATCAATTACATAGTGGGGTGTTGTTACAGACCTGGTGGATCGGTTGCTAGAGATGAAGAAATGCATCACCAAATAGAAAAGATGAGCGCAAAAAGTGTAATCATAATGGGAGACTTTAAATTCAGAAAAGGTTACATGCTGACTACAAAGCAGGAAATTATGATCAACTGAGGAGTATACTGAGTTCAAGAATGGTATCGGTTGCTGGATGGAAAGGAAATCGACAGTGCATGGGAAGCATTTAAACAACACTTGAATGATGCGATATCAGAATGTGTCCCGAGAGTTCAAAGAATAAATAGAGTAGGAGTCAAAGGATGTGTAATCTTATTAAGCAAGAAATTCGTAAGAAAAGGACGATGTAGAAGGAATACCATGAGCATAAGGATGACGTCCGTTATGAACCTTTATAAGCAGCAGGCTAGAATAGTCACAACTGTTGTATGGAAAGCAAAGTCTGGGTATGAAAAGAAACTGGCTCTGCGTGTTAAAGAGAACCCACAACAATTCTATCGATATTTTGCAAGTAAAAGAAAGAATGAATATGAAAGAATAACTCTTCTAAATCCAGATGGCATTAGGGTTACAGATGCAGAAGAGGTTGTTCAGTTAATGAGTGCTCATTTGTTAAAAGCTATCAACCTGGTGTAAGCAACATTGAGCTCACTGTTATCTCTTCACTAGGTGAAGAAACGCAGGTACGTGAGAACGACGTATTAGAGCTATTGCACAAATTGAATAAGAATTCAGCAATAGAGACTGATGGGATATCAGCATGTGTGCTAAAAGAGTGTTCGGCTGAACTGGCAATTCCTTTGACCAGGCTGTTTAATATGAGTCTCAGAACAGGAAAGATTCCACAGGAATGGAAGGAATGTATGGTAATTCCATTGCACAAGGGAGGTGCAAAGACTGATGTATCCAACTATCAACCAATTAGTATCTCAGGAGTGGTGGTGGTGGTGCAGATTTTGGAAAAATTGGTTAGAGCTCGCATTCAGAAATGGATTGACAGTGCATCTCTACTTTGCAATGAACAACATGGGTTTACAAAGCTAAGGTCATGTCTTAGCAACTTGCTCACATTCTATAACAATGTTACCTTTGAACTAGACAAAGAGAATGGATACATCATGATACTTTTGGATTTTGCCAAGGCTTTTGACAGAATACAGCATGGTAGACTGTTACATAAATTGAAGAAAATGGGTTTGGGTTATACAATATTAGCATGAATAAGAGGATGGCTGACTGAGAGATATCCAAAAGAAAGTGGTATGTGGGGGATGTGAGTCTGCAAGATTTAAGGTAACAAGTGGTGTACCACAAGGATCAGTGGTTGGTCCACTGTTATTCAATCTGTACATTAATGATATTGGGAAGAATTTGAGAAGTGACATACAGCTATTGGTTGATGATGCAAAGATAGGTAGGGTAATTGGGAATGCTGCTGATATGCAGTACTTGCAGAATGGCTTGAATAGGCTGGAATTGTGGGCATGGGAAAATGGGTGTCAGTTCAATGTCAGTAAATGTAAAGTCATTCACTTCGGTGTGATTAGATATCCAATGTTGTATTATATTGGTGGGATTAGGCTAGAAGAATCTGACGAGGTTAGGGACCTTGGAGTGTTAATAGATAGGAAGTTGAAGTTCAAGGGCATTTAGCAAAGTTTGCAAATACAACTCAAAAGATAATTGCAATGATGAAACGAACGTTCACATGTAAAGATAAGGACATTATTTTGCCTCTTTACAAGGCCTTGATAAGACTTCACTTGGACGATTGTGCGGAGGTCTGGTCTCTGTTGTGATTCTGATATATTGGAGAGAGTGTTAAAAATGATATCAGGATTGTGGAATACTGATTATGTGGAATACTGATTGTGGAATACAGGTTGAGAATTTGTAGACTGCAGACACTAGCAAATAGAAGAAAGAGGGAAGATATGATCGAGACTTTCAAACTTCTGAAAGGGTCATACAGTATTTCAGTTGATGGAATTTTTCAATTTATGGAGAGTGGGGAAAGGACAAGAGGGCATCCTCGGAAGTTGAGAATGAAAATCGCTAAGAAGGGGGTGGGGGGCTAGATTTTTCTCTCATGGGATGGTGTGTGATTGGAATGGATTGCCATTGGATGTTGTGAGTGCAAGCAGTGTGAATGAAGTCAAGAAGTATGTTAGCTGGTGTGTGTGTGTGTGTAGTACATGGCCTCCCTCGATGAGTCTCTGACTCCCTGGAGATCTCTCTTAATAATAATGTTACTGAAGGCATTTTGGTAAGAATGTTTCAGTTACTCAGCATATTTAGAGTATGTGTTGGGATCAGGAGACTGAAAGCAATAGTCTAGAAAAAGGAATACGAAATTACACAAGTTATCCCATTGCATTGTTTAGGATAGATTTGTGAAATTTCTATTAGTTATCTAATGACAAGTAGTGCAGAAGGACTGCAAGAGATGTTCCACTGTAGGAAAAAGATGCACAAAATTGTGATCTAAACTACTAGGGGAAAGAGATAACAATAATGGGTATCATTCACAATTTTTGAAACAGAAAATGAGAGGGAAGAGAGAGAAAGAGAAGAAAAAGAAAAGAGAAAGAGACAGGAGTATGTTTTACTTACTCCAAGCCTCCAAAGCAAACAGTAATGTAGCACTAAGTGAAAACCATTATCTAGTATCTGGGATCCATTCTGGAAAATTCACCAACTAAGAAGATATGTCTAGAAGAGAAATATTTGCTTCACTTGCCAGTTTCTCATTAACAAAAACAGCACACATACCAATAAGAAAATAGAGTAGATCAAGCCTTCTACACCTCCTGTCAGGATGGAGGATGTATTCTCTATCTGTCAATTCCAGTGTCAATAATTATACTGTATCCAATCAAAATTAAAAAAAAAAATCTATAAAATTTGATTCATATATACCTTTTATTATCTCATCAACAGTTGTATTCCTTAACAGCTGTTCAGCAACTGTCTTCACTTGCAATAGAACATTTTTAAAATCCTTACAAAGAAATCTACTAGACTCAACTGTGGTATGTATGTGGTGGCATGCAGTATTTAGGAAATGGTCTCTCTCTTTAAGAGTTTGGTAGTTTAAACGAATACGAAACAATGTCACCTCTGCATCAATGAAGAATGAAGTCATCTTTTTCTTATTACAAAATGCCAACCTAAAAATAATGTCAAAAATTATTCTACATTACTGTAATATAAAACCTAATTTTTTTTTAAATATCAGTACATAAGAATAACAACAAAGACATGTGTACTGCATAAACAGAATACACAAAAATTTTAAATTCACACTTTTTACACTATACAAGAATCTATAGAACTCATGATGATTCTATGTTATTTTCGACCATCTAAACATAAGAAAATTGACATAAACTGGGTTTTATTAGGCGAAGGATTTTAATTGATACTAAGTAAGAAATACCAACAAGTTTCACCAACTTAGCTGTTTGGCTTCTTCAGGGTAAATAAAAGAGATACAAAACAACTTAAACACTTAAACTGTTCATGAAGGAATGAACCGAATACAATTGTATTTTTTACAAATACAGAAGAAATTGTACATCAAACACATGCCACATGTATGATGTCAACTGTTGTTATGCAGGAACGTTCTGTAATTAGCAGCGAAATTTAACTCTGGTGTGCTTGATGATCTTATGAGTCTTCCAAATAGCAGCTAGAATTAATCCTTGGTTTCTATTGAGGTTGTGTTTAAAACGGATGACTATTATGGTGGCTTCTTTTATGCATCGGGAGAGGAAATCTTCCTCTAAATAGAGCATGGAACTTTTGTCCCATTCGATGGTATGGGTTGTCCTCAAGAAATGAAGGGCTAACCCAGAATTGTCTTCTCTGTTATGGTGGCTTATGGATGTTATGGATGACTATTATGGTGGCTTCTTTTATGCATCAGGAGAGGAAATCTTCCTCTAAATAGAGCATGGAACTTTTGTCCCATTCGATGGTATGGGTTGTCCTCAAGAAATGAAGGGCTAACCCAGAATTGTCTTCTCTGTTACTGTTTACATCTCCTACGTGTTCTTTTTTTATAATTTCCAAACTTCTTGAGGTCTGTGGCTTGAGGAGTGTAGCAAAAGACCTCAAGAAGTTTGGAAATTAGAAAAAAAACACGTAGGAGATGTAAACAATAACAGAGAAGACAATTCTGGGTTAGCCCTTCATTTCTCGAGAACAAACCATAACATCGAATGGGATAAAAGCTTCATGCCCTATTTAGAGGAAGATTTCTGCTCCCGATACATAAAAGAAGCCATAACAGTCATCCGTTCTAAACACAACCTCAATAAAAACCAAGGATTAATTCTAGTTGATATTTGGAAGATCCTCATAAGATCAGTAAGCATGCCAGAGTTAAATTTCGCAGCTAATTATAGAACTTCCTGCATAACAACAGTTGACATCATACAGGTGGCATGCGTTTGATGTGCATGTTCTTCTGTATTTGTAAAAAATACAATTGTATTCGGTTCATTCCTTCATGAACAGTTTAAGTTGTTTTGTATCTCTTTTATTCACCCTAAAGAAGCCAAACAGCTAAGTTGGCGAAACTTGTTGGTATTTCTTACTTAGTATCAATTAAAATCCTTCGGGCAATAAAACCCAGTTTATGTCAATTTCTTAAATCTATACCACTTTTAACATGAGAGGGAAATTTTAATTATGGTGTTTTACAAAACATATAGTACTCAGAGTTCTCAAATGACTGACTTTAACAGAGAAAACATGCATTTTTTTTCAAAATATGGTTTTTAACAGCAAACAATTAAATAAAAATCATTACTGGATAATAAACTCTTTGCCATGCTAGCCAGTAAAGTCATAAGGCAGTAATCATTTTCATAACATTTGAATTCTGCTTATATAAACATCAAAAGCAAATATCAAAATGTAATTAAAATTTAGTGATAACAGATAATCAGAATCGTTAACATAAAAAAGCATACATTGCCATATTAACTATTATCTTGCTAACAGAACAAATATAATCAACAAAGGAGAATGGACATATCTCCAAGCTGTATCTAAAGCTTTTTCTATATCAAAGAGGATAAAAACCAGATGTTCTTATTTCAGGAATGTATCTCTTATACAAGTTTCTAAACAGACCAGATAGTCCAAAGTCAAACAATGTCTATGAAAGCTACATTACCTAATAACCCAGTGATAAATTGAACATACTGTAATAAGTAATCCCACAGAGCAATATTAAGCTGGACATCAAGGAAAGGATTATGACTGAAGTGATAATTATGACTCTCATGGCAGAGAAGATCCACTAAGATCTACTCTGCCATGAGATCATCTTCAGTTCTGTTCTTGCATAAGTGAAATTCCTCACTATATGTTACCTAAGACAGAAACAGAAAGGCTTGTCTTTCTGCAGCAAAATCTTGTCATCATCAATACTCTGGCAAAACCCACAATAGCTCCATTGTAAAAAATTTTTTTTATTGTTTTGGCTTTGTAGACGTCTGATTTCCAGGAGGTTGAGGGTTTACCTTTATCAGGTTTACATCTATCAAATGATTTCAGAAATATGGATAGCCGTTTCCATCTCCTTCTCTGGAAAAAAATTCAATACATCATCTGATGTGTCAAGATCAGTGAGTGTGGATACCAAAGTATCCATGTTTTCAGCAGAAATGTCTGGTGGTTTATCTTTAAGTGATATCCTTGACATAATTTTTTTAACAAGTAGGTTTTCATCGAATGGAATCATTTTGGAATTGTTTCAAGAATGAGGCCATGGGTCATGTGATTAATGCAATCAACAGAGAAGCACTTACGATCATAAAGTTCAGGTATGGTGAAATTATCAGATGGTTAGTTTGATTAGCTGTTGACATGTTTTCAACTGACACCAACATATCTTCTGAAAAGAAAGCGCTACATTCCTTAAGAAACAACAGTCACCTTGTTATCACTAAAACAGACAAAAGAAAAGTGACAGTAATTATGGATTCTTCAAACTACAGAAGAAAAATTTCTCTTTTACTTCGAGATCGCTCAACATACCAAGAACTTGATCATGAACACGACACCAGGCAACTGAAGAAAGTAAATTCCCTTCTAGATGAGGTGATAAGTTTAGATGCAGACACGATAGAAAGGTTAAAAACACACTTTGCAAGACCTCCTAGATTTTATGGTCTACCTAAAATTCAAGACAGACATTCCTCTCTGTCCTATAGTTGACTGTATTGATTCACCTACTTATTGCATAGCCAAATATTTAGCAAAATTATTGAAATCACATATAGGCAAATCGTGCTCTTTTTTGAAAAACTCTTCGGATTTCTTAAATAAATTAAAAAATATCTCATTACAACCTACCGATCTTATGGTGAGCTTCGATGTAGAATCTCTATATACTAATGTACCTCTCAAAAAGACTTTTACAATTACTTGCTGACATCTTCCCACAAGATATAAAATTATTCGATTTTGTGATGCACTCTGGATATTTCTTGCGTCAAAACAAATTCTACAACCAAGTGGAAGGAACGGCCATGGGAAGTCCACTTTCATCTGCTTTAGCCAACTTTTATTTGGAACATCTACCTTCCTTTTTAGCCAAAATCAATTCCTTACATTCTCGTATTAAGTTTACCATGGAGATTGAAAAAGACAAGTTATCCTTTTTAGACATCCTCCTCATCCGCTCACCTTCAGGTATTATGACAACAACAGTTTACAGAAAACCCACTTTTACTGGACGTTATATTCTCAAACAATCTGCTCATCATCCCTATCAAAAAAAAGAATCATAAAATGTTTAATTCGATGAGCTAGAATTAATTGCTCAACTCCCAATGAATTACAGAAAGAACTTTCAACTATCAAACATCACATGAAATTAAATGGCTTCTCCGAAAAAACTACACATCTGTTTGATTCCTATAATCCAATCCAGAACAACAAAGAATCAATATGTCGAGTTCCATATATTTCCAGGATTTCGGAACCGATTTCAAGAATTCTGAAGAAATATTATTTAACAGCCACTTATATCTCTATTAACAAAATATCCACCTATTTCCCCTCTTCTAAAGATAAACGCTCAACTATGTCTCTGCTTGGTGTATATCAAGTTCCTTGTAACTGCAATCTGTCGTACTTTGGACAAATCAGACGCTCTATAGAAAAAAGAATACAATAACATCAATCATACATTCTTCACAACAAATCCGATAAGTCTGGATTGGCGCAGCATGGGATAGAGACAAGCCACAACATTCTCCAGTCCAAGACTCACCTTCTACACAGATGTCGCTATAAATTCGAATGCCTATTTAAAGAGAGTGCTGAGGCTTTACTTCAATGCCCTAACTTGAATCGAAATGACTGTAAATACTTGTCAAAAATATGGGAAAGTTTAATCCAGATAACACATAAAATTTTTTTTTTTTTAAATTGAGACCTTTAATTCATACATTAGTCTAATGTTATCTTTAATTGAATTTATAAATTAAGATTTTTATATGAAACGGTGAATTAATACCTATAATTTATTCATCACTCTGATGAAATTTATCTCTCTTTAATACTTAGTATTGTAACATCATGCAGCTCATTCTACTTTTGAATGATCAATTGTTTGTATTCCACCTTGTAAAAACTGTTCATATCAAGTCACTGAGAATAGTCTGTTAGTTTCAGACTGAAATATTTGGCAAACATTAAAATATTCTTGTGTTAACGTGTTTATAATTCTTAACCAAGTTTCACTGAGTGAATAAAACTTTTCCTTGAGTTTAGCCTCCTATTTACTGCAACATGTCCATACAAAGGATGCCATTCATCATTTAGTTGTTGTTTCCACTCATATCTATTCTGTGTAGGTCTTCTGATATGAGGAAGTGCAATACCAGACAGTGAGTATAGATGGTCAATTTTTGTAGGCTTAAAGCAGCCGGTAATGTGCCGACACGTTTCATTGAGAACCTTGTCAATAATTTTGACATATGATGATCTTTCCCAAACAGGGCTAGCATACTCGGCTGTCAAAAAGGAAAGTGCCACTGCAGAGGTGTGCAGTACTTGTGGACTTGCAACCCACCGAGATGATGTTAATTGGCGCAAGATATTATTACGTGTTTGAATTTCAGCTGCTGTCTTCTCCATGTGTCGCTTATAATTTAAGGTCCTAGCTAGTGTGACACCTAGGTAAGTTGGATTTCGATAATTGACCAATTTCACGCCATTCAATTCTATATTCAACTCTCTCTTTGCCTCCCTATTATTGAGATGGAAAAGACATATTTGAGTTTTACTGGGATTTGGTTTCAGTTTGTTTTCCTTATAGTAAACTGTAAGGGTTTCTAGTTCTTGTGTGGGCTGCTTCTCAATGTTATCAAAGGATTTTGCTTGATAGGCTATTGCCCGGTCATCTGCATATAAGAAGGTTCTTGAGTGTGGGTTTATAGGTTGGTCGTTAGTATATATATTGAAGAGGAGGAGAAAGAGCACACTTCACTGAGGTAGACCATTTTTCTGAATATTACCATCTGCTCTTTTTTTACTTAAAAATCTGCAAAGAATCTCCTGCTGAATAGCAGCAATCTGAATACCTCCACTAACCGATACCTGTTTGTCATGGTGTAAATTTTGACTATAAGCTTTCTAAGATTTAGTGTGTCATATGCTGCTGTCAAATCTATAAATACAGCTCCTGTTGCTAATCCCCTTTCAAAGCCATCCTCAATAAACTGTGTTAAGTTTAATACTTGTCCAGTGTATGATCTTCCTGGTTGTCTATTTTGCAGTAATAATTTGTAAACAATATTTTCACGCACACAACAAAATTCTCTGAATGATGCTGACAAAGCACCATTCAGAGAAAAAAATAATAATCCATGTTTTTTACTTTGATACAGTATATATAACTAAATATATTCAGAAAATGAAAACTACTCACCTGAGCAAAAAATGTGAAATACGATCTTTCATGGTACCCTCTATAAGACAGTCAGACCCTTCTACAGATGAAATGCTTTCTATTAGTTCTTTTTCATCATTTGTATTTCCATTGCATAATAATAATTGATGCAAAAATTCAAGCCTCTTTCTTCCAAAATGAAAAAGTTGGGCAAGAGAAATACTACCTGATGGGGGTTTAATATAAAATGCCATGTCTTCACCTTTAGATTTCTGAAAGGTATTATTACACAACTGCATTCAGAGTACAATATTATATAAAATTATGAAAATATCTGAGCTATTATATGAACCCCTGGCCTTTTATCAGGAGACATAAGTCCATCTATGATGGCATGAATCCCACACCTTAACCAAATTCCTATTTATACCCTCTCTCTCTCTCTCTTTCTTTCCTCTTCATTATCTTACATCCTTCTTTAATTTTTTTATCATTTTTTTCATAAATATTTATATACAAGCTCATAACAATATTGGCATGTTCAGCATTGCTGAATTAGATAATCAGCATACTTAAATTGTAACTAACCTATCAGCCAGTCATAAAAATTTCCCCATACACCTTAGGGTAATGGCCTGTTACAGCTAATTAATGGCATTACAGAAACTATTTAATGTTATGAAAGAGCAGTTAATCCTATCTATCTAGTGTTATGTCTGTCAATTGCATGTATTCTATGGCTGATGTCTCTATTTTGTGGAATGAAAATTTTGAGTTTCTGGGAATACAAAATCTGCCATGTCTGTATGATATTGGATTACTCACCTTCAAGAGAACAGTCATTACAATTATAGGTTCTGTGCATGCTAGATGAGACTCTGAACTCACACCTTTCCATCCAAAGAATATCATCATTACTGACTGAGCTATGAAGAATGATAGCTATGTCTCTCAACTGTATGTATTTTCTGGGCAGTTTGTTTTGCAGAATGAAAAACTCAGGTTTCTAGAAGTAAAAAACTGTTAAACCGGATTTATTGGTTTCTTTACGTGAAATGCATTCCTAATGTTCTTCAAGCCGAATTTGTGCAGAACGACCAGTTTGTCCATAATAACATAAGCCACAAGGGGAGGAGATTCTGCAAACTCCAGGATAAGAAAGAGGAGGATATCTGTCTTTAGGTGAGATAAAGAAGGTATTAATTAGGAAAGTGACTGCTGGAATTCATGTTGCATGAATAATTAAATGAACTTACCTCAGTGCATAAACCTTGTCAACCAAAGAATGTTATAAATTCTATTTGTTTTATTGCAAAATGATAATTAAATTTTCTGCACTATGAAAAGAACTTTTATTGTCATTTCAACCATAGAGGTGAGAGCAGCAATGGCAGTGCATAATGGTGGAGTGGAGCAGAAGCTGGTGTAATGTATTTCCGAGCATGCACGGAAGTGAAAGAATGTTATCAAATGTCGCTAAATGTTCAGCTGTTCAGAAGTAGAAAAGGAACACAGAAAGAAAAAAAACTGTGGAGCTTCTGCATCTTTAAAATACGAAGACTGAACAGAAATTAAAATAAAATATAGAAAAATGGAAGACAGAGAGGATATCCTTTAAAAGAGAGATCAGTGACGTTTTTAGCAGTCATTAATCCAAATAAGATTTATTTCAGTTAAATCTGAAAGGAACTTTATACAATTCATACAGAAATAGGCAGGGTAGAGTTGTTTTGTCTTGTTTTATTTAGGATTCTCAGTCTGATAAGTGATTTGAAGCATTGATATGAATCGTAGTTATTTTTTCAGCAAAGTATACTTTCATAGAGAAGGCAAATTTGTTTTGAAGTGATAAGATTGTTGATATAGTTTTGGTAGTTTATTCAATGGAGCTTGCTGTTACTTTCATGAAGAAAATGAATTAGGTTATATGAAATGTCTTGGATGAGGACAAGATATGTTTTCTTCAGTCTTTTATGATTTTAGGATGCAAGAAGAATTTAGCAGATTTATGTTACTGTCACATAGAGAACATCATTTTTTGTATTAGTTTTTCTCCTTGCAGATTCAAGGAAGAATTAAAGTGCATCATAAACCACTGGGGGGGGGTCACATACTTAATGAATCGCATGATCATGAGTGCTTGCAGCTAAGTCATTGTTTTAAATTGATTTAATCATATTTTGATAATTAGCCATTGTAGTATTTGTGTGAACAACTGCAGTTGCATGTCTTTATTAATTTTTGATATATTTATACCATGTACAACAGATAAACTGTGTTATTCATGGCAGCGATGTGAACAAGAACAATGGCAGTCAAGACATCATTGTGCAGGGGTGTTGACTTGACCACAATCCATTTTATGAAATGTAGGGTGTGTGTGCTAGCTATTCGTTGCCAAGAGAAAATGGATTGTGGTATGAGAGTGGTATTGGAGAGAGAGTGTGTCATAGATATTTTATGAGCCAGAAATGTGAGACTTGTCAGAAGTGAGAGAATGAAGTAGCAGAAGTTAGTACTGAAGGATGTGAAACTGAAAGTATTGGAGTGAATGGAACTCGAGTATAAACGATGGTGAAAAAAATGTGGATCCTCCGAGTTCAAGTTGAACGCGGAGGATCCACATGGCAGCCAACACGACTGCCTCTCGAGCAGAGGAAGCAGTTGGGAAATATGCAATGTGATCAGCCAAAAAGTGCTCTTACCTACTAACTCTCAATATAAGAATGCTTTATAAGACAGGAAAGCTGGGACTAATGGAAAAGGAACTGCAAAAAATCAAATGGGATATAATTGTTCTTGCAGAAACACATTGTTCAGGAGAAGGAGCTATAAAGCAGAAGATTGTCCTTCTCAGGAAGATACGATAACGTCCATAGAGAAGGAGTTGGCTTGCTAGTAAAAAATACTCTTATAAAATTCATCACATGGACCAAGAATGATTGCGATTAGAATGACAGCTAAGGAAGAGGGGATATACATAAAAATAATCCAGTTCTATGCACTGTACCACTAACATGATGAAGAAATAGATGTCTTCTATCACAAACTACAAGACCTCATAAACAAAACTAATAAAAAAGATATCTTAATAGTCATGGATGATTTCAACTCCCAAATAGGAAAATACTCACCAGATATGAAGGGTGTCATGGGCAAATGCAAAATAGATGAGAGAAATAACAGAGAGAAAAATTACTTGAATTCTGCAAACAAAATAATCTATTTATTTCCAACACCTAATGCTACCACAGGCCTTCCCATAAATATACTTGGGCATCACTGGATGGAGTCACTAAAAATTGTATTGACTACATTTTAATAAGAAATAAATGGAAAACATCGGTTCAGAATGTCAAAGCTCTAAAAAAGTCTGATTTCGACTCTGACCCATGATGCTCTCTCAGCAAAGATTAAATTAAAATTTAAAAATAACATCTCAAAGAGCAACTGTAACCTAATAGACATAAGCAAAATAAACAAAGAACATAAATAAATTATATGAGGATACCATAGAAACAGAACTGCAAAACATACCCTTTGCTAACATAGAAACTGCATGGAACTAGGGAAGAACAATAGTCAAAATCACAGCTATCAAGATTTAGGCACAGCCATTAAACCAAATAACAATTGGATCACCCCAGAAATCTTAAAATTCCTAGAAGAAAAAAGAGAGACTAAAAACATATTAAATCAGAATAATTCCAAAGAAAGCAGACAACATATAAAAACTATAAATGACTAAAAAATAAAATCGATAAGATGTGCAAAGAGGCAAAGGAATCATGGTTAGAAGAAAAAGTAAAACAATGTGAGGAAGCAAATAAAAAGCATGACACTAAAACTGTTTACAAAATAATAAAAGATCTAACCAAAGAATATAATAATATCACTTTAAAAATGAAAGATTCTAATAACATAGAAACTGGTGCAATTCAAGGTATACAAAAAATATGGAAAGAATACTACCAAACACTATTCCAAAGAAACCAAATGTGGGGTTCATCAAATAACAAAGAAAAAGAAAGAGCACCTACTATCCTAAAAGATTAGCTACTTAAAGCAATAAACCAAATGAAAACATCAAAAACTCCTGGAATTGACCAAATTCCTACTGAACTCTGGAAACACAGATGCCAGGAACCATAAAATATTGCCCTATCACCCTTTTAAATCATGGCTACAAGATATTTATTCAAATTATACAAAATCACATGCATAAATTAATGGAAGAAATTGTCGAGAGGAGGAACAAGCTGGTTTCAATGCTACGAGATCTATAACTGATCAAATCTTCACATTTAATACTATAGCAGAAATGTGCTGGGAACACAATCTACCACTGTACTGCAGCTTCATTGACTTTAAACAAGCCTTCAATTCCACAGACAGAGATAAACTGATCAGCATCCTAAATTCTAAATCAATAGACTCTGAATTGTTGATCTTCATTTCAAACTTTTACAAAGACACAAAAGCACTCGTCGAATTTAATAATATAAAAACAGAAGAATTCAAGATAAAAAAGGAGTCATGCAGGGCTGTCCACTTTCAAAAGCAAATAAAAAGCATGACACTAAAACTGTTTACAAAATAATAAAAGATCTAACCAAAGAATATAATAATATCACTTTAAAAATGAAAGATTCTAATAACATAGAAACTGGTGCAATTCAAGGTATACAAAAAATATGGAAAGAATACTACCAAACACTATTCCAAAGAAACCAAATGTGGGGTTCATCAAATAACAAAGAAAAAGAAAGAGCACCTACTATCCTAAAAGATTAGCTACTTAAAGCAATAAACCAAATGAAAACATCAAAAACTCCTGGAATTGACCAAATTCCTACTGAACTCTGGAAACACAGATGCCAGGAACCATAAAATATTGCCCTATCACCCTTTTAAATCATGGCTACAAGATATTTATTCAAATTATACAAAATCACATGCATAAATTAATGGAAGAAATTGTCGAGAGGAGGAACAAGCTGGTTTCAATGCTACGAGATCTATAACTGATCAAATCTTCACATTTAATACTATAGCAGAAATGTGCTGGGAACACAATCTACCACTGTACTGCAGCTTCATTGACTTTAAACAAGCCTTCAATTCCACAGACAGAGATAAACTGATCAGCATCCTAAATTCTAAATCAATAGACTCTGAATTGTTGATCTTCATTTCAAACTTTTACAAAGACACAAAAGCACTCATCAAATTTAATAATATAAAAACAGAAGAATTCAAGATAAAAAAGGAGTCATGCAGGGCTGTCCACTTTCACTGCACTTATTCAACATATACCTAGAGGAAATATGCAAAGAAATCTCCAATGAACCAGGGATAAATATAAATAAAAGAAACTTTAAATACACAGATAATATAGTAATACTGGCAATATCCAAGCTACAATTAGAAAAAGTAGTCCATCTTTTAAATGACGCATGTAAAAATTTTGGAATGAGGATGAACAGCAGTAAGACCAAAATAATGAAAACAGGAAGAGAAGTTGAGAACATCTCAATAACCTTGGAGAACCAAACCAAACCCTAGAACAAGTAAAATCCTTTGTCTACTTAGGAAGTACCATAACACACAATTTACACTGAACTGAAACAGTAAAAGACTGAATTAACATTGAATGGCTACAATTAAACAAAATATGGAACAATAACAAACTCTCGAAACATCTCAAAATCAAACTATTCAAAGCCTTGATCATCCCTACAGCAACATATGGAAGTGAGTCATGGCAACTCACTAAGAAGGAACTACTCAAAATAAGTGCATCCGAGGGAAAGTGCCTAAGAAAAATAAACAAAACACTGTGGACTAAGCATTAAACTACAGAACAAGTAAAGAAAAAGGATCTCAACTACCAGGACAACCTTACAGACATTATTCTTCAGCAACAGCTCTGATGGTTAGGCCATGTCCAGAGAATGCTTCCACATAGACTTCTAAATATCATACTAAATGGAAGAATAGGAAAACAGCGTCCACTTGGAAGATCGAGGAAAAGTTGGCTCAGATCCTTAAAAGAAAGAGGAGAATTCTCCAACTTCATTACTATGTTTGAGAAAACTAGAAATATTAGTATGTAGAATGTAGAAGACCTGAATAAAGAAATAGCTCACATGCATGCATGCATGTAGTCCTTTACAGGACAAAAAGCAAGAATGAAAGGCTAATAAAACAGATTAGTCAAACTGAGAACAGTAAAAGCAATAGGACTAAAGTCGAAAAGAAAATTGTAAGAATAAACAAGAGGAAGAGCACACATGCAGATAATTTTTTACAGTGATTCAAGGATAATGCTTCATGAAAATGCTATAAAATCATGTTTCCCTAGTTCGAAAATTAATAATATTAGTAATGCATTTAGAATGCAGAAAGGGAAGGTGAAAGAACTGACTGTTTTGGTTGGAACCAATGACCTAAAAGGTGAGAAGTATTGTATGAGGAGAGGATGGGAAAGAGTTATTGAAAGAAGCAAAAAAATAGCAAGAAAGTGAAGGTTGAGAGTCTGCTGCCATGCTATGATACAGGCAAACCAAGGAGGAGAGTAATGATAGCTACTGAATCAATATGCAGGTTGTGCAAAAGGAATGATATAGAGTTTGTGGACCTATGGCTTGAGTTTTATGAATGTAAAAATTTGTACAATGCTGATGGACTGCAATTAAAATGAATTCAGAGTTAGGTGTCTAGAGAGAGCTATGTTTAGGAGAGTATGGAATCCATGGGTTTAAGTACTGGGAGGACATCATGTCGGAAGTTAAATGAAATATTTACAACATTAGGAAAGGAATAAAAACTAATTTTAATGTTTCCAATATTTCTGAGACATCTTCGAGGATTACAAATAATTTTTGTAACACATACACACACACAAAAACAACACAATACTAAATGAAACATAAGTCCTGTCTAGATGGTGCACCTTCTATGGGCATTTGTAGGCAGCCTAGGATGTAAAGTGGGACCTCTAACAATTATTGTCTCCCAAATTTTGGAAAGTTTTATGCTACTGTATTTAATTAAATTTGGTTGATTTCTGAGTGCCGCTGCAGATTCTAAAAACAGTTTTTCCTTTTTAAATTTACCATAGTGGAGCATGGTCATTTTCTTTTAGGAGATCCTGTGGGTAGTATCCAACATGGATTGCAAGGCCAGATTGACCATAGTCATGACTGCAGATGTATAATTTGTGTTCTTCTAAATGAATAGCTGCTGATCTACCTGTCTGTCTGAAGTAAGCCAACTTTCAGGGTACTTTATATACTCCAGGCACTGAGAGAGGAGAGAGCTGATCTTTCATAGAATGGATAAGGATAGCAAGTTTCAAGTGGGGTTTAAAAGCTATGTAGAGGTTGTACTTTTTTAATAACCTGGCTATTTTTTCCGATGTGCCATGGACGTAGGGGATGGTGATGGTATTGCTGAAATCCTTCAGAAGAGATGGCTGAGGAATAGATAATGAACTGATTTTTTTTAAAAATTTTGTAATCACCACAGCCATTGGATAGTAAGGTGTTATGAATGTGGTTGAGTTCAGTTGAAAGAGAGGTTCCACTGGAACAAAGATTATAGGCTCTATTGGTTAGAGTTTCGATAATGCCATATTGGTGAGAGGGGTGGTAGTGGTGGGAAGGTTTGTGAATGTATTTGCCAGTGTTAGTGGGCTTTCTATATTTGGTGAAGGAAAGGTTACCAATAGGAAGGCATGTTACTAAGGTGTCGAGGAAGGGTAAGCTATTGTTATTTTCCTTTTCCATCGTAAACTGGATTCTTGGATGTAGACTATTTAGGTGACTGGGAAAGGAGCCTAATATGGCTGGGCCATGAGCCCAAATAGAGAACACATCATTTACATATCTTAGCCAGATAGAAAGTTTGAGGGGGGGGGGGACCCATAGCAGTTCCCTTTATCTGTTTGTATATTTTATTCTTCCAAGCAAAATAACTAGAATTGATGTCAAAGGAAAAATATCTCTAAGATATCAGAAAGAAAAACGTTTTTTTAAGAGTGTTAGGGTATCATTTAGGGGAATATTGGTAAACAGTGAGGTGATGTCAAAGCTTACAAATATATCTGTATTATTTAAAGTTATATTTTCAATCAAGGTTTTAAAATGGGTAGAGTTTTTTTATATGGAATGTGGTAAGTACAGTGAGGGGGGGGGGGTCAGAGAGTTTAGCCAGCTGCTTTGACAGTTTGTAGCATGGTGAAATGGTGCATCAGTGGTATCTATTATAGGTCTTGGGGAGGGAATAAGGTTTGTGGATTTTTGATAAACCGTATATCCAGGGGAAGGGGGGGGAACTGAAAGGTTTGAGGGTTTTTTTTAATGTCTGGCAACCAGGGAGATACTTTTTGAAGTTAATTTTTTAATTTGCATTTTTGTGGGATGGTGTTCTAGTGGGATGTAGGTAGTGTGAAAAATTTCCATTTTTCCATTATATTCAATGGCATTAAGGACGACTGTAGCATTACCCTTATCCATTCTAGTAACGACAATACTTTTATCTTTCTGAGAGTAGTGAGTTCATTAGAAGATAAATTACTTTTTTTTTAAAAGTATCTCATAGAGAGTATTGAAGTGTGCAAAAGTCAGGAAAACTAAAGAAATTAGGATGAATGCAGAAGAGTGTGCATGTGTGTGTGTAGAGGCACATATGAGTATGAGAATGACCAACAAGTGCAAAATCTAGTCTCTCAAGCAAAAATATTGAATAGGGTAGTCGATTTGGAAGTAAGAGTAGTTTGGGACAAAAGGGATGCTGCAGTTTCTATATACGAATCCCAAACAAGGAGTTTTTGGCATTGGTTAGTGCAACCTCACTAAATGTTATAGGCATTAGTGAGATTTAGCAAATAGCAGATGATACAAATAGCAGATAGTTACAGAGATTGAATGGAATGGATTTAGTATTTTCAGGAAGGATACAATAGACAGGACAGTGGGTGGGGTAATGCTCATGATAGCAGATAAATTGCAGCCAACAACAACTCCAACAACAGTAGGAATCAGTCATGAAGATGGCAGTTCTTTTGAGTCAATCTGGTGTGAGATTGAGGCCAATATGACAAAATATAAAAATGTTTGCTGTTATAGGCCAGGGATGATGTGGAAGACATGCATCAGCAGATTAATACAAGTTTATGGGGGATAACATCAACTTTAGGAAGGAGGAAAAATCACATGGCATTTATACACCTACAAAGAGATAATTACTTGAAGCAGAATGTGACAGAGGAGATTCGCGGTACAAGCGTGTTGGATCTAGTTACAGCATCAGAGGACCTGTCAATAACTAAGGTGGCTACATTATCTCCTATTGTAGAAAGAGATCATGTGTCTCAAATTGGGAAGTAGCAAATCATATGGAAATTCCAGTTAAGAAAGGAGTAAATGTGGAATGACAAGGCAGGTTATGATATACTTAGAAGGTAGTTTGAAGCATCACCATGGCATAAAGCTCTACAAGGAAAGGATGTTCACAGTGCATGGGAAATATTCAAGGGATATCTGGAGGAAGCAATATCACATTGTATCGGATAAGCGTTAGATGGACGAGTAGTATCATTAAGCATGAGCTGGCATAAGGAGATAGTGACCAGCTAACTCATGAACAGTACAAGGATCAGGCAAGAAAGGTGACTAGCATGGTAAGAAAGGCAAAATCAGATTATAAGGAGAAATTAGCCAAACAGGTGAAAGGAAATCCTAAAATTGTTTCGGTATGTGACAAGTAGTAGTAGGAGGAATGACTATGGAAGGATAACTTTAATAAATGCAGATGATAGAAAGGTAACAGAGGCAGACAAAATTGTTGAGCTTCTAAGTGATCCTTTTACAATAGTATATCATCCAAGTGAAGATATATTGTTATGACAAGTGACAGGGACAGATGTGAGAACAGAGGTTGAAGAACTGGAGGTACGAGGGTGGTCTGAAAAGTTCTTGGCCTAACAATGAAAAAACGAATTTATAATTTCAAAATTATTTTTATTTTTCAACATAATCTCCCTTAAAACTAATACATTTATTCCAGTGATGCTCCAGCGCCATTATCCCGTCCCTGTAGCGGTTCTCAGTAAGATCTGCAAAATACCCTTTTACAGCTGCAATCACCTCTTGATTCGAAGAAAAATGCTGACAACGAGGAAGAGTTTTAGTTTTGGGAAGAGATAGAAGTCAGAGGAAGCCAAATCTGGGGAATAGGGTGGATGTGCCAACAATTCATAGTGCAGAGCCCTTAATTTTCACATTGCCAAAACACCTTTGTGGGTGGGTGTATTGTCCTGATGAATGATGATTTTTTTCTTCTGAAAACTAGGTCTTTTCTCATGAATTTTTTCGTCTAGTCTGGTTAAAAGATCAGAATAATATTCCCGGTTATTGTTTTACCCTTTTCAAAAGGGTAAAAACAAAATGCCTTTAGCATCCCAAAACACCGATGCCATGACCTTTCCTGCTGATGGAACCGACCTTCTCTTCTTTGGCGCTGAACAACCAGCTTCTGTCCACAGTTTTGACTGCTGTTTGGATTCTAGTGTGTAATAGTGAATCCAAGTCTCATCCATAGTAATACATTGATGCACAAAATCAGTTTTATTCTTGTTAAAACACTCCAAGCACAGTTCAGAGATTTTCATGTGAGTGCGTTTTTGATCTGCCGTGAGCAAGTGCTGCACCCATCTTGCACAAAGCTTTTTCATTTGCAATTCTTCATGCAAAATATATCCTACACAACATGCTGAATTGAATTTTAACAGTATTGAATTGAACACGATTGATAAGAAAATAACTACTTATTAACTTAAAAGCTAATATTTCGCTGGTATTATATCTAGCATCTTCAGAGCACACAAACAAAGTTTGTTACAAATGAGAGACAACCACAATTCGGTGTAACAGTGGGGCTAGTATAAGTAATTGTAGCATGCAACACAAGACTAAAGTCCTAATATGGTGCCATCTAAGTTTAAAAAAAAAAAAAAACAGTGGTCCAAAGTTCTGAAAAAAACATATAGTAGTCCTTGAAAGTTTTGAAAAAAAATAAAATAAAATAAATTAAAATGAATATTAATTTGGTCTTAGGATGACAGTCTCCCAAATCTTTGGTAGATTTATACAGCCATAGTTGATCAGGTTTTGGGTATGTTTTAAAGCTTCTGTTGATTCCAGGAACAACACCTCTCTGACTTGTAGAAGCTTCTGTGCAGTACTTTTGTTTTTTTCCAATTGATCCTGTGTGCTGGGGTATCCAAAGCATGATCTGCCAGACCTGACTTGCCATAGTGCCGGATATATTTTTTGTGTTCACTGAGACGGATGTCCACAGTTCTTCCTGTCTGTCAGTAGTAGGCTCGATGACAAGAACAGGGCACTTCATGGACTCCTGCATGTGATAAAGGAGTGAATCTGTCCTTAGGTGAACAGACGAGTTGCCAATTTCACATAAGGTTTAAATACGATGCACAGTTAGTGTTTGTTAAGCACCCTGGATATCTTTTTTTCAGATGTGCCTTTAATGTATGGGATGGTGATAGTTTTGTTGTAGTCTTCTGTGGTAGATAGTGGGGGGAGGGGATTTCTGGGTAGCATTAAGTATTTTGTCTATCTTATGGGGATTATAGCCATTGGTTAGGAAGGTGCAGTGCAGGCGAGAAAGTTCAGCGGTGAGAGCAATGTCATTGGAACAGATTACTCTAGCTCTATGGGTTAGTGTTTTTAAGATACCTATTGTTGAGAAGGGTGATGGTGCGATTGTTTGTGTAAATATCTCCCTGTATATGTGGGTTTTCTATAAACCGAAAATGATAAGGAACCTTCTGGAAGACATGTGATTAGTGTGTGTCCAGAAAGGGCAGGCAGTCATTGGCTTCTAGTTCCATTGTAAAGTGGATTTTAGGGTGCTGGCTATTTAGATGTACTAAAAATGTATTCAATGTGTCTGGGCCATGTGGCCAAATAACAAACACATCATCAACATAGCGTAGCCAGAGACTAGGTTTGAGAGTGGCTGTGTTGATAGCTAGCTTTTCCAGATGTTCTATGTTCTACATAGAACATCTAGCTTTTCCAGATGTTCTATGTAGAAGTTGGCTAAGGGGGAAGAAAGGGGGGGGGGATCCCATAGCTGTCCCATCTAATTGTTTGTATATTTTCCCTTTCCATGTAAAAATAACCTGCCTGTACTGTGAATTTAAATAGCTGAAATATATCATGGGACAATTGTGATAATAAGTTAAGTGTTTCAGTCAATGGTACATTAGTGAATAATGAGGTGATATCAAAACTCACCATTAGGTATGAACTATTTAAGGTGCAGTTTTCTAAAATACTTTTTAGGTGGGTAGAATTTTTAACAAAAGAGGGAGAATTGTTTATGCAAGTGGCTAGTAGTTTGGCTAAATGTTTAGCTAGTTTATATGTAGGACTATTTATACTATCTACAATAGGGCATAAAGGTGTACCTTGTTTAAGTTAAGGGATATACATATATAAACAAGTTATATATGTCGCCGAATTGAAGCCTTTGGCTCTTCATATATCTAAAGGAGTACCTTGTTTGTGAAATTTTGGAGCTCCATATATTCTGGGTGTTTTAATGTGAAAGGGTTTGAGTTTGTTGATTGTTTCTTTTGGCCAGGAAGTGACTTTGTTCAATAACTTGCACACCTTATTCTTTTGTGAGTTCGTGGGATCTCGATCTATAATTAGATATGTTGACCGGTCTTGGAGAAGTATGTGCATTTTGTTTTCATATTCTGTTGTATCCATTACTACAGTTGCGTTTCCTTTGTCTGATTTAGTTATCGTAATGTGGTTAATATTGCGTAGCTCTTTTAGAGACATTATTTCTTTATGTGGGATATTATTTTTGGGAGGCTTAGAATGGATTAGGATATTGGCCACGTCTAACCTAATATTATTGGCTATTGCTGGAGGCAGGTCGTATATTCCATGTTCAATGGAAGCCATTAATTTGGTTTTTGGAACTTCTTTAGGAGTTTTGGCAAAATTGTGTCCACGACTTAATGCGCTTGTGGCTTCTTTGGTTAAGGTTAACGATGATAAGTTCACAATGCCATCTTGATGTAATTGCGGCCGCTGTGTAACACTGCGTTGCTGGAGGATTTCAATTTCTTTTGGTGCTGGTTTTTAACACTATTACAGGAACAGATATACGCTACTCACCGAAAACTTTCAAAAATAAATTCTTCGATCAGTGCACTACGTGATATACTATCTGACATTTTGAACCCGTAGCTATGGGATATCCTGGAGAGAATCTTCGACTCTACAGCCAATAAAGAATTCGCTAAAGTTAAAAACCGGCACCAAAAGAAATTTGAAATCCTCCTGCAATGCAGTGCTATGCAGCGGCTGCAATTAAATCAAGATGGCGTCGTTGTGAACTTATCATCGTTAACCTTAACCAAAGAACTTTGCATAAATGAGGACCTAGTCTATGATAGCAATTTATAGACTAATTACTATCTCAGGAATGGTGGTAAAAGTACTGGAAAAGTTGGTCAAAAAGAGAATTCAGGAATGAGTGGATAAGATTGGTCATGCCTTAGTAATTGACTAACTTTTTATAATAGAGTGACAACTGAGTTGGATAAAGGGGAATGGCTACATGATGATGCTGCTCGATTTTGCGAAGGCATTTGACAGGATACTGGATGGAACTCTGTTATAAATAATAAATTACACAATAACCACAGTAATTAACTTTTTTACCAATTAAAAATTGTTGAGAAATTAGTATTAATAAATAATTAGTATTATTAAAAATACTATTAAAAACTATTTTTGATTACATAAGATACGAATCTCCCAAACTTTTGGGAGAGAGAGACAATCATTCCGATTCAGATTTGGCCAATGTAAAAGGGCTTCACAACTTTCTTTGAAAAGGTGTTCATATTTAAACCTGCATCTATGGAAAAGATGAGTTTTATCCTACTGGATATTGTGTTTAGTGTCACTGAACATAATTTGGTTAATAGGTGAAAAAGGGAGATATGATGCAGGGGAAATGTTTCAACATTTGGTTAGAGGGAGCAGAGCAGAGGTCATCCTTGGAAGTTGGGTAAGAGTGTTGTTAGCAGCATGAGAACTAGATTTTTTGCCTGGAAAGCAGTGAATGAACAGAATGGATTAAAACAATAATACAATTTCCTGTCTCACTTAGATGTGTAAAATGGTCAATTTTTCTCAGGTGCAAATTAAAAAAACAGTTTCCTTCAAGGAGGAGGGGTAAAAAAAATACCTACTTGTGCCACAGATTGACCAACTCAGAAACTAGCTGTACAACAGTTCCTCTTCTTGGCATCTAGAAGCTAACCAAGATGTCATATTTCTGCTGATCTAGCATCAAGAAAGTCACTCAGGAGACACCTATTTTTAGCAATAAAATTTGAATTTTAAAACAGTATTATTATTATTATTATATGCTATTCATAGTACATCTTAAACTAAAACCAATGTAAACATTTACTGTATTTTAAACATTTATTGTATTTTAATAATACAATTTAATATTATTGTAAATGGCTGCCAGAAGAAGCAGAGTAAAGTAGAAAAATGAAACTTCAGAAAAACAAAGAAAGGATTAGACAACTGAGTGGATTTCCAAAGAAAGGTAGGAAAGATAAGGAAAAACATCTAAACAAAAGGTGCAAGGAAATTGAAGAAAGCAATATTACAAGTAGAACGAGATCTGGTTAGAAATATAAATAAAGTTACAGGGAAGTTTATCCTTAGATTAGGAGTTGTAAAAAGTAATTTGGGAAAATGTTTAATAGAAGAAGCAGTGAAAAAAAAAGATGGAAAGAGTATATGTAGAGGATTTGTACAAGAAAGATAATAATACTGAAAGAGAATTTTAGTGATAACCAGGTTTATAACTCACATGCAATTGTTCATTTGTTGAAAGTTTTTTCACTTGGTTTTACTATAAATTAAAGATGCCAAGAAATTATATTCTTGGTTTAATCTTTTATCTAAGTGTAAGCAAACAAAGTTTGTGCCTGAACTATTTTCAGGACTGGGCAACTCATATATAGAAGCTAATGATTTCACATCACTTGCCTTAGTATCCCATAATGCATGGAAAAGCTTCCAAGAATGTGTTGTGGTTAAGTTGTTGAAGAAGCTTGTGAGAACTAGGATCCAGAGTTGAGTTGACAACAATGGTATAATCTTTGATGGACAGCATGGATTTGCTAAAGAGAGGTCATGTTTTAGTAATCTACTTACTTATTACAATAAAGTGACTGCTTCCTTGGACAGAGGAGAAGGATACACAGTAATATACTTGGATTTCGCAAAGGCTTTTGATAGAGTACCTCATGATA
Organism: Typopeltis vanoorti; assembly: GCF_054136105.1. Lineage (NCBI taxonomy): Eukaryota > Metazoa > Arthropoda > Arachnida > Uropygi > Thelyphonidae > Typopeltis > Typopeltis vanoorti. The sequence continues at coordinate 156,396,342 of NC_143550.1, read as the reverse complement.
AGTTGACAGTCAAACTAGAGCAGATGGGGTTGGATATTAGATTAGTGCATTGGATTGGAGACTGGCTATCTGATAGGTATCAACGTGTTGTG